>NC_091396.1:25652944-25955974 GCF_032191515.1 Phaenicophaeus curvirostris | reverse complement strand
CTTCAAAGAAAGCTCTTCACACTCTATCCATTTCTTTACATAGAAGGCAGCACCACCACCCCTCTTTCCTTGCCTATCTCTTCTAAATAGCCTGTAACCATTGATAGCCACACTCCAATCATGGGATTCTCCCACCAAGTTTCAGTAACAGCAACTAGGTCATAGCTTTCTAGCAGCATGGTGGCTTCCAGCTCCTCCTGTTTGCTGCCCATGCTGCATGCGTTTCTGTAGAGCTGTCTAGCATTTCACCTTCTTAGAGGAACACCCCTTATTTCCCTTAGGGTGTCCTTATGGAAGTTTCCTTGCTGGCTCCTACTACCTCAGAAGCTCCCAGATCACCTCTGCAAGACTTCAGCAGTGTTGCAGTGTCCCCAGCATGCCCTAGGGCAGCAGGTGGAGGGCCCATACTAGCACCCTGTCCCTCTAACCATAGTGTGTCCTCCCACAGCTTGTCACTGGCAAGCCTGATACTATCTCCCTCCCCCTTCACATCTACTTTAAAGCCCAGCAAGTTCCTGAGCAAAGACCCTCCTTCCCCTTTAGAAGGGTGGCTCCCATCTGATAGCTGTAAACCTGGTACCATGTAGGCCATCCCATTATCAAAACACCCAAAGTTGTTACAGTGACACCAGCCACAGAGCCATGTTTTAAGAGACTGGACCCATCTGATCCTTACAATGTCACTGCCCACAACTGGAAGAAGAAAGGAAAAATTCACTTGTGCCTCAGATTCCCTCACCAACAGTCCCAAAGCCCTGAAGTCTCTTTTGATCACTCTTGGGCTGCGTACCGCTGCTTTGCCTCCTCCCACATGGAAGAGCAGTAACGGGTAGTAGTCTGAGGGCTATACCAGACTGGGGAGGTTCCTAGTGATATCCCTAACCTGGAATCCTTGAACGCAGCAGAATTCCCCATGAGTAGGTTCTGCTTGACATACTGGACCCTCTATTCCCCTCAGCAGGGAGTCTCCTACAACTATGACTTGCTTTTTCCTTCTTGTGGTGGTTGTAGTAATACGAGGGGTTGTCGTTCTGGTCCTGGCCCCTCCTCTGCTGTAGAAAGCAGCACCTACATTGTCCACTGATTGGTCCTCCACAACTAGAGCCTTGTACCTATTGTGCAGAGGCACCTGGAGAGGCGTGAGCAAGGAGAGAGTTCGTCTTCTGCCTCATTGTTGGACTTGCTTCCACTTGCTCCTTCTCTTTAAGTCCCTGCCTACATCCTGATAGGGAAGGAAACTGAATCCCTTTGATTGGGGGCTTTTTCTGGTGGCTGTCCCTGTTCATTTTTCAGGGAGTTCAGAGTGTGGTTCCACCGGTCTATCTCTTGCTTAGACTCCCTGGTGCTCCTTAGCCTCTCTACTTCCTCTCACAGTCCTGCCACCAGGCTGAGATTTTCCATCTGCTTGCACCTGACACAGCTGTTGTCCATGCTGCCCTCTGTTTCCAGTTCAAGCTCATGGCACTCCCTTCACCCAGAGACTTGGGTGGGTGGATGTCTTCCTGGCAACTCAGTCTGGGCTAACGCATGCCTTCTGGCAGGTGCAGAGGATGCAGCCTCCTACTGGGTGGATACCATGGCTGGCTCTTCGTGAGCCACACTTTGTGAGCTCCAAGAGAGCCTGCACCCTCCCTGCTCACCCTGCCTGTGCAGACTGCCTCACCACACCCTTGTGCTTCACCACACTCTGTTTGCCCTCTCCTGTTCGCAGCACTCTTGTTGCTCGCACTCCCAAAAGACAGCTCTTGTATGGCAGAGGGATTGGCCTTGTCACCCCTCACTCCACCTCAGTGAGTCAATGTGGTGTGAGAACTCAGGTTTCACCCACACTGAGGGGTGGAGGGAGAGTGGGGGGCGCGGCTGTGGAACTCTTTCTCACTGGGCTTTTAAAATGCCTTTGCAGCTCTGATCGGAGTTTTGCTTCTTTCAGGAAGGGTCCCTGTGAGAAGCCAGATCAAAACATCATTGCCTGAAAAATTGCTGCTGTTGCCAGGTGGATGCATAGGAAGCTACCAGAACCACAGAAGCCAGTGAATCAGCACTCTGCAGGAAAAGGTGGGGGGGACGTGACATAAGCTGGAGGCACTAGGTGGCAACAGGCAGGCATAAGTGGGCAAAGATGTGCAGAACATGACAACTTGGACTGAGGGAAGCTATATATAAGCACCCCAAAAAAGCCCACACACTTGCTCTCTGCCTGCCACCAACTCTTCATGGGACCCCTGACTCATTACAGACCCCTGAAACAACCATGGACACATGGTGGTGACTATTCTTGTGACACTATCCTGAACCCTTGCTTAACTTTTTATCTTTATTTCCTGCTTTTCTGTCTTGCCTCTCATCTACTGCCTTTTCACAATAAAGAAAGCCTATTTGGTTTATGGCACTTGACCTTGTTTTTGTTTTTCTGTCATCTCGGGCATTCCAGACAGAACCCTCCCAGCTCTGGCTCAGGATCCTTGCAGTCCCCTGGTGTGATCATTCACTCAGAGCCTTTCACCTCAGAGACTATGCTGAAATGGTGGATACTGTGGGTCTTAAATTGCCATCGTCACCCTTCATTCCAGTCATGATGGGTCAGTGCAGTGTGAGACCTCTGCAGGAGCTCGTTCCACATGCACTGGAGGGTAGAGGGCTGGGGCATTCTCTCTTGCTGGGCTTTTAAAATGCTTTCACAGTTCTGGCCATGGTTTTGCAGCATCCACCAGTGTGGTTGTCTACTCCAGAGCCCTTTGCCTTGGTGACTACACATCATGCAATTGATGCCACATGGAGTAAGTGGGTTCAAATAGGAAACTGCGGTAACCTAGGAACATTGGATGGGATCATAGACTGGCTGTAAGGCAAAGGTTTCAGAATATTGGCAGAGGAGGAGGTGTTTTGTGCTGAAGAGGCCCCACTGTATAGTGAGAAGCAATATCCCCTGTTCACAGAGGGTCTTGTCACACCATAGGAAAGCATCAGAGATGGGAGGCTGCTCTATGGAGTCCTATATGACAAGTTGCAGAAGCTGCTGAAGGAGAGCCTGAATCAAACTGGTTTGCAGAAGTGAAAGCCATCCAGCTATCTTTAGGCATTGCTGAACGAGAAAAATAGCCAGTGCTCTATATCTATACTGGCTCCTGGATACTGAAAATAATGATGTGGGAATGGATGCAGCAATGAAAGCAGAGCAACTGGGAGTGCAGAAGCAAACCCATCTGGGCTGCCCCATTGTGGCAAGATACCAGTGCTCAGCTAGAGAATCCAGGTATACACATACATCATATAGATGCCCATGCACCTAAGGGTCGGGTCACTGACAAATATCAAAGCAACTAGCAGGAGGATCGGTCTGCTGAGATTCTAGTGGCTCAGGTGGATCTGGACTAGCGTTATTTCTAGCTCAGTGGGTCCATGACACCTCAGGCCATCAAGGGAGATGTGCAACATATAGATGGGGTTATGACTGAAGGGTAGACTTCACCATGGACCATATTGGACAGCTTATCCATGAATGTACAAGCAAGCCAAGTGTTTAATGCCTCAGTGGTATGGAGAATGATGGCTGAAATATAAATCTGGGGAGGCCATGCAGATTGATTATATCACACTCCCACCAAAATGCCAAGGTAAGCACTATGCACTTAAAATGGTGGAAGCAACCACAATATGGCTGAAAAAATATCTTGTGCCCCATGCCACTACACAGAACATTAGCCTAGGCCTTGAAATGCAAGTTGATTTCTGGGTGGTGAGCAATTGCACTGTAAATTACTGCTTTGTATATTCTGTTACTATTTTACTTATTTTTATCTTTCTTTGCTGTTCTATTAAACTGTTTTTATCCCAACCCACAAGTCTTACCTTTTTGTTTCTGATTCTCCTCCCCATCCCACTGGGGGAGGGAAGGAGTGAGTGAGCAGCCAGGTATTACTTAGTTGCCAGCTGGGGTTAAACCATGACAGGTAGGCAATTTTGTTGTCTGGTCTAGAAATGGAAAATTTTAGTAGTGCTGATTTTTTTATTTATGGTCCCTGATGGAAATCACACAAGTCCTGAAAACCCTGCAGATGTCTCTGTGACACATTTTCTGTACTCTTCTGAGGGTATACAAAAGAGGGAACTCTACACCCTGCATTTAAATATAAATGCTGCCCACTTCCCTCATTTCTTAAATACATTTCTTGGATACGGCATCGTAGAAAGAAGTACTGTTCAATTTTTCTACATTACTTACCATATGATGTGAGTTGCCAGAAGAGATATTTGCTGTTGCAAAATAATTGCCACTGAATTCACTGCTGAGAGCCAGGGACACCACAGGGTGCAAGACAGTTTAGCTCTGATCTTGGAGCTGTTGCCCATTCGAAGCAATGGAGAGCTGCTAGACCTCAGCTTTGCATAGGAGCACCCAGTAGACAACAGCCATTTGGAATCATCCAAGATCCCTGGCTGAATGGAGGCCTAACTGCTCCAGTGCAATGTGGTGTCAGAAGCCCTCTGAGGACAGGGAATTCACTTTGACGTAAGTATCTCTTTCCCCATTTTGCCCAGTGCACCTGGAAGAGAAATTGCTAATGAGCTCCCAAACATTTAAGCAGAGCTAATGAGCAAGCAATAACTGTAACCTTTTGTCTTCAGTTTTTCCCATCTCTTCCAATGTGTATTTAGGAGTAAAGAATGTTCCTGGACCTTGTAATCTTTTGCTATTGTTGTTCATTATGTGGAATCCCTGAGAGGCATTCCTGTCTTTAATGTGAGCTGACATACTGCTTACTTAGTAGAAAATCATGGAGATTATCCACTCTTGGCCACTGAGAAAAAGTGAGAGTTAATTATGGAGACAATCTACTGTTCAAATTTTAAGACTGAAACAATATCAGAATGTGGAGTGAAGTAACATGAATGGGTTTAGTTCTGGGAATTTTGCCTGTTCTACTCAATCTTTGAGGCAATTAAGTTGAAAATGCCTTATTCAGAATAGATGTTTAAACTGTGGATAACATGATTGTTAGAGAATCTCAGCTTTAACATTTCTTTTATCCCAGAGGGTGATTACCAATTTTACATAAAAAAGTTCTAAAGAACAGAAATAGAATTTGTAGGCCTCGGCTCTAAATCAATGGGGGTAGCTTAAATAAGCACAAAAGTTTAAAATTAAGACATGGTTCCCTAAAGGGAAAGTAAGAACTGTCAAAAGACGTCTTGAGGTAGACTTAAAGCAAAGGGAAGTGAAGCAAATACAAAAAAGATCTTGCAATCAGATAATTACAAAGTGAGGAAATGGTGAGGGGATGGAAGGAGATGCACTATGCAGTAGGTGTGGGTTGCAATTAAATATAAAGTAGATGAAGATCCAGAACTAAGAAACTCCTTTTTTTTCCTGTTCAGGAAAGATGATTCAGTTAAACCTGATCAAGCCAATACCCTCCCACCCTTATTCAGTACATGGAGTTGTCTGAGGGAAGCTGTGTAGTAGCTCTGAGTATGAAGGAGCGGCAACTACCACACTCAAGGTGGATGCGAAACTTGAGAGTTTAGTATGCATGCCTGAGGGACTGGCTATCTCTTTCCCAGAATTCTGCTACAATTTGCACACAAAGTCCTGGTGTGGAAATGTGAAGTCTGACTAATGAACAGGAAATCTCAGGGACTGGCAGACATGCTAATCTCACCTCAGTATGAATGCAGAGCTATAGAACATTTTGGTAAGCAGAGAATGAGTAATAATAAATGCAAAGTAGGGGGGAAAATGCAACATAGGGTTTTCAGAGATTTTGCCAAATTTATATCATATCTTTAAGTAATGAAATAACTGACCTCTTTGGCAAAGAAATGCAAACCAAATTATTTGATGCCATGATTAACAGGGTGTTAGATAAAGTGGAGAAGACAAGAACTAGAAAGTAGTACAAGTACTTAGGTAATGAGGACGTGGCAGGAAATAATACTGTAAGGGAAAGAAGGGTTGGAGGTTGTTGATATTTTATGAAGGAGCACTCTTGGGACCAATCTTGCTTGGTATTTTTATTAGAGACTTTGGCTGAGAAAGAGGAGAGAGTTAGTGAAATAACTTTCTGTTACTAATACAAAGTTGTAATAAAAGGAAGATCAAGATATTGTGTGAGAATTGGATTACCTTGATGATTTAGCAGTAGAAGTGATCATCCTTTGAGATCTCACGGAATCCCATGAATACATGATAAATCACAACTCCGTTCTCTCTGGAGAGATGAAGCTGTGATGAGCCAGTGCATCTCAGTGCATGTTATATTTCTGTGTGCAAGAAAAATGCAAGACCTCACTGTCTTAATTATATGGATTTTGTTTTTTACATTCCTTATCCCTCTTTCTATAGTTTCCTGTCTAGTTTTCAGATTGCATCATGAAATCTCACAACTCCCCATTTGTTAATGGATATGTTTATAATTGCTGTAATACAATTTATAGTTGTTCAGTTTCATAAAGGAGGCACCTGAGCATAAGCTAGGGGTAGCCTAAGCATTTTTCCCACCCAAGGAAGTCAGGTGATTGTTCCTGGGAAGAAGACCAAATATTTATGATTTAGCAAATAATCTCTTTTCCAGGAAAACACTTTAAAAAAAAATCCCATTTATTCATGATCAATTTTGAGATAAAAATGAACAATGTATAGAAATAATGATCACAAGTCATGCTTCTTTTGCCATTTTTGAGCAAAATGCTTTAGTGTGTCTTTACAACAAAGTGACTTCTAACCCACTGTAGGCATAGTATTTTCTCACACACTGTCATTTCCATGAGTTTGAACTGACGCTTGAGTCAGAAGTACAGTTTGATCATGTCTACGTGCTGGAAATCTAGGAGGGTCCTGAATACTACAGGAACAACAGTATCAAGCAGTCAGTTGTTTGAGTGCTTGTGCCTTTCCCTTAAACTGTGGAAATGGACAAAGACACTGCCTTTGTGTAACTCTTTTTTTCTGCCAGCCCCTGATCAGAGGCATAATTCCAGGACACTGAGTGCAACATTTGGAAGAGCACATTCTTTTTCTTGCAAAAAAATGAAGCTTGAATGGCACAGAACAGGGTGGTCTTTCATGAAGCAATAAAATGGCTGCTAGCTGCTTTTCGCAGGTCACTTCTGTCAGGCATCGAGAATGAATTTGAAGTAGCTTGACTTGGGCAGCATGGTGAAATGCTACACAGTGTTGCAAGGTAGGAGGCACCATTGGGGGAATATGTTTGGTTCTGGTGCAGCCTGGACCTGTGAGCATCCAGGACTTTTTCCACCCTGCAAGTCTTCTTGCTTCTCCTTACTATGCTTCTAGGGCAGACAATTCTGGGCATTCCAGTCCCTCCTCTTCGCTTTTGGATTTTTTACCTGTATCTGTGATACAGACTAAAGGCTTTCATCCTTGTGCTGGAAGTTGGCTTGGTTTCAAGGAAGCTGCCCTTACAAGAACATTCTGCTGTTGAGTGGCACAAAAGGTGTTTTACATCATTAAATGTGGCAGCTGCCCTTGTCGTCCTGTAGCTCTGATGCAAATAGTTAAAAATGCTCCTGCATAGGTTGTACAGTGGGGAATGATGGCTTTCACTGGCTCTGAAGTTGCATTTTTTTGTGAAATGCTGTAACAATATAGAAAGAATACAGGAAGTATAGATATGCTATTTTGTACAGTTAGCATTACAATGCATGTAGTGGTTCACAGAACACAAACAGGAAAAAGGCAAGGGGTCTGGCTTTTTAAGGATTTTTTGTAAATATTTTGAAAAGATGGTAGCCAAGCTCCATGCAAAAGGCTCTAGCACCCATATCATCTGCAAAGCAGTACCTGGAACATCTATTTAACTTGCAGAAACAATGGGGGGGAAAAGATTCCATAAAAAATAGAGAAATGTGGTATTTTACTTACTTTTGTCCCCTCTGCTCCCCTTGAACACTTAACATCAGCAGCACAAATCCAGGGAATCTATTGTAGCATACTTTCATATTCCTCTGTCATGAGCCTTCCAAAAACATATCAGCTCCTTAGCAACTCCATCTAAGGCTGCCTTCTGCATACAGAGCAGCTAGCATCCTGTTCCTACTGTCAGTATTTAGACAATTCATCACATAATGATGCTCCGTAGCAACTGTTGGGAAGTCAAGATTTGCAGAACTGTGATGTCCAGAGGTTTTACCTAAGCCCGGTCCCATGTTGCCTGGAGAAATGAATCACTTCTTCCTGACACTTTCTAGCGCACACTCAATTCAGGGCGTTCTGATCCTTAGGAGACAGTATTTTCTTCATATTATTAATGATGCATGCTATTGGTGCATTACCCATTGAAGCTGGAGCTGGCTTCTGTACCTTGGGTCACGGTGCCCAGAAGACTGCAAACTTGTGCTGGCCACCTCACATGCTAGGGTAGTTCTTTCAGTGTCCTTGTCAACAGCTCTCAGACAGCAACAGTCCATGGCCTTTTGTCTGGTTTCTTATGTCCTGGCTCTTAAGAACTGCCTGCCAGGACATTGGATTATTCAGCAGTGCTAGAAGTATACTGAAACTACAGAAGTTAGACCTGACTTAATGGTTTAATACGAACAAATATCCAGCTTACTCCTTTTGGGCTCTGTATTAGTCAAACTATAGAGCACAGCTTTCCCACACAAGCCCTATTCTGGATGGTGTAAAAATCAACAAAATAGGGTACAGATTGCATCCTGTGGATGTCATTGGTTTTTTTTTTCCTGTAAGTAGTTTGAATATAATTTCTTAGTAGCCATTTTGTCCTCCTTCTGAGCAAAATTAATTTGTCTCTTATTTAGTCAATTGCCATGTGCCTCCTATTCTGGCTGCTTGCTGTGATGAAGCACCATTAGTGCATGTTCTCAATGCTGACTCCACCAGGAGGAGACTAGAAATCTCACTAAAGAATTGCAGAGACTGAAGCTGAAATGTCTCATTCATTAGTGTCCATATGTAATTTCCTCTTTGTGTTTCTCTTTTGGAGCTGTCAGGTATCTTTGAGAGCATCCTCTCTCTTTATATGTCTCTATATAACTACTTGTTCTTAGACCAGCAAAACCATTTGTTTTTTTCATGTATTTATAAAATGTTTTAAATTATAAATCAAATTATGAGTAATTTCTTTTCCTTAGAAGTCCAAGAGAAGAATCAGTCAATTAAACCTCATGTGCTTGGTGAAGCAGCATCCAAAGGAGAAGCAGTATCTTCAGCTTAGATGGCACCACTGAGCATACTTTCTGCTTATATGTCTCCCAAACCACTAGCCCTTTGGTCAAGGGCCTAATTGAATTTCAGGAGCCATGGCATCACAGAGATATTGATCTCTATAATTTGCTTTTCCACCTAAAATTTCCCTCAAAGGAAGTGCTTTATGTGGTAGCAGCAGGGACAGTTTTGGCAGAGAAGAGCTGCTGTTGTTGAATGGTTGAATGGTTGAATAGTTATTCCAGTTTAGACATGCCTCGACCCCAGCAAGGTCAGCAGCTAAACTGGGGAAAGCAGTAGTCCCAGTTCCCTCCCACAAGGAAAGGGAATGAGAGAGAAAGAGACACTTGTGTTTGGAAACTAAAACAGCTTTAATGAAACAATAATAATAAAGAAAACAGTAATATTAATAAGTAAGTAATAAAATATAAGTGTACAAAACCAATTCAGACACCCTCAATGACCACTACATCACTGCTGATGCTGCAGGGCAGGTATGGGGAAGGTCACAGACTGGATTCATAGAACCATGGAATCATAGAATCACCAGGTTGGAAAAGACCCACCGGATCATCGAGTCCAACCATTCCTATCAAATACTAAACCATGCCCCTCAGCACCTCATCCACCCGTCCCTTAAACACCTTCAGGGAAAGTGACTCAACCACCTCCCTGGGCAGCCTGTTCCAGTGCCCAATGACCCTTTCTGTGAAAAATTTTTTCCTAATGTCCAGTCTAAACCTCCCCTGGTGGAGCTTGAGGCCATTCCCTCTTGTCCTGTGCCCTGCCACTTGGGACAAGAGGCCAGCACCCTCCTCTCTACAACTTCCTTTCAGGTAGTTGTAGAGAACAATAAGCCTCAGCCTTGTCTTCTCCAGGCTAAACAACCCCAGCTCTCTCAGCCACTCCTCATAAGACTTGTTCTCTAGCCCACTCACCAGCTTCATCGCTCTTCTCTGGATACGCTCCAGAGCCTCAACATCCTCGTGGTGAGGAACCTGCTGGCCACGCTATTTCTGATACAAGCCAAGATGCCATTGGCCTTCTTGGCCACCTGGGCACACTGCTGGCTCATGTTCAGTTGGCTGTCAACCAACACCCCCAGGTCCTTCTCCTTCAGGCAGCTTTCTAGACAGACTTCTCCTAGTCTGTAGCACTGTAATGGACTTCTTCCATTTGCATGAGTCTGTGGTGTCCTGGTTGCCAGTGAGATGTGAATCTAGAGAAAGTAGTTCTAGAAGATACAGCATGAGACAAATGGGAGATGCTCTGTTTCATGAAGAATTCCTCCTGGTGAAGTTGCAGGGTCAAGTACTGGGGAAGTGCAAGCAGGGTTGCTAAAACTGTGAAATTGATCATTTTGAAACTTTGCTCTTTTTACTCCCTTCCTTTCTTGTTGTCCAGTCCTAATTCATGTCACGGTATCTGCATGCACATCCCAAGCACTTACTGTCCATCTGTGGAGGTCCTCTACTGTCATCTGTCTTTCTGTCTTTCTGAGGAGATGGTAAGATTGTGTAGGCTCAAACGAGTGCTGCCAGATGCTATATTTGTGCTGTGGCAGCTTATAATGAGGTAGACCTTAGTCACCCATCTGTCTTTCACAGAGGATCTTGCCTATCTATTCTCTTTTCCAAAAGAAACCACAAGCAATTAAAATCATCCCACAATCTCCCTAGCTTTCTGCCTCTAATTTCTCGAGAACGAATCAAAACCATGAGAGGAAATAGTGTTTTATCCTATACTTCTTAGAGGCCTGGAGTGGGAAGAGTAGGGAAGGAAAAAATGAGATACATTTATAAACCAAAATCTCAAGAGTACATTCTTCTGACAGTTCAAGTGCTTGAGCAGGCACACTGATGTAAAGAATAGGTATGTATGCATTGTGTCCCTTATTCCTTTTTCCTTAATAAGGGGCTATAATACTGTAGCTGCTATTCCAAGCAACTTGAATATGTTTTTTCCTATTTTATCTTATTCTTTTGCTGCATTTTTTTGCATGCAGTTGTATTTTGTGTTGAAGTATACGATTTTGTAGTTCCTTTCTGGATTAAAAGAAGTAAGATGCACTGAAATAAATTGTAGGCAAGTCAGTGCTAATGAAAACTGGCATAGGGCTGTCCACCACTTGAGATTGTCCCTCTAAGTGAAAAGAAGCTCCGGAAGTCAGATTGCCTATGATCCTTTGCACTTCTGAAGCCAATGACAACGGAAAATGCTAAGGAGGGATATTCAGTGGCTGGGGCTTTGGACTAGGATTCCCCTCTCTGGACCCCAGTTAACAATTGCAGTCCTTTGTACCTGTGGAGGCTGAAATGTGGCTGCCTTAGCCCTTCTCCTGACAAAGTTGCATGCTAAAACAATTGCTGAATGAGGCACATTTCTAGTCCACAGCGCTGTTTCAACACAGATAGAAAGGAAACTGCACAAGCCAAAAATAAGCTGCAGTGGGCAAGAAGCATACATACACCCCTCTCAGCCACCCCTGCTCCACCAGCAGCAAAGCCTTGGAGAGTGTGAGACCGAATGTTAGACAAAAGGCAACTCCACCTTTGCCCACAAATGCTGTGCAATGGAAACGACCTTTTTGTTTGTTCCCTTTTCATGCTGCTGCTTCTGGCTGTTCCCTAAGAATCAGGTCTCTGCGTGAGGGACTGTTGTGTAAGGTGTTTTAATAAAACAGAGCCCTGATCTCCATAAGGGCCCTTCAGCACAACTGTTGAACTAGCAGTCCTATTTAAAAATATTTACAGCAGGCCCTCAGGGGAAAAAAATAGCATTTGCACTTTTGTGTAAGGTGATTGTTTGTGTCTAGAGAGCATGTTCATGTGTGTATTATATTTACACAAAGGTTTGTAAGTGATACTCACTACAACTGGTTGGGACAGGCCTCAAGCTTTCCTTCATGACTGACTGTGATCCCCTTTTAGACTCATATGCTGTCTTGGCACTCATTATTGCTGCAGTATGTGCGGAAGTACCTGAGCACCCCATTCAGATCACTGCCAGCATCACTAAAATATACAGCCAAAAATAAAAATCTCCATATTAAAGAAGTGGGAAAGGCAACTTAAAAGTTAGCATTGTTATAAAACAGAGGATCCCACATATATCCAGATGGTAATCAAAATGCAGGAGGCTTCTGGAAGCAGCTCTGTTTTCTAAACATGAATTCACTTTGTGATGAATATAATTTCTACAGCAGTAGTGTCTGTAATTTGTTTGGAAAAACAATTAGCACCCTTTCTGTGCACACAATTAATAGATATATAATGGTAATGAGTACAATAGCCAATTTTTTTGCAGCAGAAGCATGCTATACAGAGATACTGGCTGGAACATACATACATGTATGCCATCAGTTATTTTCTATGCACTGTGTGGCAGTCTCTGACCCAGAACGCAGCGTGATGTAGCCCCACGCATTCATCCACAGTGGACTAAGAAATCACTTGGGTCCTGAGCTTTTCTGAGCTCTGTGGCTCACTGAGAAGGGGTAAACTGCTTGCCAGAATGGCAGAGTTTGTGCCCCTGACATGGTTTATGGCCTTAGAAAATTGGTTGATCTCCTGCAACTTTGATCCCTTTCACTGCAAAATGGAAATGAGGTTGCTTATCCTGCCTGTAGTGCTGTGGTGGAACTTTGTGTGCTTGCAGATCTGCTGCTGAAAGGCTCAGCAAAACTGCAAAGACAGAGATGTCTGGTTTCCAAGCTCAGTGTCCTCAGACACCCTAAGGACACAGACAGGGCAGGTTGTAGGAACTTGGAAGCTGGGTCATTTGGATGTTGTTTGAGGTCTGAGCAGGCTTTCTCAGCAAGACTAGTGCGCTACAGGAAACTGAACGGTTTTATCGTTGCACAGGGACCTACCTAGCTTGTTTTACTTTAACTGGAAGAGACTAAAAAATGGACACCATAAAGTCTATTCCAAGGAACTACTGTTGAAGTTCCTAGTGGATCATCTGACACATAGCCATCATAGTAGTGCTCTGGATGACTTTCATCAACTCTTGGTAGCTGCTGCAGAAGAGACTAAGTACAGATTGGTCCTGGACACTCAACTCAGATCTCACCTACAGGACTTTGCAGGGTGCGAGGTGGTACCTGTTTCGAGGCTTAAAGGGGCATCAGCCTCCAGGGGAAGTCAGGCATCAAAAGAAGCAAATGAATCTGTCACTGCAAATTCATATTGTGTTATAAACACACTCTGGAAACTAAAATTCTGAGAGTTTAAAATATCTCTTTTATTGTAGAATAAAGTCAGCAAAGCAAGACATACAATGCTAGGCACGTGACTGAGGCAAGGCTCTGTCTAGCCAGAGGCCCCCCGTCCAGGCTCCCCTCCACTTTATACATTTCTTTTTGGCATGAATTTGGTTACATTTGGGCATGAACACAGTCACTTGATGGTCCCCCGTCAGCATGTGTTGGGGTACTCTTGCCTAGTGTCTTTCGAGAGGAGGGGGCCCAGGCAGTCTGGTGGGCAGACTTCACTTTATGTTTAATACCTGTGGAGGCTGTGGATGCAGTTCAAACTCTGCAAGGCTTCTGGTGGGAATATTTCACAAAAGACACTTTGTCTCCTTTGGAACAAATGTCACCATATAATGCAATTTATTTCTTTAGTATTTTTCCGGGGCCCCTCTGTTTCCAGCATGATTGCAAACATGTCACATGCTTTCTGTGCATGGCATGATTTCTGTCATTGGCACGAGATCTTTCTTCTTCCTAGGATACACTTGCTTGATTTAATTTGTAGACTCGCTTTACTATTTTTTTGCTTTGGCTGAGATCTGTTTTGACTTTCCCACTAAGCTCCTTTCTAAGCAGGGGCAAAATCAATAACACTGAATTTATTTAAGTGGAGTTAAAGGGCAGTTCTTGTGCTGATGCTGAGGCTGGGCTACTACAGCATGCTCAGCTTCCTGAGGTGCTAAAGACCCTCATGTTTTATTCATAAGCCATCTGTGCTAAATAGCAGAGAGACACTTATAATGACTGCAGTGGGGCCCTAGCACCAGCAGCACAGAATGAAAGATGGGGCTTTAGGAAGCCATGGAATATAAATTAAAAAGAAAAGAGTTGACCAACCACATCACGTTAAGGGCCCAGATAGTTTTGTTGCCCCAGAAGCAAGGTCTGGAAGATTATCTCTTTGCTCCTCTGGTGCAATAGTAATTACTAAAAATGAGTGGGGTAGTTAATGCATGTGTAAACATTAAGAGCTGTTTTCATAATAAAAATTATATTCACCTTCTTCAGTAGGATTATGGATTGCAATTTCTGTATTGAATCATCAGCTGACGGTCCTTGAAAATTCAGCCCTACTTTGTGTTTTCACAGATATTTTTCTTGTTCATGTATATACAATGTTTTGATTCTCCTTGTCCCCTTTTAAAATGAGAAGCAAAATGAAGCTTTCATTATTATAGAAATGCAGAGACTGCACAAGAGATCACAGAATAAAAAACATATGGATTTCATGAGCATACCAAGGGTACCAGGCCTGTAAGAGCCATATCTACCACAGCAAAAGAAAGTGTTGCTGATTGATAGTGTTCAGACTCTGCTCTGGTGGCTGGTTCCTCAGTGTGACCCTGGTGCTAACTTACATACGGTAGACTGAAAGCAGTTTGCTGGAGTACAGTCTTTCAGTCTAGTGACTGTTGTATTAGTGGGACGTACACGGGACAAGATCTGTTTCATTTCTCCTTACTTTTTCCCGTAGAAGAAAGGTAAAGTTCAAGAGTTTACCTTTTTCCCCTCTTAAATGGTACTCTGCAAAACACATCAAGGAAACCTGATTGTGTTGGTTTTTTCAACATTCAGTCTCTCTGCCTGATGATAAATAAACAAGGCAACAGGTAAGGTGAGTTAATCATAGAATTGTTTAGTTGGAAAAGACCTTTGAAAGCATCAAATCCAACCATACCTGTCCACTACTAAGCCATATCCCTAAACACTTCATCAACTCCTCTTTTAAATACCTCTAGGGATGGTGACTCAACCACATCCCTGGGCAGCCTCTTTGAGCACCTGATAATCCTTTAGGTGAAGAAATGTTTCCTGATATCAAATCTGAACCTCCCTGGTGCAACTGGATGCCATTTCCTCTGATCTTATCACTTGTTACTTGGGAGAAGAGACAAACACCCACAACTACAACCTCCCTTCAGGGAGTTGTAGACAGTGCTAAGATCCCCCTTCAGCCTCCTTTTTTCTAGGCTAAACAACCCCAATTCCTTAAGCTGCCTCTCAAAAGGCTTGCTATCCAGCCCTTTCACCAGCTTCCTTGCTCTTCCCTGGACATGCTCCAGCACCTTCTTGTAGTGAAAGGCCCCAAACTGAACACAGTGGCCTCACTAATGACAAGTACAGGGACACAATCACTTCCTTGGTCCTGCTGCCCACACTGTTTCTGATACAGGCCAAGTGGCTCCTGTAAAGGAGACAAAAAGCCTGTAAATCCCAGCCCTGGCACTTGTTTGTGCCTTAGTCTGCAGCAAGTGACTTTGCGTCACTGCTGGTTTCTGCACAGGTTGGTAGCAGAGGACTGGAGGCACTGTAGGCTGTAGGGAGGACCAAAGAATTTCCTGACCACAAGCTCCCATGATGAAGTACCTGTTCACGACACAAACTCTCCATGGCAGGCAGAAGGAAATCCTCTCTTTGTTTCTCAAGGGTAAGCCTGTACAGAGAGTGAGGGAGGAAATAATTGAATTCTGGATGAAATATAGCAGGCCAGGGAGCAGTTCCACCTACTGTGTCCCACAGCAGAGGGTTGCTAGAGGGACCTCTCTAAAGACGCAAGGCTCTGGGTAGCTACAGTGGTTGTGATCACTTTTTATGCTTCCTTGCTCCATCTCCCAAAAGCTGCAGGAAGTTCCAGGCCAAATTCCCTCCTCATTGAACAGGTTTCATGGCATCAGAGCAGCTTCAAAATTAATATGTATCATTAGAGTCCAGTCCTGCAAATCTTACTTGCAAACACTGTAAAAAGGTGGCTTTGCTCAGAACCATAGAATCATAGAATCACCAGGTTCGAAGAGACCCACCGGATCATAGAGTCCAACCATTCCTATCAAACACTAAACCATGCCCCTTAGCACCTCGTCCACCCATGCCTTAAACACCTCCAGGGAAGGTGAATCAACCACCTCCCTGGGCAATCTGTTCCAGTGCCCAATGACCCTCTCCGTGAAAAATTTTTTCCTAATGTTCTCCCCTGGCAGAGCTTGAGGCCATTTCCTCTCATCCTGTCCCCTGTCACTTGGGAGAAGAGGCCAGCACCCTCCTTTCCACAACCTCCTTTCAGGTAGTTGTAGAGAGCAATGAGGTCTCCCCTCAGCCTCCTCTTCTCCAAGCTAAACAACACCAGCTCTCTCAGCCGTTCCTCATAAGGCCTGTTCTCCAGCCCCTTCACCAGCTTCTTTTCTCTTCTCTGGACTTGCTCCAGAGCCTCAACATCCTTCTTGTGGTGAGGGGTCCAGAACTGAACACACCATTCAAGAAGTGGTCTCACCAGTGCCAAGTACAGAAGGAGAATAACCTCCCTGGACCTGCTGGCCATGCCATTTCTGATACAAGCCAAGAAGCCATTGGCCTTCTTGGCCACCTGGGCACACTGCTGGCTCATGTTCAGTCGGCTGTCAACCAACACCCCCAGGTCCCTCTCCTCCAGGCAGCTTTCTAGACAGACTTCTCCTAGTCTGTAGCACTGCATAGGGTTGTTGTGCCCCAAGTGCAGGACCCGGCACTTGGCCTTGTTAAACCTCATGCCATTGGACTCAGCCCAGCGGTCCAGCCTGTTCAGATCCCTTTGGAGAGCCTCTCGACCCTCCAGCAGATCAACACTTCTACCCAGCTTAGTGTCGTCCGCAAACTTGCTGAGGGTGCACTCGATGCCTTCATCCAGGTCATTGATGAAGACATTGAACAGGGCTGGACCCAGCACTGAGCCCTGGGGAACCCCACTTGTAACTGGCCTCCAGCTGGATTTAACGCCATTTACTACCACTCTCTGGCCTCGGCCATCCAACCAGTTTTCCACCCAGGAGAGTGTGCGCCTGTCCAGGCCAGAGGCTGACAGTTTCCTAAGCAGAATGCTGGGAGAAACTGTGTCAAAGGCTTTACTGAAGTCCAGGAAGACCACATCCACAGCCTCTCCCTCATCCAGTAGTCAAGTCACTTTGTCATAGAAGGCGGTCAGGTTCATTTGGCAAGACTTGCCTTTTGTGAATCAATGTTGACTGAGCTGGATCACCCAGTTCTCTTGCATGTGCTTCATAATAGCACTCAAGATCACCTGTTCCATGACTTTCCCTGGCACTGAGGTCAGACTGACAGGCCTGTAGTTCCCTGGGTCCTCCCTGTGACCCTTCTTGTAGATGGGCACAACATCAGCCAGCCTCCAGTCCAGTGGAACTTCCCCAGTCTTCCAGGACTGTTGGAAGATGATGGAAAGGGGTTTGGCCAGCACATCCCCCAGCTCCTTCAATACGCTTGGGTGGATCCCATCTGGCCCCATAGACTTGTGGGGGTCTAGCTGGGCAAGCAAGGCTCTGACCGCCTCCTCTTGGATCATGGGAGCCTCATTTTGCTCCTCTGACTCCTGGGTTTGTACACAGAGGGAACAACTTTCCTTACTAATAAAGACTGAGGCAAAGAAGGCATTAAGTACCTCAGCCTTTTCCTCATGCCTTGTCACTGTTGTTCCTTCTGCATCTAATAGGGACTGTATGGTCTCCCTAGTCCTCCTTTTATTGTTAATATAATTATAGAAAGATTTTTTGTTATCTTTCACTGACTTGGCCAATCTGATTTCTAGTTGGGCCTTAGCCCTCCTGATTTTTTCTCTGCACAATCTCACTTCCCTCCTGAGGTCCACCCAAGATGCCAGTCCCTTCTTCCAAAGCCCATAGACATTCCTCCTTTTCTTGATATCACTCAAAATCTCCCTGTTCAACCAAGCTGATTTTTTCCTCTGCTGGCTCTTTTACTGGAACATGGGGATGGCTTTCTCCTGAGCTGTTAGGATTTCCTTTTTGAAGAGATCCCAGCCCTCATGGGCTCCCTTGCCCTTAAGCACTGTCTCCCATGGGACTCTGCCAACCAGCCTTCTGAACAGTTCGAAGTCTGTCCTCTGGAAATTTAATGCTACTGTCCTACTAACCACCCTCTTCACCTCACCTAGAACTGAAAACCCTATCATCTCGTGATTGCTTTGTCCTAACCATCCTCCTACTGCCACATCCCCCACAAGGCCTTCTCTGTTCACAAACAGCAGGTCCAGGAAGGCACCTTCCCTTGTTGATTCACTCACCAGCTGTGCGAGGAAGTTGTCTTCTACGCACTCCAGGAACCTCCTAGACTGCTTCCTTTCTGCTCTATTGTACTTCCAGCAGATATCTGGAAGATTGAATTCTCCCACGAGAACAAGAGGCCTCGAGCTAGAGATCAACCCCAGCTGTTTATAGAAGAGCTCATCAGCTGCTTCTTCTTGGCTGGGTGGTCTGTAACAGACTCCCATCACAAAATGTACCTTCTTTTGGGCTCCTCTGATTTTAACCCACAGGCACTCAATCTCCTCATCACCACAGTCCAGCTCAACAGTAACCAAGTCCTCCCTTACATAGAGGGCTACCCCGCCTCCTCTCGTACCCTTCCTGTCCCGCCTGAAGAGTTTGTACCCCACCATAGCTGCACTCCAGTTATATGAGTCATCCCACCATGTTTCTGTGATGGCAACGACATCATAGCCTCCTTGCTCTACGACAGCTTCCAGCTCTTCCTTCTTGTTCCCCATGCTGCATGCATTGGCATAAATGCACTTCAGCTGGGCTGCCAAACCTTCAGCCCTCATAGAGGGAATAGACTTTATTCCCAATTGCCTGGTTGTTGGCGTAGCTAGCATCAGAGTGCCAGTATCTTCCTTACCATCCCCACGTGTAATTGCCCCCACTTGCTGTGCAGTGATGCACTGGTGGTCCTCACTAGCACACCATCTCCGAGACACCAGTGCCCCATGTCCAGGCTCACTCCTGTCTAGCCTGGTCTCAACCCCCTCCCCCTTCACATCTAGTTTAAAGCTCGGTTAATGAGCTTAGCTAGGTTTTTAGCAAGGGCTTTAGCCCCTCTAGGAGACACACGTGTCCCATCCTTAGTAAGAAAGCCTGAGGGTGCATGAACCACCCCATGATCAAAGAAACCAAAGCCCCTCTCCTCACACCAGGCTCGGAGCCAGGCATTAATCAAATTCTTCTTCTTGACTTCCTGCTCCTCTGTATTTAGCCTTGGAATGGAGCAAAATACTATTTGAGCCCCAGAGCCCTCCATCATTTTCCCAAGAGCCCTGAAGTCTCTCTTGATGGTTTTGGGCTTTCTATTCTCTATATCATCACTACCAACTTGGAGGATTATTATTATTATCAGAGGATAATAGTCTGTCTCTTGGACCAGGGAAGGAAGTTTTCTAGCTATCTATCTCCTTCACTCACGCCCCCAGTAAGGAGCAGACCTCTCTGTGGAGCGGGTCTGGTCTGCAGATGGGTCTCTCCATTCCTTTTAGGAGGGAGTCCCCTACAACAATCACTCTCCTCTTCAAGTAGGTAGTTAGGTAGTCCCATGGGGTTCATGACCCCATGGGGTTCGTCCCATGGGGTTCATGACCTTGTTGTCTTTGCAAGTGCTGTGCCAGAGAGAATTTTCAGGTTGGAACCTTTAGTTATATCCTCCTCACAAGGAACTTTCCCAGTTCAGAAGCTGTAAGCTTAATCTGTTTACGTTCCTTGGCTCAGTAAAATTATTCGAAAGGATTAGCTCTGTGTAGCCAGCACAACCTCTTGTCAGGACAGTTCATTGGGTGTCCCCTTCAAGCACCATAGAAACATTTGATGAGAAGTTTTCTCTTTATTATGAGAAGACTAGACCTGACAAATGGTCATGTTCTCCATTTAGGCTGTGAGGCTGAGCAGCGCTGAGCTGTGGCTAGGAGGCAGATTTATAATCTTCCATTCAGCTACAGAATAGCACTGCTTTGGTGCTCTCTGAAAATGGGAAAGATGCTACCCTACCCCCCTGCAAGGATGTCCTCATTCAGAGTTATAAAGCAAAGTGGAAATCTAAAGTATTCACTGAGGGACAAAGACTTGGGAAATTTCCATCAAATGTTTATTTTCATGGCCACCAGGAAAATGAAGTGTCATGCTGACAGATATAAGGCCTGCAGCATCCCCTTAGTGTCCTTCTGTACAGAAATCTGTCCCTTTGTATGTGAAACTGAGCTGTGATTTCTGGCTCCCCCTTGGCTGTTTAGGTGCCCATCCAGTCTGAGCTGCCTCCCTCCTCATGACCAAAACATGTCAGTGAGTCTCCTCAGGTGCAAACCCAAGGATTCCTGTGTTTCTGCCCTCTGGACTCTTTTTTTTTTTTTTTGCTAGTTCTAACTAGAATAGCCCCAGAAGAGCTGTGTGTGTAGTGTGCAGCAGCAGAACTGAGCAGCTTGGACAGCTCCTCCATGCCCTGAGCTGGCTACAGGTGGGAAGTCCACTCACAGCTGTGAGTGGGGAGTGGGCTGGTCCTCAGATACTCTCTGCTTTCATGTTCAGGTCTCCCCACAAGAGCTGCCTTCCCTGGTAACAATAAGGACGTCATCCTGTGTGAAGGAACTCTGAAGATAATCAACATGCCACAATCAGAAGCTGGCCCTGAACCAGTCATTTCATCGGGAAGTGTTGGAAGGGGGTTGGAATTAGATGATCTTTAAGGTCCTTTCCAAGTCAAACCATTCTATGATTCTGTGATTCTATGATTCTGTGATTTTACTTCCCTGTTGAAGGTTAAAAACATCCACAGTCTGGATTCAGTTCAGATCCTGATACAGCAAGATGCCATAGGCATGTGAACAATCCTCTGGATTTCTTCCTGCTCTAGTGCTGATGTTGATAGGGTTAAACTCAGTTGCCTTGTTTTCTTACACTCCAACACTGGAAAAACCTTAACTGCTGCCTATATGTTAGGTGGTAAGTTACATTGCAGACATATATTACCACTGGGCTGTGCGTGTCCTGTGAAATGTACGGCTCCAGCTTTGCAGTAATGATTATACACATGCAAATTATTCAGGCTTTTTCCCATTTGCCTTGCAAGGATCATTGTATACCTTGCTAATACCCTTAACTTTCTGTTGACAGCAATGGATGAGGGGACCCAAGTTCTCTGGACACCATTTGAAGTCTTGGAGTGATCATACAAAAGTGATCAATTGGTTTGCCTATAATTTACAGTTTAACAACATTCTATACTTCTGTTTCTCATTTCAGTTTCTGGGATAACCTGAAATTATATGACAAGGTTGAGGTGAGACAGTTACAGGCACTCAGATAGTAAGATTAGTGAAACGAGTGATGGGAGGAGGGAGTAAAACTGAATCCTGAATCTTTCAGGGAGAATCTTCTCCTCTCACCTTGCAGTGCCAGATTTAGTCACAGGCTGTTGGGTGCACTGTAGTATTTGGTGGGTTTGGTTGGTTTTTATTCATCTGTCTGATTATGATTTTTTTTCTCATTAGCTTTAGTTTTGTGTTATCATGAAAAGTTCCAAAGAAAATAATGTTTTCAATCCAGGAACCTGGCTTCCTCTAAATTAAAATTGAACTGACAATAAAGACTACAATCGAGAAACTCTCTGTAAAAGTCAGCAAAGAGGCACCACAGTATTCTTAATGGGATTTCCTGATCTTTAGTTTTACTGTCTAAGATGCTTGGTAAACTTGAAACAACAAGTACATTAAATACAGTGCAATTACTTACACTGACCAGGCCAGGGTTTCTGGTTTACTCATTTTATGAGTTCAAATCCTGTGATATTTCCCCCAGTTGCTACAGCAGGTACCCGCAGGCTACACAGTGCATCTTAGCTCTTGAGGACGAAAATCACACTGTTTCCATTTTGTTCCTAGACTGTGCTGCTTAGGTGCTGGTGCTTTATTCACATTTGAACTGAATTATGTTCTGATTTGACCTCACCAGCACTGCACTGCTTATCAAAATACTGAATACACATTGAGGCATAACAACCCCAAGTGGCCCGCTCTCCTGTTTTCAGGATTTATTGTTAAGGTTATTCCTGCTATGACAAGAGCATGGAAACCTGCTCGTTAACCCCATTTCCTGTGTGCTGGAGCTGTGCAAGTACAAGACAGAACTGACTGCTGCCCTTAGGAGTTCTCAGCCTGATCTTAGTGGAATGGTGCTCTCTCAGCACAGCAGCCACTGAACTCCTCTCCAGAGTTCTTTCCTGCTATGTTAGGCTCACAGTATAGACAATACCGGAGAGAAGAGTCTGAAAGATGTGTATCACTTTTTAAATGAAAATACCTATATCCTCTGATTCACATTTGGCAATACTAAGCTTGGCCATTGTTTATATGCAGTACTTCTGGCCCACAGATGATACCATACAACTTTGTTTAGACACGCAGATCTTAACCTTTCCATTATACCATTGCAGTCTTCTACGTAGGTGTGTTGTCTCTCTGCCAAAAAGAGTGTTTCTCCTAAATATTGCCACTAAAACAAAAAACCCTTAAATTTGCAAACATGCATGGAAAAACTGCAATGGAAATTTTCACCTCCTCTGTGCAGATATTATGAGCTTCTCTACTCCTTTAGCTTCTGAGATTATTGATTGGAACTCCAGTCAAATTTTGTAAAGACTCCAAATCAAATCATGTTATAACTAGAGACCATGGTGTGATATCATTATTGTTTACATCTGAATGAAGCTGAAAAACAAGGTAATCAATCCAAACATAATTGCCAGTGTCACCAATTAATTGTTCCTGAACGACTGAGAGCCTCTTCCTCTGGCAGTCTGTCAGTCTCAGAAACAGCAATGCAACATGACAGTCCTTGGGTGGGATGAAAGCACGCTTTTGGGCAAACGTTGATTATTAGGTGTAGGCTGTTCTTCCAATGTTTGGCTGCACATCTCTGATTTCACCCTGACCAGATGGAGATGCCCTGTGCAGTCTGTACCTTCCTGGCTATGGCCACAATCAATGAGTCTCGGCCATACCTTTAAGCATAATGCTTTAATGCTTTACTTAGAGTAAAGCATGAGTTTAAGTCCCACTGAATTAAAAACTAGTCAGATACTTAAGGGCTTTATTTATAAATTACCCCAATAAAACTCAGTCTTGCTCCGTTCTTAATCACACAAATTGCAGAGGAAAGCATTTACAGTGAAGAAGCATCTGGACTACTAGAAAATTAACACACTGAGTATATTATTTGCTGAAAATATTTTTTGTTTAGAATGAGTGCTGGCCCTAGTAAACATGAGGTTAATTCCAGCTAGTTGGAGTTAATTCCAGTATTGATCTCTGTGAGCTCTAATGTCTCCATCTGGACAACAGAATCAAAAGCATAAGTGACTTTTTAGGAAAGTGATTTCACAGTAACCCATGCTATTCTGTGTAAGCTTTTGGGTTGATTTCACGTTTAACCTTTTCCCATCCTTCCTTCTTTTAAACATAAATTATTTGTGCCCAAGGCTTACTGAGCGATAGTCACTTCTTCATAACATGACTTTTTAAAAACCCATCAGATTGTGTAATATGGCTTCAATTAAAATGTAGTTCTCAGCTAATTAATCTGGTAAAATATTTATATCTACAAACCAAGGATAATTATAATAATATCCTAGTAGAGATAAGAAAAGGAATTTAGGGAATTGTAGTTCCTGCACTATATTTATCCAGAGTAGACAGACAACTGCCCTTAAGCAGAACAACTTAAGCAGACCTTTCTTGGTGCCAAGTGTTACACATGGGAAAAAAAGCCAGTAGACCTGATTGAGGCATGAAAGGTCAGATTCTGATGTCTCACCACATTTCATTCAGTCCTCTCTCAGTTAAAGTTATCACTGGGGATTTCCCAAAGAAAGACCAGGAAGATTCCCAGGAATCTTAAGTAGATGGCAACCAGGACATTTAATTACTTTCCTGAGAGGGATGTGTAATTCTTCTTTCCTTTTTTCCTTTATTTCTTCTTTTTTAACCTGTGCCTGAGTTGCTATCTAGCCAATATCAGTAAGGTAATTCTGACTGAGTGTACAGGTATTCCTGTACGTGTGTTTAGGTGCTTTTGCTGGCTTGAAGAACTATGCCATTCCTCTGTCTTGGAAAGTAAGGATAACCTTGTTTCTCTTTAAAAACAAACACACATTACTACCACCATCATCCCAAGTCTGACAATAGCTACTATTTTCACTTTGTTTGCATTGAGATTTTACTTCATAACATAGATTTTACAAAGCATAGAATTATCTGAATGTCCTAGACGATGAATGGTATTGTGCCACTTCAGTTAGACTCTCTTTCCAGAAGGATGTAAAAAGCCCATCAGGCTGAAGCATTAGCAACATCAGCATTATTGTTAGTGAATTTACAGACTCCGAGGTTAAAACAAGCTTTTTTTCATAGAAAATAGGTGCCAGCTGTCAGCTTGCTTTGCTTTCTGAACTCACCAGGTACTTGCTTTGACATCCGTGCAAGGTGTAGACTCATCTATACATGGAGGCAATGAATAAAGCATGACAGCAGAAACATGGAGAAATAGTGCTTGAATAGACCCAGCAACCATCTTTCAACGTGGGTGAAACACAGCTGTCTCCATCACAGCCAACCTCACTTGACTTTTGCACTTGCAGTCTGAGTGTAGACATCGGCCTCTGCAAGAGCAATAGGTTTGTTTCAACTTATTGCTCCTTAATCATCTGTTTTATTGGAACAAGAAAAAAGACTATGTTGTACATCAACTTTATACCATCTTTCCTATAGTAGAGGAAGAGGGGATCTTGTTTGGACACCAGTGCAGTTGGAACAATACCATTGATATTGATAGCATGTGAGGAGCTTACCTTGAGCTCGATGCCTTGAGCTCGGTGCCTTGAGCTCGGTGCTCTGGATCTTGAACTTGCACTGCTGCAGCACTCACTCAGGCCTGTACTTGTGCTACTGTGTGCTTGCCTGCCTTCCCAACTCTCCTTCTCCTCCTCACTAGGCTTTGGATATAACCACTATAGGAACTGACACTGTTCCAATAGCTACATCAAATCTCTTTAAGGCACTGGAAACTGAATGCTGGCCAGCAGGGCTCCCCTGGCTGACAGCCTTCACTCCTTTCTTTCACTAAGTCTTAAATAGTGAAATCTTCCAGCAAAACAAAGGAGTTTGAGGATGTACAACTTTCCTTATTTCCATTTTCCTAGGAAGGCACATTGTCAGGCAAGTTTCTGGGGGAACTGATTTAATTATACAAATGTAAGACGCTACTTATCACTTGATACCTCTCTAGCCTTGCACATGAGGTTGGACTCAAAGCAGGGAAGTAATTGGAGCAGATGCGTGCACATATAGTATCCCATTTGTCACTGCTAGTCAGCGAGCACTGTTATATGGTGATGCTTCACACATCAGTTCTTGTGGAATGAGCTAGCGGGGGGACGGCACAGATAAAAGCTCCTTCCTCTGAGTGGCTGACATTTCTGTCAACTGTGCGCATTTGCAGTGAACACAAAGATAGTTAGGTTTCTAAGGCTGTAAATACTTTGCACTGAGAGGGGCAACATGGACTGATGAAGAAATGTGGTGTGAAGAGATGCCAAAAGTGAACAAGACAACTCTACCTGAAAGCAGCAGCACAGCTGAGCACTGTTTATACCCTGGTGTGCCAGAGGGGGAGTGGAGATAGGAGATTAGACTCAGGCACTGTCTCAGCACACACCTCCCCACAGTGCCCAGCCTGCCAAGGAGAACATTATGAGGAGATCACAGACTTCCTGGAGACTCATCTTCCCCTGATGTCAACCTCTGCTGTATAGTGGCAGGTAGGGACAGTTTTGCTTCCCAGCTTATCACAGCCCAACAGCTTCTCTTCCAAGTAGACCAGTGGGGCAGCAAGGGCACCATCCAGCTGACAGGAGCCACAGTTCTGGTTGCTTTGAAGGAAAATGCAGCTTCCTTAAGAGACATGTATTTTTCCTGCCCCTAGCTTGTGGTCAGCTTGAAGCCCTAAAGCCTGAAATCTGATGAACTTAGTAATTTTATCTTGCCTGGCAGAGCTGCAGATACTGTTCTGAATCACCTCAATGACAGATCTTTGTTTAAAACTTGCCTCCATGCTTTACCTCCTAATAGCTGATGGCTCTCACAGGTCACAGAAATCATCTGCTACAGTGATACTCACCTTGTGTCTCTGGTGCCTCCAGTGTGTCTCATGCAGCCTGGCATTAGCTCCCCTCACATCTGCTGTTCGAGAGGCAGGCAGGGAGATGATCACAGGAGGCTGCAGGGGAGAACAGCACCGTGGTTGCCTCCACTTACAGCCAAGAAGGAAGAGAAAGACGCTCCTTCCCCTCAGCAGGTGAAGAAAAAAAGAAACCACAGAGGACCACAAAACCATTACAGGATGACGCCTGCAAACGTTGTGCACCACCTCTAGCAGGCCAGGGCACAAGCATGTGAAGATAACCCTGTGTGGCAACTTTACACAAGTTGTTCTGTGGCTTCTTTCACATGAGAGGAATTAAACGGAAGCTGACACAAGATCAGAAACAACAGTATTATGTTTCCAAAGGCAATTAAAATCCACAGAACATTTCACAGATATGTCCTTTCTTGCAGAAGTCCCACACAGAGCTCTCACTCCATCAGGCAAACGAGTGCCTGAAAACAATATTTACGCACTTGAGGAAGCTAGTTCCATAAAGCAAAGCTTTCTTAAAGAGACAGTGAGAGCCCAGCTGGGGAGAGCTTTGCTTAGGCTATAATTTTTCAGGTCTTTTATTTCTCTTTAAAGACTTATTAAAAAAAAAAACAACTAAAAAATCCAGATTTTTTATTTCTCTTTAGAGCCTTCTCAGTTTAAAATAAGCCTTTAGCCTGATCCTAGCAAGAAGCAGGCCAGACCAGTAGCTGATGAAGAAAATCAGAGGATAAAATCAGATAAAAGTGGGGATTATCCATTGCTCTGAGAGATAAATATAGAAGTAGCATAAACACCTTCTTCAAAGAATTTTTTTTCTTTCTATAGCCTTAACTGCCCATCAGGGAAAGAAGTAAAACTTAATAGAGAAAGCTAACCACTTCTCTCCTATCAGTCACATTTCTACAAGCCTACAGCAAAAAAAAAAAAGGTATAAACACTGTCCTTTAATAGCTTAATTAGTCCTCCATGCTTGTGCTCTTCTGCCTGAATTTGTAGCCAAAGGAAAGGGGATACACTTCTTCAGCTGTTATTTCCATGCCCAGTCACCTAATGAATAAGCAGTTCTATGCTACAGATGTTTATTTTTTAATATACAGCCACATATACTCTTGCATCTGTAGCATTGTGCTTCTGTTAGAACAGCTTCTCATCACAGCTTAATGAGCTCTACTCTCAAATTCTTTATTAAATGTAACTTTACCAGCTGTTAGAGGGGTTAACTTGTAATATATCTAGTGACTCTATAATCAATGCTGAAGAGAAGAGATGGAGCCTGACTGGGCTCCTGCTTTTGTTTGTTATCTGCTTTCCAGGGCACATTCAGTCTGCCACCAAAGTATGTCAGTCACCTCTGGAAGCTCTGCAAAGGCAGGCAGCTTCCTGTGCCACAACTGTAATTCAGCAAAAGCCAGGATGCACAGCATGCATGCTTTCTTTGTGAATCAATTCACGTTTCAGCGTTTCCCCAAGACTAAACTAAGTTCGATAATTGCTTCTGCTAAGCCAAGAGGAGGGCCTGAGAGGGGAGTGGGTTAAGGCAATACTAAATAGCAGGTCCTGCTCTTGAAAAACTGAAATGAGGTTTGGATGCACAACAATAAAGGCCAGAGGTGTCCTTTGGAAAAACATTGGTCTTTAACATCAGTGCTCAATGGCTGCCATGCTCCTGGGTTACCCAACACAGGCTTTTACACTTCAGCTGGGAGGCTTTATAAGCAGCTAGTTGTTTGCAGATGGAGGTACCCAAAACAGTAAAGTCCTAAACTGCTGTGAGCTGAATTTTTTTGAGTCCCATGGCACATGGGTAGGTCTGCAAGACTTGCAGTGCCAACATACGTGGCAAGGCTGTCTGCAAAACTAAGGAGCATGTGCTGGTGATATCGCTTCTCTTTTCTGTCTAATGCCTCTGTTACATCCTGGAGCAGGATTGAGTTTGAGATAAGCTTCCTCCACAGCTTCAGAGGCCCTCTGGAAGACAAATGCTGCAAGCAACAAACTGTGGAGCATGGAGTTGCTGAGGCTTTGGGGTCAGGCCTTGCATTTCTGGAGGTAATAAGATTATATGTTCAGGCCTGCTATTCTTATTCTTTTAGTGGCTGTAGTCCAAAATGTGGTTTAGGGGTTGGTTTTGTTTGTTTTCTCCCTAGCAAGCTATGAATAGTTACCTCCAATGGACCCACAGAGAAAGAGATTCTGGTTTCAGGAAGGCAGCTTGGGTGGATGAGGTGATGTTTGTTGACTCCAGGACAGGCATTCAGAATCTTAGCAGCTGGTGGTTCAGTGCCTAAACCAGGCTAACACACTTGCTGAAGCTGCAGAGAGCGAGGTTGGGATCCTGTCATTGGTACGTCATGCATACCAAGCTCCTGCTGTTCACAGAGTTGGTGAGTATTTAATCCTCTGTGGGCTGAGATTTGAAAAGATTGTGTTTAGCCTCCTCTGAATGGGAAACACCTCTGAAGGCGTAAAATGGAAACAAAATCAAGTTCAAAAAACACATGAACATTCAAAACCCACTTGCTAGACTTCTTATTAGACTGCATGGATTTATAAGGATGTATCCCACCTTGCTCTTTGATCCTTACCACTTTACAATGAGTGATTAAAAGCACCTGGCTGTGGTCACCTTTCCTTTCTGCAGCACTGAGGGGCTCTACAGACCACAGCAAAAGAGATCTCAGCTTTTTCAGACTAGATCCATGTCTCAGCTCAGTCCCTATCTTGGCCAGGTCAGTAGTTAAACTGAGCAGTTGTATGCCAGTTCCTCCCTACACAGGGAGAAGGAAATGAGGGAAAGAGGCTTAGGTGTTGGAAACTAAAACTAAAACAGCTTTAATGAAACAATAATAATAAAAGGAAAACAATAATATTGATAAGAAAATAATAAAATATATATAAGCATACAAAACCAATTCAGACTCCCTCCATGACCACTATGTCACCGCTGACACTGCAGGGCAGACACGAGGAAGGTCCTGGACTGGACTTAGCAGCTAATGGGAGCTGGACTCAGGCACTGGATCCAGGAATACTTGGATTGGGATTGGCAGCAGACAGATGGAGGAGGTCCTCACTGGACATCAACCACTGAAGAAGAGGGCTTGGCCCTCGTCATGCCTAAGCTTTACACTGAGTGTGACGTATATGGAACGGAATACTTTGCTGGTCAGGTTTGGGTCACCTATCCGGTCCATCCCCCTTGCAGGTGCAACCCCTTTCTGATAAACATCAGGGATTATCACTTAGAGCATATTTTCAAGAAAACTAAGTTACTTAGAAGATGCTTAGATGAAAAGTTGGAGACTAGATTCTGGTTTAGGTCAAACCAGAACAACCAAGTAGGGTTTAAATGCAAATATTGTTACTTTAAAACTTTAAATTCCCTTATACTTTGGGAAAGTCCAAATTTAAATGTTCTTCAAGCCCTTGATGGTGCTCCAGTAGTCTGAGTGAGCCTAAACAACAACAAAAATCAGATTTAAAAGAGCAGCAGTACTGAGCAGACCTCATACACGGGGAGTGGCTTCATCTTTTCTGTACAGCCCAATATCAGAACAGCAGGCAAAGATATTTATCTCTGTAGAGTGAATGAAAAGGCCATGAGGAGTCATGGCTTCTCCTTGCTGATTCTTTATTTGGCAACTCTGGGGAGAGTAAACTCCCTCCATGCACAGGGGCCTCAGCTCAAACCATTGAGAGAGGGTCTCCCCTCAGATATTACTTCCCTCCTGCAAAAGGGCATTGTTAACTAATCCCAGCTGAGATCTTTCCATAGGGAAGTAAATAAATAAGAGCCTCTTCTTTCCCCTTTGACTTGTTGCAGAAAAGCCACCCATGATGTGTTGGGGGAGAGGGAAGAAATAAGCTCCCTGATGTGCAAACCCAAAGAAACTGAAGATTATCCTCTTTTGAGGTATATTGCAAACAAGGGCTTTAGGGAAGACAGTGTCTTTCTTTAGAGCAGATCCAGCTCCTAATGGCAAAAGGGTTATGGCAAGGGTGAAAGTGAAGCACAACAGCAGTGGGGAGCCCCCCAGCCTGTTCACCTCTGCAGCAGGGGGAGAAGTGTGTGATGCTATGGTTGAGGCAGGTCTAGGGGCCTGCAAGAGCTGCCTGCTCACATGTCCAAGGGGTGGTGCACCCAGGAAGGCAAGGGTGAACACCTGGGTCTACTGTAGCTCTGTCTGCTGCATGCTTTCTTTCTATGGTGCTAATGTGAATTCATAGTCTGACCCAGCTCCAAAACCTTGTTTAATATTAGCAGCTGGGTCCTGTGGGGCACCACTGTGTATGGCCCTAGAGAGACATGCCAGCAAATAGTTCCTGTCCCCAAGAGCCATGCAGAAACAGGCAAAACATCCCAGAGGAGACAAACAAATCCTCTATATTTCTAAGTGAGGGAACTGAGGCATGAAGCAGCAGCCACTGCAAAAATATCAGAAATAAATCCTCTACCTCCACCAGCAGGGAGACAGGGAGCACAGTGATGTGCAAGGACAGGCTGTGGGGTAGCAGCAGCACCACTGCCCTGTGCATGGGTCTTGCTGTAGTTGGGTACTCAGCAGCTGGGAAGTGTTTGGGTTTAATCCTCATGTCTCAGACCTAGTCATGGCCCCAGAAGTCTCCTTGACTCCATTGCAACCTCTTTGGTGGTGACTGTGGAGAGGCTGGGTCCCCACCATAGGCAGGGAGTGGCAAGGAAGCTGAAAACTGGTGCTTGAGCTTTGAGAGCCCACACCACTTGTGAACCACAGAGGACATCCCTGCCTTCATGCTGGCATTTCCTCTACCCGTCTTCTGGCAAGACCCGGAGAAAAGGGCAAGGCAGAAAATATTGCTTAGCCCTTTCCCTCTCCATTAAAAAAAAATCCCAACTAATCCTTTGGTTCCCTCATGAAAAGGGATGAGGAAAAAAATGACTTGTGAGATGTGGTGATGGATCCTGATGGATCATTAGTGGGAGTCATGAAAATTAGGAAGGCCCTTCCTGGCAAGGAGAGCTGGCTGCCTGGTTGAAATCAGGGAAGCGAAGTGATGGATGCTGCTGTACTTGCTGAGGGAGGTATGGCCATGCAGGAACGCTAAAAGCACTGGGAGAGCAGGAAGGTGGAACTGGCAGGGTCAGGTGAGGGTCTCTGTACCAAAACTCTGCTACTTTGACTGGTTCCAGCTCCCTCTTGTACAGTAGGACTCCTTTCATTTCTGAAATTGCAGTCAACAGGTGCCAAACCAGAAGGCATCTCGTCTACAGTACTGGTTTCCTGCCCTGGCTGCTGATCTAGGCCATAATCACTTTTGTTTTTTCCCAGGCCGAGGCAAGAAGTGGACTGGAAACAAGTTGAGAGCTGGGGTCAATTGAGGAATGAGTATAATCCCTCAAGGAAAAATATTTCTCAGTTAATGAAGTGTGAACCCAAATGGTGGCGAGGGGATGAGGACCAGCCCTCTGAGAGGGCCACAGCCATCGTAGCCATGAGCTAAGTGATACTATTTGTAAGTTATGTATAGCATCTATTGTTAAGTTTGCAATATGTTCCATGGTAGCTGAGATAGTCACAATGGCCTTTTCCAATTCACTTACTCCCAAATGAGGGAAGAACCACCTAGCAAAACTATGATATCCTGTGGACCGTTCTACCAATGGATTCTTTACACTGCAATGAATTCTTTTCCAGGGGGTGTATAGTACCCCTGCAGGGGTACAAGAGTGGTTATAAATTTGGTGTTGGGGTACCAGATAACCAGTAGTACATGTGCCATTCCAATGTGTTGGTAACCCTTTCCTAGCACATTCATCACCACAAAACCACCATAATCCTTCGGGTAAACAACCACTGGAATAATTTCCCCTAAGTCCTATAATTAGTTGTAGCCTACATGCTGGAGGGTTTCAACATCCCTTCGAGCAATTGAACTTGTCAACTGAACATATGGTCCAGTTCAAGGAAGCGTAGTCTAGTTGAAAATTCCCTGCTTTTAAGGCACCAGAATAATTTCATTTTACAAAGGTGGCATTTCCCAGGCTTTGCAATTCAAATTGAGGACCTGTGGTATAATTTCCCTTTTGCTGATGTCCATGGCCCATGCCACTAAATGGCCGGCTCCAATTACTATAACTTATTGGAATTCCAAATAAAGGGAACTGCATATTTCCTCTGTGAAGAGCTGTACATGCCCAGAAATCTGACAAGTTAAGACTACTACCCACTCCTTCTATCAATTGCAGATATGTATTTTGATCCCAAGGAATTACAATACTGACAATACCAGCTATTAGAATCACCACTTGTGGGTTCTTCATCCTATTGTTGTTGTAGTCTCAGCTTTGAAGGTCCTAGAGATTCAGAAGTCCAAGGTTTTCCTGGGGCCTTCTTCACTCAGGAGCAGTGGATCCAAGTGGGTTATTCTTTGATCTTGATTGCGGTGAAGGTGGTCAATAGTACTTGATATGGTTCATTCCACTTTTTCTTGAGCAGTTCACCTGAAAAACTCTTAACATAAATCCAATCTCCAGGGCTAAATGGATGGATAGGATGGTCTAGTCATCTAGCCCTTGGCCCCAACACAACTTTATTAATTTTCTCTAGTTGTTTTCCCAGAGAAAATATATATTGTTGGAGATAAGAGCTTCCTAATTGATTTAAATCTTCTCCTTTATACCTTGTCTGAAACAGTCTTGCATATAAAATTTCGAAAGGACTCAGATTTTCTCTTGCTCTTGGCTTTACGTGTAGCTTGAGTAAGACTACGGGTTAAGCCTGATACCAATACAAATTGGCTTCTTGGCATATTTTAGCTGTTTGCTAAATCACGTTTTATTACGTGATTCATTTTCTCTACTTGCCTGCTTGCCTGGGGTCTATATGGAGTGTGCAATTGCCAATCGACCCCTAATGCTCTACTAACTTGTTGCACTCCTTGTGCACAAAAATGAGTGCCTCTATCGATGAAACAGTCATGGACACCCCAAATCAGGGTATTATTTCATTCAACAAGGCTTTTGTCACTTCCTTTTCCTTATTTGTCCTGCAAGGAAAGGCCTCTGGCCACCCAGAAAATGTGTCCATGAATACTAACAAGTGTCTGTACCCCCCTTTTCTTGGGAGTTCAGAAAAATCAATTTGCAACACTCTCCAGGTATGTTTCCTTCCCTAATTACTCCTAAGTGTATCCAATTTCCTATATTAGTATTATTCTTTAAACATGTTTCAAACTATTGAGTCACTTGTCAAACAGTGGTATATAAATTCCTCCCTATCCATTTCTGACTTAGAAATTTTTATAAGGGGTCTGGTCCTCAATGGGTTTTATTATGTTCCCTCTTGACAAGTTCCCAAACCAAGCTGGCAGATACAACAATTCTGCTGCCTTTCAGTTGTGCCCACGCCTGGGAAGGGAGCTGTTCCCCAAGTTCTTGTATTAATTCCTGATCAGACTTGGAATATCTACTATCTTCCTGATTTTCCAAGTTTTCATCTCTATTATCTGGAATTAGAGCTAAAATTTGCTTTTCTTGCATTCTTTCTGCCATCCGTTTAGCCTCATAATCAGCCAATCTGTTACCTATTTACTTGTTGGTATTACCTCTCAGGTGCCCTCAACAATACATGATGGCAACTTTAGCTGGTAATTGTACTGCTTCCAATAGATGAAGTATTTCTTCAGCAAGTTTAATCTGTTTTGTTTGTGCTGTCAATAATCCTTGTTACTCCCAAATCGCTCCATGAGCATGAACAACCCCAAAGGCATGTTTTGAATCTGTCCATATGTTTATCTTCTTTCCTCTTGCCAGTTCTAAAGCTCAGGCCAAGGCAATAATTTCTGCCTTCTGAGCTGTAGTCCCAGCAGGTAATGGCTGGGATTCAATTACCTTGTCCTTAGTAGTTAGTGCATATCCAGTTTTACAGGTACCTTGTTGGACAAACCTACTGCTGTCTGTAAACCAGGAATCTTGTGTGTTCTCCAGAGGTTCTTCCTTCAGATCTGGTCTGCTGGAATACACAGCTTCTATTGTTTCAAGACAGTCATGTACAGGCAGTTCAGTCGTCATTCCACTGAGAAAAGAAGCTGGGTTCGCAGTGTTAGTTACTTCAATTTCAATATCATCTGACTTGACCAGGATGGCTTGGTATTTCAAAAACTTAGGTGGGGAAAGCTAGTGATTTCCCTTTTGTTCCAATACAGCAGATACTGTATGTGAGACCAATACCATCATCTTCTGGCCCAAAGTGAATTTTCAGGCTTCCTCAATGTTGAGTATTACAGCGGCCACCGCTTGTAAGCGTCCTAGCCATCCTTTACTTACTTCATCCAATTCTTTGGAGAAGTAAGCTACAGCCCTCTTACAGTGTCCCAAACACTGTACCAAACAGTGTACCAAACCCCTAAATCTCTTCCCTGCTTTTCATGAGAGAAAAGCCAAAAAGGCTTGGTCACATCTAGTAGACTCAAAGCTGGAGCTCTCATAAATTCCTTTTTAAGTGTCTCAAATGCATTTTTAGCCTCCTTAGACCACACCAGTTGCAGAGAGTTGGTTTATAAAAGTTCGTATAATGGATTTACCATTACCCCGTAATTGTAAATCCATAAACAGCACCAACCTGTCATTCCTAGAAGATCCTGAGTTCTTTTACTGTTTGTGGGAGTAGAGTCTGACAGATGTCTTCTTTTTGCTCAGTTCCCTGTTCTCGTTGTCCCCCCAACAGCCCATATCATAAGCACATTTCTCCTTGTTGTATCATTTGGGCTTTCTGTTGGGAGACTCAATATCCGTTTAGTCCAAGGAAATTCAACAAGATTATAGTCCACTGAATGCACTCAGGTCTTGTTTCTGTTGCAGTCAGCAAGTCGCCTACATACTGCAAGAGAGTCCCATTTCCAGGAGGGGATTTCCATGTTTCAAGATCCCAAGCTAGTTGATTCCCAGAGATGGTGGGGCTATTTTTAAACCCTTGAAGCAACACTGTCTAGGTAAGTTTGTGTTTTTCTTCCAGTGGATGGGCTTTCCCACTCTGCCAGGGGAGGTTCAGACTGGACATCAGAAGAATATTTTTCACCGAAAGGGTCATCGAGCACTGGAACTGCTCGATGTTCCAGGCTGCCCAGGGAGGTGGTTAAGTCACCATCCCTAGAGGTATTTACAAGATGGGTGGATGAGGTGCTCAGGGACATGGTTTAGGGTTGATAGGAATGGTTGGACTCGATGACCCTGGAGATCTTTTCCAACTTAGTGAATCTGTGTTTCTGTGTGTGAAATGCAAACAGGCATTCCTAAGTCCTCTGGATCTACTATCTCTTCCAGTTCTTTAGGCTCTTTCACCTTTAAACACCATTGTCCAATGCCACATGCCGAACAGCATCTTTTCATTTTCCCTCCTCTTTCTTTTTCTAGGGACAGAACTAAGGGATCCTGTGGAGGGATGTTAAACCCTCAGTCCCGTTGCCATTCTGGATGATCTTGTAAAATGAAAAACATATCTGCATATGTTGCTTTGTCCCACTTTCCTTCCTTCCTTAAAAATAACACCAGCTATAATATAGTGTTATAATTTAACATCCCATTAAAGGGCCACTTCTCCCCATCATCCAGTTTATACAAAGGCCACCGCTGGTTACAATACTTTATCAGTGCTCTGTTATTCATGGTTGCTCCCGGTGGTCCTTCTATATTTTTACAATGTGCTAGTATGCACCCTAAAGGACTCTTCCTAGGGACTTCTTTACTCTTGACCCCCTCCCATCCTACTGTCTATCATATCCTATTGGCTTCAAATAATTAGTCTTTTAACACTATAAAATGACAAACAGGACCTATCTTCCTTGCAAAACCACTCTGGACTATTACTGGGGGATTTCAAAACTAATACTCTCCGTCTCCCCCCAATACTGGCAGTTGGATTTAAATCTTTCCCTTCAATTCAATTTGCTTGGTAAATTATTTAGCCAACAATATGGACACCTGACAACAAAACACAAATGACAGTGCTTACAATGTGGACACAAACAAACCGAGGAATTATTATTCTGAGTAGTTTTCTCCTCCCATCAACTTTAGTTCAAAATCACAATTGCATTGTCCATTTCCGTCCTTATCCCTCATGGGGTATCAGAAACACAAATCAGGACTCTGCACTCGCTTTGTAGCTGCGCTACTTCTCAGGCATACACACACACAGAGTTATGAAACATACCAAAGTTAAAATCAGTTATCAGTATTCAGTTCCTTATTACACTTTCCGAGTCTAAAACCAAAACAGCACAGAATTCCTATACCAATTATCAGTGGGGACCCAGACACCCCATGCCAAACCAAGACAGTGGGAACTTTAACCCCTGTTATCAAAACCTAGGCTTCCACAAGAATCCAGGTACAATTGTGCATAACTATCACAAAAATACACAAACGGGACTGCAACCAGTCATGCAGCACTCTGCACAGGATGTCTCACCACGACTTATAAAGTCTTCCCCATTACTGGCCCAAGAACAAGAACTTAAATAATACCTTTTCAAGAGATGATCTTTGCTCCCACAGCAATCCAGTCAGAGGAAGGAGCCCTTCTGAGAAAAGATCCTGGGAGTACTCAAGGGGGTCCTTGTACTCACTGAATCATGGAGCCGAGCAGAGGTTGTCCCATCTGGGTCGCCAAAATTGATGCCATGGAAGGCCAAACTCAATAATCAATGCCAATTTGATTATTAAGCAGGTATTGTTTTAATGAATAAATAACAACGCCGGATACACAGGGAGTTATTTCAGCTTATGTGTGTCTCCATTGAGGCTGGTTACAGGACTTTTAGACTGGATAAACATATATATACATTTAGATTGCAAGAAACATTGGTTAAACGTATATAGAACTCATTATTACATTGGTTATAACATACATAAAACTCACTATCACATCTTATCACCCCCTCTGTACGTGCATCACAGTTTCTTTGTGTTTTCAGAATCCTCTCATGCTTCTTTTCTTATCTTATCTTATCTTATCTTATCTTATCTTATCTCTCCTTATCATGTCCCCTTGGTGAGCTGAGGTTTGTTTCTTTGTTTCAGCAATTTCCTCCGCTTGGAGCATGAGTCAGAGATATTTTTCTTTACAATTCTTGATTTGTTGCTTGTTTCAACCAGTAAACAAGCTAAACTACCATTACAATTATATTCTTTTTTACTGCAAGCTGGCCAAGATTTGATTCTTATTATTCTTACTATTGCTTAAGCTAATTCATTCCTGTAACATAATGATTTATTTCTTCCTTCACAACAGAGCCACAGTGTGGAGCAGAGGCTATCCCAGTGAGGTAAAGTAATCGGAAGTGTCAGAGTCATGTGTCTGCATTTCCTGTGTTTCTGTGCTCCTGTTAATGTCTCTCCCACTTTAAGAAGAAGTGAGGAGGGAGAAGAGGTGGCACAGATGCTTTTTCCTGGCAGGAACTGCAGTGTCACTCTAGTTTGCAGTACGTGGTGTCACAGGGCCGGGGGCGGGGGTCAGAGGGGTGAAAGCCCAAAGCCATAAATCCCGCTGGAGGGCGGCTTTGAGCGTGGGGAAGAGGGATGCTGGCAGACGGCTCCTGCCCAGTGTCTGTCAGGTCCAGGGTGCCTTTGATGGCCTCTCTGGCAGGGGTCTGACAGCTGCATTCTTTGTATGCCAGGGCTCAAAAGAAAGATGTGCTACTTGTTTTATAGTCAGGAGTAGCATGTTAATCAGCACTGCACCTCTGTAAATATTGTGTTCCCTCTCCTAAGAGGGAGACCAGCAGTAACCAGTCTCTCAGTCTTTTTGAAGATAAAGTAAATAGTGAGAATAATTTCCTTTCTTTTTTGGGGGGCAGGGATATCCTTGTCAGCAGTAAAGTATATTAAATACACTGTAAGCAAAAGGCCTTATGCTACCCAAGAAAATATATATATATATTTAGGGAGATGCTACATACCATCAGGTTTTTAGCATCTGTATTTACCACTGGCTGGCTCTTTATAGACATAGAGAGGTCATAGACACTGGCAAATCACTTGAGCTTAAAAAGCTTCTAAGAAAATCTTTTTTCTTAAATAAACAATGTTTTCAGATAAACTTTCAGACAAGAGAAACTTGGCCTAATCTTCACAGGTAGTGTGTTCCCATGAATCCCACTGGCTTTAACCAGTGCTGCAGATGGTCGATTCCTCTGGAAAACAGAAAACAGGTCATAAATCTCTCTATCTGTGCCATCTTCAAACTGTTTGATTAAAACTCTGTCTTCTATTGTTTCTGGGGTCTGGAAGTTATCGTTAATACAGTTTATGGTTCTGTTGTTCAGATCCTTATCTCCTTCAGGTGTGTGGTGTGATCAGAAATCTGGAGCAGACTGTATCCCTGCTGCCTTAAGGGGAAAAAATAATCCATTTTTGGAATTCACTTTGCAAGAGTTGTGAGCCTTGTTAAGCTCAGCACTGCTGCAGCTTCCCTGTGGTAGCTAGTAGTGTTTCTGATATGACAGCTATCACGTCCACACATCTGCTACTGCTAGTGTGCATAAATGAGAAGAGGAAAGAAAGCAAGGGAAATGAGATTAGTTTTCAGTCTGTGAATCTGGACAGATATTTTTCCAATATTTTCTGTCTGTATGAATGTCTTTCTCTCTTTTTCCTCTTATTCTTCCTATATACGCATGTTTGTAATCAACGGCTCTTTCCGTATCACTTGGCTTGGTCATCATCTCCTTTGCCTGTCAACATCTCCCAGACAGAGGACTCTCCCCTGACTTCTTTCACTCCTCTGCTCAGTAACCATGAGTAACCATGGCCATGTCTTGCTCCCTGCCTAGCACACTGTTCCCTGAGCCCTGCATGGTCAATTTGGTGTTTAGTCCTTATAGTCTCCTGCATTTGCTCAAAAGTAGCTGGTGAACAAAGGGCACGACAGCACACACTGAGCCACTGTGGTTGCATCTCAGTTTCTTGACCACTTTTCTGTGTATCATGTGAGGATTTCTTATTTGCATGTTCTCTATTTCCAGGCATGCTGCATGTGCACAGACATTCAAATGAAAGACAGTCATGTTTAATATATTTCCTACATCTTCATCTGAAATCCAGCAAAAAAAATTTCAAGAGTAAATGTTCCTTTGCTGTATATTGCAGCTTGTCCAGATACAGTTTTTCTTCACCTGCTTTTCCCCTGTCACTTTGTGCTGCCATCTTGTGCATTTGCAAAAGGGCATTGTAATAGGAATGGAGCTACTATTCACTAATATTTAATCTTTCTTTGACATTGGTAACATGTGCAGCGTGGCAGTGAAAAATACACAAGACCTTTGTACAGAGAGGAAAAGGAGAATTTCCCCATAACTTCCTGGCTTGCTTCACTGCCTGGGAAACAGAAAAGAGTAGACAAGGCTTCTTCTTCAGAGTCAAGTTCTGAACCACACAAATGTTCAATGGCCCGGATTTACAGAGGGCACACTAGCGTTTTCATAATCTTCCAGGATCAAGTCTGCATGTCACACTAAACCATACGGCTTGTGCATCGCAGTCCAATATGCACTATTACATGCTTCTTTCACTCCCTCCATTGATGGCAGCCCTGCCTGTGCTCGCATCAAGAGCATCACTTGGACCATGGACATCTCCATCCACCAGGCATGGCTTCTCATGGGTAGCAAGGGCAAGAGTGGAACTGAAGCTACATAGCTCTGTTAGTTTCTGTCTGATGTTGAGGCTGTTGATGAAAAACGCTTAGATTTGAGCAACAGCTTGAAGTGTCATCTTTTCACATAAATTTTCTAAAATGCTTACAGGAAAACAATCACCTTACCCTGTGGTTTATGTGCAACAGTATTTATCCCCGAAGAAAGAATACTGACACTTCTGAAAGGTATATAATAGTAAGTTTACATGGGAAGTTTATGAAGGAAGGTTATAAAATACATCTGTAGTTACAGGAAACTGGTCATGATGGTCCATCAAGTCCCTTCTTTATACTCCAAATAATCTTCAGTATACTTACTTACCCTGTAGGCTGTAAATGTCTCAGCAGCTTGTGAAAGATGGAGAAGCAGAAAGTTACAGTTGCCCATGCCTGTACCAGGTGGGTAGGTGGCTCTTCTGGGGACTTGACAGTAAGGCTCAAGGCTATGTTTTTCTGTTAGGCTTTACTGCATATTGAATAACCATATACACAGGAGAGAAAGGCATTGCTTCCTCACTCAGCAGCTTAGGCAAAGGATGCTTGGGAGACAAATCCAGAAACTGAAGGAGGAAAGGCAGAAGGTGGAGTTAGTCTGTAACTGTGTGTATATGCATACACACCCTTCAGCCCCTGAGGCTAGGCTGTGTCTTGGCTGCATGGTATTCAGTCCATTGATATCTATTTTAGGACAGCTTCTCAGAATTGCTCTTGTTAGCAAGCATGAGCTGACCTTATTCCCCTTTATATTGCTGCTGTCTGAATGAAAACAGCAATAGGGAAAGCAAAGAAGCACAGCAGGCTGGAAAGTAAATTGTGTATAATGCGTGTGTTCCTATCCTGAGCTCGTAGGCCATTCTGATTTGGCTGTGCTCTCTGGCCAGCAGGTTATGAAACAGTTGCATGTCGATCCTTGTCCTGCCACCTTGCCCCAGCTTGCCTTGAGAAGCTGGTGACAAGGAAACGTCCTGATACCAGCACATTCCCAATGGCTGCACTTCCTCTGTGAGTGAGAAAATGGTAAGATCCCTTGGCAGGTACTTCCCAACAGCTGTGGGAATGAACTCAGTAGTGATCAGGTGACCTTGGTGAGGCAAGATGGGCAGCTTCTCAGTCCAAATGTCACCAACAAGAGTACAGCTGCACAGTCCAATGTTTCAGGCAATTTGGACACAGGATTAACCACCACTTGAGCCTAAATGTTCTGCGTGTTTTTGAGCCTGTCAGCCCGACAGACAACAAGAGTGGACACACCTCCTCCCTGACTTGCATGTGTGGCTCTGGCCTCTTGCTATTGCACTGTATGTGATCTGTGCTGCCATCAGGTATCTCAAAACCTGCCTCTGTGGATGTACATGCACAGAAGCTTGACAGAAAGGTGGAATTGGCAGTGGAAGGCAGGAAGGATTTATTGAGCAAGTCTGGAGCCTCTGGAGTCTGACATGAATGGTGGGTTTTGTGGAGAGAGCCTTACCACTGCTTCCCTGCTGCCATTTCTTGGCAATACCAATTTTGCTAATGCAGGACACAGCTGGACAAACATACAACCAATCTTTTGCTGCTTTGCAAGGATCCTGAACACTTTGCTGGGTGCCACTGTATGTCCTTTTTGTCCCCAGTGGTGCTGCTAAATGCTGCCTTGGCTTCCAGTGCTCTTTTGGGGTTCTCTGAAGTTCAGTCCCTCAGTGTTTCCATTTATCTCACTAAAATCACAGTCCAATTCAAGATTTTTATTCTAACACCTTTGCTTCCAAATAGGAGGACCATAAATTTCTCCTCACCGTTTTTACTGAGTGTACATAACCAGAGCACCACCACCTTTGGAGTTAGTCCTGTTAAAAAGAAGTGTGAAGTGATGGTGTGTTAGAAAAGATCCCCAACTATCAGAATTAGAAAGATGATCAGCTGTTATATGCATCTCCCATAAAATATAACTTAGTGTGCTTAGGCCAAATTAGGTTGGTCAAAGGTGGTTGTAAGCATTTGTAAAATGTCCTTTCAGGTTTACAGGCTAACCAGTCAAAAATATGAGGTAGAAAGTAGTAGAAGTATAGATTTTAAATGTTGTGTTGACCCAGAAAGTGCATCCAAATTGGTGTGCCCACACATTGTTTGCTGAGGGTGCAATACGCAACAAGACTTTGGCACATCCCCAGCTGCTCCTGCCCTCGGTGACTGCATGTCCAGTGCATGCTGCATCCTTTGGGCAGGGGCAGTGGTGCTGCGAGAAGCTTGCCAAAGTCACAGAATATCTCCAGCCAAGGGAACTTAAAAAATGAAGTTCAAGATTTGGTTTAGATTTGAGTTTTCCTCAGTGCTTTTTCCACCTGAAAAAGAGGCTCTTCTTATGGGGACCAAATGTGCAAATGTCATTTGGATAATTTGTGTGGCTGAGGGATCATGCTTAAATCAGAGATGGAATAAGAAGGTAACAGAGAGGAAGAAACAATCTCCAAGCACTGCTTCTTTTAATCAGGCATTAGGGCTAATGCTGTACCTTTCTCTACCCATGTATGATCATTGCATTTACATTTCTTGCCTGAAGTTACAATTGATTTCAGGATGCATTTGTGAGTTCACAATTCCTGTCTCTCTGAGGTGGGTACAGGGTATTTCCTCTGCTGGAAGAAGGCAGCCAGCTTTTTCCAGCATGCTGCTTGCTGGGCAGGAGCTTAGCCAGGTTATGATCATCTGCAGGGGCAGGCACCGAGAGAATGGTGGGGTGAGGTAGGTCCTCGGCTTGATGGGCAGATGACCAACACCAGGAGGGTCACCCTGTCATCTTCATGGGGGTTATTGCCAACACGTGTTTAAGGCAATATTAAAGGCACAATTGCAGTACTGAGTACAAGATGCACCAGACTCCATCTAACTGTGGGGCAAAACCACTTGTGGTGGCCTCCTTGTACAGGTGGTGCTGCCATCCCTGTGCTGGGAGAAGATAACAGCTAGAATGGTGTCTGCCTGGTGTTTATTTCAACAAAACACCTTTCAGTCTTGGCTGCAGCTTTTTTTGTGTGACCCTGGCAGCTCACTTGGCCCCTGAGTGCTACCCAGGTATAGATGGATAAGACACTAATTTGAGGTTGGCTGAGCAGCACTGCAAACAGACAAGCTCTTATGAGGCCAAGTAATCTCCTCACCAGGAAAATGGCTTTTCTTTCTGTTCTATAGAAAATCAACTGGAAAATATCTTAGAAGAAAATTCTGTTTCCATTAAATACACAGGACAAACTTTTGCCATTTTGGGGTCTGCTAGGATCTGCTCAGGCTCCTGGTTCTTGCACTGGTGAGAAGTGGCTCAGGATAAAGCAGAATATCTCCCATCTGTGTTGGCCCAGTACAAGCTGTTCCTTGTTCCTCCCCTTCTGCTCTTCGCCCTGCTTCACAGATCTCCTGTGCTTGGACTGCAAAGGCAAAAAACATTTTTTTTTCTTTCTTTAATTGTGCTTTCCGTGTGTTTGAGTACTGTCAAAGGGCAACCCACACCTGCTTATACAAATTTTAAATAGGATCATTTACTTTCAGTGTTTAAGTGAGAGTCATCTCCAAGCATCTGAAGGAAAAGGTTATTGGGAGTGGTCAACATGGATACACCAAGGGGAAATCATGCTTGACCTATCTGATAGCCTTCTATAATGGCATAACTAGTTGGGTGAATGAAGGAATGTTGTCTGCTTCGGTTTCAGCAAGGCTTTTTGTCCCCGATAACATCCTCAGTGGAGAGTGAAGTAGGTTGAGAACTGGCTGGATGGCAGAGCTCAGAGGGTTGCTAATGGTGGTGTAGAGCCTAGTTGGAAGCAGGTAGCTAGCGGTGTTCCCCAGGGGTCAGTACTGGGCCCAACCTTGTTCAACATATTCATCAATGACTTGGATGTGGGGATAGGGCTATCTTCAGCAAGTTTGCTGATGACACAAAACTGGGAAGAGTGGCTGATACACCTGAGGGCTGTGCTACCATTCAGCGAGACCTGGACAGGTTAGAGAGTTGGGCAGAGAGGAACCTAACTAGGATAAACAAAGGCAAGTGTAGAGTCCTGCACCCAGGGAGAAATAATCCCATTCACAGCACAGGTTAGAGGCTCACCAGCTAGAAAGCAGTTCAGCAGAGAAGGATGTGGGAGTCCTGGTTGACAGCAAGTAAATGATAGTTAGTAATGTGTCCCTTTGTGGCCAAGAAGGCCAATGGTATCTTGGGGTGCATTAGGAAGACTGTAGCAAGCAAGTGGAGGGAAGTTATCCTCTCCCTCTGCTCTGCCCATTTGAGGCCACGTCTGGAGTACTGCATCCAGTCCTGGGCTTCCCAGCTCAAGACAAGGAACTGCTGGAGAGAGTCCAGTGGAGGGCCATGAGGATGACTGGGGGACAGGAGCATCTGTCTTATAGGGAAAGGCTGAAAGACCTGGGTCTGTTTAGCCTGGAAGAGAGAGGTGCGAGAAGGGATCTTATCAAATGCTTGTAAATATCTCAAGGGTGAGTGTCAAGAGGATGGGGCTAGACTTTTCTCAATGATGAACAGCAGCAGGACAAGGGGCAATGACCATAAGCTGGAATTCAGAAAGTTCTACCTGATCATGAGTTAAAACTTTCCTGTGAGGGCTGACAGAGCCCCTGTTGTGGGGTCTCCTTCTCTGGAGATATTCAAAACCAATCTGGATGTATTCCTGTGTGACCTGTTCTAGGTGACCCTGCTTTACCGGGGAGGTTAAACTATATAATCCTCAGAGATCCCTTTCAGCCCCAGCCATTCTGTGATTCTGTTAATCAAGTGATGTCAAATACGGGCATCTATTGCCCTAAGAAAATACTGGTGTCAACCTGTCATACTTCACTCCTGCACCCTGTGTAGTCGAGCAGCAACTCACGCACAGCTGGAATTCCTGCCAAGAATTCCTGCCAATTCCTGGGTCTTAAAAATTGGAGTCTTAACAGGGCTCCAGTGTTGTGTGACCTTTTGTTAGGCTGCCAGACTGACTTCAAAGGTTTCATTGTCAAAATGCCTTCCATCTGTGGGGTATTCTGTATGTCACTTGCTTTTGTCTTCTGTTCTAAGGGGCTAAGTAAGACATGTATCCTTCCTGGGCTTTTTCTTCACTGTAGAAAGGCTGAAAATGCAGATTTTTTTTTTTTTTTTATCTATGACAACATAGTCATATGTTCTGAATCACCACTGGCAGAGCTGGAAGCTCTGATACAAGAGCAACTAATATGGTAGAATCATAGAATCTTTTGGTTGGAAAAGACCTTTGAGAACATCATGCCTAACTGTACCTGTCAAGTACTAAACCATATCCCTAAGCACTTAATCTACTTGTCTTTCAAATACCTCTAGGAATGGTGAATCAACCACCTCCCTGGGCAGCCAGTTCTGGTGCCAAAAAACCCTTTCAGTGAAGAAATTTTTCCTTATGTCCAATTTGAACCTCCTCCCTCCTGATGCAAAGTTCATCCTTGAAGGGCAGTCCTTGTGCTTTAGTCAATATATGATATATCAGCGCTTAGATTACTGCTCTAGTTATTGTTATTCAAAAATCCTAGAGTTATCTGGAAATCCTGAAGAGATTGACTGTATTTGTAGATTAGGCAGTCCAAGGAGCTGGGCTGCTCTATCATAGCATAGTTGTTGATGAATGAAGGGTTATACCCTTTGAGTTTTATCTCAGACAGTGAAGTTCAACATTTTCTAGTTCCATAGAAGCCAATATGTTACCTTGCGTCTTACAAAGACAGTGGATGAGGATGTAAGTATAGCTGTTTTGGTTAGTGCAAGGGATTGTGCAAGGTGTTGCGTGCACTTAAGAGTCTCTCTCTTCAAAAAAGCAAAAGTACGAACGAAAAAACAAAAGGTGGGGGAAAGGTAGAAATAAAAAAATCTCCAGAAGCCCTGTGATTCAGAAAGAGGTAGATGTGGGTGAACTTACAGGCCTGGTCCAGAAGGCCAGAAAATTCAGTGGGCTTTGGCTTGAGTGCTGCATGTAGGTCAAGCTGTATGGCCTCTGCTCCAATGAGGAAAACAAGGCTTTTGCCTCCAGGTTAATCAGTCTGCTACCATTTGTAATACAAGTATGGTTTTTAACCCAAACTCCAAGTACCCCTCAGGTGACGCTCCATACAAGACCACAGAAGAGACCAGAACCATACCTGCTGGCCAGCTAGCTGCAAGTCTGCAGTGGGATGCAGTGGGTGACAGGTTGTTACAGTTACTCGCCAATGGCCTCTTCCTTAATGGGCCAAGCGAGATTTCAAGAGAAGGGGCTGTATCAGGATTGCATGTGGATATGTTTCTTATTGAAGACCAAAGGTGGTTTGTCATTACATTGAGTCTATTCCATATTGAAATCTTAAGAAGAGCAGGCAGAAAGACAATGTCAGTGTAAGGATTTCCGCAGCTCCATATCCAGCCTATAAAGACCATAGGCCCTACTTCCTGGCTCAATGAGCAATATGGAAGATGAGGGCATTATATCTCTATTGAAAAGATTAATGTCGAGTGTGGGGATTAGTTCTTGGCAGCACAAGAGATTAAGGTTGAATTTTGAAAGTTTTCCTGTTATTCGCTTCCTCTCTAGACAATCCCCACAGGCCTATACCACCTTCCCTGGCCAATGCTGAATCTCAGGGCGTGTTTTGCATTCAGCTGCACTTCCTTTTGCATGCCACATTAAAGCATCCATTGCACTGAGACCATGCTTCACTCACTGTGCAGATTTACTGAGTCTCTCCCCCACACCTCCAGGGACAAAACCTACCTTCTGCATTAAAAAGGGAAAAGAAGCAAGTTTTCTCCTTCCAGTCAGAGGATCATGGCAACAAGTCCTGTGTGAGATCCAGCTGTGCCAGCTGGAACTGGTACCTCCTCCTCCCGCCAACACTGTTCATCAGCTCTCCTGGCAAACTGGTTTGTGTGAGTGTTCCTTGTCCTGCTCCAGACAAAACAAACCAGAATAACTCAGACCATCTACTAATGTTGTTTAAACTAATCTAGGTAATTTTGCCTGGAGTGGATTAAGGGTTGCTCTGACCAGGAGGTCAGAGGAGAAATAATATATCCTCTCTCCCAACCCGCTGAATGAAAGGCTCCTTCTGTATTCAGGCATGTGCGCTGCCAAGAGCCAGGAACAAGACACAGGTGTATGCCAGATGGAGAGATGGAGCAATGTGACAGCGAAGGATGTGCTGATAGCCCTGAAATGCAAAGTGCCTGTGGCCTGACTTCACCCAGGAACATATACTCCAGCAGCTGCAGCTGTTTCCAATAGGACTGGGTACCTTAACTCTTCTGCTCTTAAGATAATTTCTGGCAGTGTTTTTTGCCTCACCATATAATACCCCAAACTTTGGGCAAGGCTCAGAGCAAAGCTGCTACTTGCTGGCCTGGGCACAGAGTGCAAAAGCCTGTTTGGGAATTTCAGAGTTGCTTTGATGTTTGCCTAGTAAGGCTAGGGATCATATGGGATCAAATACGCTTTACAGACAGTAAAACTGAATCACAGAGCAGAAATAGGTGTGTGAGTTTACAGAGGAACACATGTCAAGCCAGAGAACATTAATATCAGTACAGAAAAGTCAGGATCCCAAAATAATAAAATAATCTAATTATCTGAGGCCTTGTCATCAATTATATATTTCGGTGCAAACTTGGGACCATTTTTACTCTCCTTTAAAACAATATTTTGGCAAAAAGGGAAGTATTTCAGGATGCAAGGTGTGTGGCTGTCTCTGATTCTTTTGCCTCTCCATTTCATCCACCTAAGAAATATCAAGGGAGGTGCTCAGCAGCTGCTCTGACTGCTGCCAGGAGACAAGCTGTAATAGTGGCACCACCATGCTGGGTCCCTCCTGCCGCACTCACCCCACTGTTTTCAGCAAAGTCCTGTGGCTCCTCACACTCTTTCTCCCTAAAGACTGAAGAGAGGGTGAGGAGGAGAGTTTGTGTCTTTATTTATTGCACAGGTTTTTAAACACTGAGCTTTATGATCTTTTTATTTCCTACATTGCTACTTCCCATGACAACTCTACATCAACTCCTAGCAGTTAGGCTGATGCCAGGCAGCCAGGGACATTAGCATGCTCTGACCTGTGTCTCCTAGGTGTGTAAGTTCTCCACAGTCTTGCAACCTGACCTGAAGCCACTTTGAGATCAAATATTTTATGCTCTGTCCTCACTGAGACATTGATGAAGCAATAAAATCTGAGATCTGTGGAAAACACATTTCAAGTTGAATAACCAAGAAAGTGCCTAAGGAAAAATCCTGCTTTATTACAATCTATAAAATAATAGGAAAAGGCCCCATCCATTTTCCCCAGTTTTAGTTTTAATAAATTACTTAACAGTTTGATGCTGAAGTTAATACATGCATTTAAAAATTATTGTGCACATATTAATGCCCCCTCACAATATTAAAACCAGAGTATGTGAACATGCAAATATCTTTATATCTTTCCTGTTAGTTTTTGTTTTGCACCTTGTGGGAGCCGCATTTAATCGCTAGCAACAACTAATTTCCCTATGGTTCTTAGCCTTGTTCTTTCTGCCTCCAATACCAGATTGTCAACCAGGTCACAAATAGTTAAAGGCAATATTATGGGGTGAATATAATCGTGGCCAGTTATTGGACAACTACCTGCTTAATCTGGTTATCGGCCTGTGATGCAGGTTCATTAACCTTGTTTTGACCATCTTCCTGACATTTGTGGCACAAATGAAGTGTGACGTGATTAGACTGATCAGTTTTGCTCACCAGGACAATATCCAGCAGCTGCTGTGCTTGGGATTTACAAGGCAGTGAAAGGTTTCAGGTCCCTTAATTTAGCTGTTACAATTGCTTTTTTCTGGCTGGAGGGCTGACTGTCCTCTGCAAACACATGTAGTTTTGTTTGGATGCAATGACTTTTCTGTGGTGGTTTCCTGTAGATCTCTGTAGGGCCCTGGCTCATTCCCCAGAATTACGTCCAAAGAGCAGGGGTGGCTTTGATACTCATCTGATGCAACCAGCAGATGATATGCTTATACAAGAAAAAAGCAGCATAGTGTAATGAGAAGGAGAAGAAGCAAATGCAGCTCTATAAATGTATTTGGTACTCTAAGTATATTTTAACATGTTTTTGGGGGTAGTTTTGGGGCAAGTTCTTCAAAAGCGGAAGTATCAGTCATGTAATAATTCAAGCACTCTGTGTTAGGTTGCTTTTTAATGGCATTAGCTGGCATTAGGTGAAGATAACCTTTCAGCTGCAAAAGGATTGTTTCACTTACTTGAAACATTGTGAATTTAAGGCTAGAAAGTGAAACAAAGAAATTTAGGCTTAACAGTTTAATTTAACCATTAAGGCAGGTACACTTTATTCAGCGCTGGAAGGAATGAATTAGCTTAAGCAATAATAAGAATAATAAGAATCAAATCTTGGCCAGCTTGCAATAAAAAATAGTGTAACAGGAACTAATTGAAACAAGGACAGTCCCACAGCAGGAACAAAGGCCAGAAACCAAATATTCTCCTCTTACAACTAATACCTAAGCAACTTCAATGTATGCCTAGAAGATGCTAGCAGTACAGCATATGCTTACTCTACACTATACAGTAACGAGTTATGAGGAGACAAACCAAATGGACCCATCCCCAAAGCGAAAAAAACTAAAAAATTAAAGCGTACCTTTTTATCTGATGGTCCTGGTCTGTCCCCACAGAGATCCAGTTGAGAAGAGGAATCTCTCCAGAGAAATCCCCAGGGTTACCCAAGAAAGTCCCATTCTCAATGGATTCTGCAGCCAGGCAGAGAGGGTCCCATCTAGAGTGCCAAATCTGAAACAAAGAAACTTACATTTAACAGTATAATTTAACTGAAGAGTAGCAAATTTTAAGTTAGTGTGTCTCATAGTGGTATGTGTCTTGAAAAATGTTTCCTTTCCTAAAGAGGGACTGATGAATAGCAAATGCTTGAATTTGTGTCTTGATCTATAACAATTGTCTAAGCCCATAGTGATAGTGTCTGGAGGGATGTTTATCTAAAGGTGGGCCAGCTGTGAAAGGAACAGGCACCCCAGGCATCTTGCAAGGTAAGATAAGGAAGCCTGAAATCCACACTACCACACCAGCAGAAAAGGACTGGTTTTCTCTTCATCTTTGGACCTCAGGAGGGGGTCCTCAGACCACCCAACGGACTGTCTGTGCATATAAACACTGTGTGGAGATATGACTCTTCTTCAGAAAGGAATGAATACCTGGTTTGGAGGTGGGGTGATGAAAAATGCATAGGTCTGTACTATAAAAATACCGTTTCCTTGCTTGGCATGCGTGCTTTTGGAGGATTTATTCCCCCACACATCCAGCGCTGCTGATAAAGAATACCTGCTTAATAACGACTATCTAGTTGTTATTGAGTTATTATATCAGAATCCTTGCCCAGCCGCACCTACCCTCCCACTTTGGTGAGGATTGCTAGAAAGCAAGGGGGTTTGGAAACGCCGTCCTTTGAATCATAACCACTAAGGCAGGTACACTTTATTCAGCGCTGGAGAAGACTCGGGATTTGTTCTCAGAGTGCTTCTGCTGATCAATGATTTCAGAGAACTTTATAGACACAGAATTGTTTCCATATCCATATTTTCCCCGAAATGACAAGCACACTTCATTCCTGGAACCTCATTGCATATCCAGGGGGATATGAGATCAAACCCACCCAGAGTCGTTAAGGTGTGACCATATCTGAGTGGTCAATCTCAACGACTCTGGCAGACAAGAAGGTCGTTATCATTATCTTACACGTTGCAGTTGACATTCCATCCCACCATTTACAAATCACCATTTCAAAAGTCTGCTAACAATCATCTTGATTTTGTGCTAATGTTCTGGAGTATTACTCCTGGGAAGTGGAGGGCAGTGCCTTTGCTGGGGTCGCTGGGGGCTGTTGAGCTCCTGCTGTTGGTGCTGTGGGTGCAGTGTGCAGAGCAGATACACGCGTGTCTGGTAAGTTAATGTGCTGATGCGCCCTTTGATACGGGACTAAGAGGACTAACAATTAATGACACTTAGGTCTAACAGGATAACAATTGTTTAGCAGCTCGAGGTAAGTACAAACTGTGATAAGAGAGCGGAAAATAACAGTGACAAGAATGCCAAGGATCCGGAGAACATGCACGCAGATTGAAGTTAAAGAAAGTTAAGACAATTGGCCTTATCCCTGTGAAGACACTGCAAAGGCACAAACACGTAGAGGCTCTTCTCGAACCCATTATAATAAGAAGTGGTGAAAGGTTATGAATATGTATAGGCGGTTTTTTTAATTTTATGAATATGTAATGCTTTACTGTATAATGCCAAGATAAGTTGCCATGGTGGGCATGCACAGTTTTTTGGAGAAATAATTCTCCCGTGCATCTCAGCTCTGAATAAACATACCTACTTTATAACTTCATAAGTTATAGAGTCATGATTCCATGTGTCACCCTTCATAAAGTGAAAAGAAAAAAATACATCTCCGCTAATCTTGCAAGCATTCTATTGCTCACTGGAAAAGGCTAACAGGACAAAAGAAAGGAGATACAAAGAAACATTAAGATAGACATAGACATTAAGATGAAAAGAAAATCATTATCTTGGATGGGATATAAAATCAAGGGCAATATTTTTCATTCCTGCTATGGGCATCTATGTTTGCTAGTATAGTACTGGCATAAGGAGACATTGTTCTCCTAACATAGTCAAGACAAATGTAAAATCCTCAGGCTGACATAGCAAATGAGTGATGCTTGTGCAGGAAGCTGGGCTCAGGCAATCCAGCTCACTATTGCCCTGCCTTCTCATGGACTATTATGCACATTTCAGTCCACACAAACAAATTGCAAATTCCCCCTCATGGGTGAGGCCTGTAGAATAAACATGCATCTGTAAGTCAAAGCAAAATACATGCAGAATGAAGCTGTCTAAAAATAATAATACAAAGTTAGTTCTTCTGATTGACTTGAGTGATTTGTAGAAATTTAGGAGCTACACAAAAGGCTGCATGTGTGTGCACCAGAGGACGGCAAGGGAGAAGACTGAGACACTGAGCGTGGTGGTGACAAGCTGGGGAAAACGTTCTCCTGGAAGACAGTAACTCAGCCTTCAGCTTCTGGTAATTTTGGGAAAGATTTCATAGCCAAACACTTATATATTCAGGATTACTTAGCAGGAAATTGCATGACTGTCAGCAAACTTAATAATTTTGTGTAGATGAACAAGGCACATAAGCTAAGTCAGAGAACTACTGTTAAATAATCATTTGTCTGACCTTAACTGCTCTCTAATTAGAGTGCCTGAGTCCCTGGTGCCTTAGATAAATGCTTATAATGACATAATGTCTATTACAGGAGGACCAGCAATGCTTTGTATATAGACACATCAAGTTGAGAAGACTATTATATCCTCTGCGACAAAGTGCAGGCAGGTCTGGTGCTTGCCACTAGCTTCTCCTCCCTGCCCACTGCCTGGGGCGATGCTATGATAGAGCCCAGAAGGACTTGAAGTGCACTTCCTCTGCATCCACTTTTCCACTCTCCTCAGCATATGCTGCTTCGGAAGATGAAGCCTCAGGCTGCCCAGACATGGAAGGGAGCACTTCATTGCTCCCATGACATGTTATTAGGATATGCTGGCAGTGCTGGGGGCAGCCAATGGGCCACGGGATGGTTCTGCTTGGAAGCAACAACCCCACATCATGGCCTTTTTAATGTATAAGCAAAATACTGTATCCAGCTAACATGTGCCAGACCCTAAGCATTGGTTCGACTTTTTATCTTTTATTTGGGACAGGAATGATGCAAGGTAACAGTCTATAACAGAAAATAGAAGTTGTCTTGACCTGGTGATTTTAGATTGCCTGATATTAACAGCTGCTTCTTAGCATTCCAGTTTCCTACTTTCCTGTTTACTCATCATTTGCTTTAAAGTATCTGAATAGACCTGATATGGTATCAATTCATTAACTCCTTCTTCCTCTTTACAGAACAGAAGAAAATTGTGTTCTTCTGCCTCAGTGATGAAGACAGGAAATTTGTCATGATGGACTAATGCTATTGCCAGGATCCCTCTTATTCTTGAAAAAAAAAATTTTACAACTAGTTTTGCTCTTTTGAAGTCTCCAACTCTGCTTGCCCTAGGATTTTCCTGATTTTGTTTTTCTTTACCCATCCATTTTCTATGCTTTGCAATCATGACTGACAGAAACTTCTACTCAATTGTGTTCATAAGCATGAGCTTTTGTCTTGTGGAGAGTATGGACAGCTATCTTTTAAATGACACCTCTCAACTGTTTTCAGGCCAGCTTAATCTGACTTACTGCATCTCAGGGCTAGTTGCAATTCAGCCATTAATAAGGTCAAACCTGGAAAGAATTAATCGACTCAAATATAAAGCTTTGAAAGGAGGGTTAATAAAGATAAATTACATTTTCATGTATTTAGCTTGTGCTGGGGTTCAATTGCATGATAGAAATAGCTTCTTTAGTAGTGATTCTGCCATGTTTCCCTACATGTATGAAGGCTGTACTTTGTCTCTTCAAGTCCTTTACCTGATACCTCATCATCCCCTTGTGTAACGTGAGTTTCTTCTTGGTATTCCACCATGTGTGGATGTGTGGCTTTTCACAGTGCTCTGTTAACTCTGGCTGGTATATTACAAACATGAGCTGTCCTGTACTGTAACACCTTCCTGCTTCTTAGGTTGGACAGAGAAAGAGGAGTTCTGTTGTTTTGTTGGTTTTTTTTCCTGAGGCAGACATGCTGGAAAATGATGGGTCAGAGATCTGCTGGCTGGAGAGTTTCAGGTGTGACTATAACTGCTGCAGTTCAAATTCCCTTTCTGGTTTGTGGCACAGTCATTCACTTTGCTGTTGGTCCTGCTAATGCTCTCAGCAGCCTCTGGACCTGAAAAGACCTCTGTGCTTCTGGCAGGTGAAACAAATACCAATGTGTGAATAAAAGAGGTCATTTTGGATTTCCACACAGATAAGTTTCCTCTTTTTTACTTTAATAAGATTTTAGGAGAGAGTGAAGGAAGGTGGCTGATAGAGCATTATTATGGAGCTTGTAATTCGCTTATACAGCTTTCTAACCTACTTGTATTAACAAAAGTGTGATGGAAGACAGACCAGGGGCCAGCTGCTCTCTGGAGTGTGGTAGGGAAGGGCAGGGTTTCACACAGGGGTAGAGAAGGGCTCTTAAGATATTGCATGCATAATCTAATCTAGGCCATAATAATTTCCTACTGGCTCAGCATCAGTCACATCATTAGCCTAACAATGAAATTAGATCTTGTCTGTCAGTGACATTTACTTTCCTATCTGGACCATCTCTGTACTGCAGTACTTCCTGGCTCAATTCATGTGGGACCAACAATACCAGTTATATCGTTCCAGACATAGCAGACAGCTTTTACTAAGCACTCCCTGCAGACCAGGGAAACCATCAAACTGAGTGTTTCAATACGCCATTTCTCTCTTGTGTAAAATAAGAACAACTCCATGTTACATCTTGGGGTCTTATTCCCTTCCTTCTTCCTTCTTATTCCCTGCATTGGTCATAAACAAAAAAAGAGCAAATACTAAAAAGACATGTGAAGCGATATGTTAAATCCGTACTATATCTATGTCTGTACCGTGCATAGTCCAGCTGAGACAATTGAGCCTCTGGGCCAGATTCATTCAGCTGCTGCTCTTTTCCCTCTGTTAGGCACCAGGAAATAGACATGCGGTATTTCTGTCCCCTGCATCAGACCTCCGGTCATACAAGCTTGTGCTATGATCTTACACACTAGACATGGTTTAGCCAACAAATTTCTCAGTTAGGAAGCCTCAAAGTGTTCAGAAGTTGTGGCAAGAAAATGAGAGATGCACTTTCCTCAAATCAAGGCTGCTGGAGCCACTGTACTAGCAGTCTGGCAAATACTGAAATTTTCCCCATGCACCCAAAATGCTATGTCGTTAAGAGGTCCTTGCAATAAACAGTGAGTTCTTCTGAAAACTAGAAAAACCTGTGGAGGATTTCTTGGTCCAGGGAGGACATGACTTGCTGACTGTGAATAATCAAGGCTATTGTTGACTATGAACAATCCAGGCCTTGTAATGAAAACTTTAATGTAGGTATATGTGGCTGAGAACACACAGTGGAAACCTTGAATCAATCTTGTACGGATAGTACAAGAAACATTGCAAGCGATAAGGAGGGAGCTGAGCAGGATGTGAAACTGCAAGGCTGAAACACGGTTAACCACAGCTTCGCAGCTAAGTCTTATCTTGGACATTGTCTTGTTTCAAATTGATGAGCACAAGGTCTTTGCTCTTACTCAGGCTGAGCAAACTCTAACTGCAGCACATCACATGATAACCAATTAAAAGCAACCTTGAAAGTGTGGACAGCTTGTTTTAATCAACTCCAAACATTGTCTGGATAACGGTGACGGGAGTGGGGAAGACGAGTCAGCGGAGGAGGGCATCGAAGCGGCAATTAAGCTCCTGGCAGGTATTCTCTCTAAGAGAGGGGAAGCTCAGGAACCTAAAGACTTTAAAGCCCTTGTAAAATGGGCACAAGATCGGGGCCGTTGCCAAGAAGCGTCTCTCCTTTATTCTCCAGAGGAATGGAGTGAGGTGGGTGACAAATTGTGGGCGGCCACAATCGAAGGGGGAAAGGATGGCAAGATAGCCAGAGACTTTGGAACTTTATGGAGGGCAAGTATCAACTCTTTGTTAGAGATGAAAGCTGAGAGAAAGGTCGCTGCAGCAGCAATCTCAGCACTGCACACAGATAACCCCCCCCAGAAAAGACAAGGAAAACTGGCTACCTTTTTCGGAGTAGGACAGACTAATTCAGTTCAAGGAATGTCTGCATCCACATGCAGGACCACACAGGACTTAGTCAAAACTGTGCTACGTGGTCAACCACCAGCACCTGCCGATAATCCCTTTGATCCGGGGCCAGCAGCCTCTGAGAGAACTTTGATTTATTTTAGTCTGCGGAGGTGTGGTGACCTTAAACAGCTACAAACTTTTTCTGGGATTTGTTCGTGGGAGGCCAGAGACTCGAAAACCTGTAGAGAAAGTACTAACTGCTCTGCTACCGCTGCTGGGGGCGCTGCCCTGGGCTGCAGGGGGGCCGCTCACCACCGCTGCTGCTGCCACGAAACCCAGGCAGCTTCGGCATTACAGAAGGGACTGTTAACAGATACGATAAGAAATGGCTCGATTAAACAACGTTGGTAGCAGTTCAAGAATCAAGACAGTTTAAATAATGCGATTTTACAACAGGTGCGGATTTTTGGTTTATCAAACACTTTTAAAGATACTGGATGTTGAAAGTTGAAACAGGCATGACCCGTATATGGTGTTTATAGGTAGATCGAAGGATGTGCTCGACAAGCAGGTAAACAACTGAGCAGTTACAGAAGCCTTAATTTTGCAATCAGTGACAAAAAATCCTAATGATGAATGCAGAAAGATATGGTACAGTCTGAAAACTCCTACAAAAACAGCTGTGATCATTTACCTATCAAGCACAGCTGATGGCTGCCACCCTGACTGTACACAGGACAGAGAGACTTTTTGTTATAAATGCAGGCTTTATTGGAATAATTCAAGCAAGGGAAATTATATACGGGGAGACGGAGGTTTTGGCTCAACTAACCAGTTCGTGATTCTATGAACGCAGAAACTACAAAAATCATGAACTTGCAAAGTACAGCACTCACAGAGTAAAGAAGAACAATATATTACCATAAGTGAAATATTTCTTAGACAATCGATATAAGCCTTATTAGATAATGCATGTACATATTTTAAGTATTGTATGTTCCCGGTACCGTGTGTAGTTTAAATATCCATAGCATGGAAAAACTGTGGATCCAATAGTGATAACCAACATTGAATGTATTCAGCTAGCTTTGAAATGAGTGGTCGTGTGTGTTTGAATTACTTCAAATGTTTGTAAGACTTACAGATTGGTTTTGATTAATCTTGGAAATACATCTCTGGGACCTTTCAATCTCAAATGTCCACTAAGCCGGCAAACATGTAGATTTACCTGGGGATCTTTGGAATTAAAGGTTTCAGAAGGAAAAATCTTAAAATACCTAGCAAAACATAAAAAAAAAAGGAAAGATAGAGAAGAAAAAAATGGAAAAAGCCTAACCTTGCAGCTGTATGTGTGTATGTGTGTCCCCCATCTCCTTCCTTTCTAAGTTTTTTTCTTTCAGCTTTGAAGAAGTCCAGAGGAGTTAAGAGTGTTCTCTAGGGGAATGCCAATTTGTGAGAACACTCTGCATTCTGGTGTCACTCATCAGCAACTGCTGGGCCCTAGTGCAGACAACCTTTAGGGATAATTGAGCCAATGATAGAGGAAAATTCAAAAGATTCATTACGAGTTATTGAGTGGATATTTTACCACATCAACCTTAAAAACAAACAAACAAACAAACAAAAGAACGTAGTCACTAGATTTGAAACGATTACAGTGATAATCACCAAGGGAAGAAAAAGAAGTGTTCAGTTATTAGGCCAAGACTCAACAATCATTTATCTCCCAATGACAAAAGAATACGCTAAGTGGTGCATGGCAAAAATTTTGAATTTACAAGTAGATCTAACAGATTATCCAGGAAGTATTGATATCCATTTACTCAGTCATGCCGTTATTGAATGTACCCATCAAGTAGTAAAAACATTGTTAGCAAAACAAAAAAGGGAGGAATCAGGAGAGAAACCGCAAAACAGATTGATGAAGGTGCAATATGTAATGAATTTTTTGCGATTAGCAGGAGAGATGATCAAATTATGCCAAAGCTGAAGCATATGCAAACCATATCGTCAAAATTAGAGCAAGTACAAGACAATATGGAAGTGCTATTGAAAAACAGAGAAGGGCAATGGACAGGTCCGTATAAGCTATTAACATGGGGACGAGGTTATGCTTGTGTTTTAACAGATACAGGACCAGTTTGGGCACCAGCGAAGTGGATCAAGCCTGCTTTGCTGTGTGACAGCTGTTAAGCCCCAACCACGAAAGCAGTTGACAAGAATGAGGAGGATGTTAACATTATGGAGGTTCTTAATCCTATGGGTGGTAATTAAAGGAGGTCCCTGGGTGATCGATTCTTGAAAGAATGTGTGGATTACAGGGTGGGTATGAAAACTGTTGATCAAAGGAGGAATGTTATTTTTAATGGTGTTAATTGCTTTAACAATTATCCCGTGTGTTACAGTGTATACAACGTCAAGTCAATCGTGTGCTCCACTTGAACGCTTTAGTCAAAAAACAAAAAGGGGGAATAATATTAAAACAGATACCTTCACTTCCCTCCACTAATGTGCCAAGGACTGAGAGAAATCAAACAGAAAATTGCAAAAAGGAAAGCGAGTCACTGCATGCAGCTTTGGACAAGCTAAATAATTCTGCAGTGGCATACCAGAATTTGAATGATCTCAAGCTTCTAAATGTGCATTCTGCCATTGGTAAACTTAGCCAAAAAATTGTGCTGTTAGAAAACTCCCCCCTTGCTGTGAATAATCTGGACAAAAGAGAGAACTTGTCTACATATTTGGGAAATGATGCAACTACCTCACTAAGAGTGGAAAATGAAGACCAACTAGATAATGAAACTCATGCAAATAAAGAACTGAAGGAAACATGAACTAGAGATTCTCAGGTATCAAAACTAAGAGAGAAGCTTCAGATGATCAGTGTTCTCAACCCCTTGAGACATCAAAGAATGTTGTCCGAGTACTACAGCAAAGCCCACAGACCTTTCAGGGCTGGCTTCAAGGTCAGCTGGTGACAACGCAGAGAGCAGTGGACAGGAGTTTCCAATGTGGAAGATCTTCAGAATTTGTTTGAAAGAGCAACTGTAGATGCTGATGGAAAACTATCACATGAAGATCTTCAAAAACTGCTCAGCTCTACAACACAAGAGCCAGAGAGCTTTCAGAAATTTGACACAGATGTAGATAGCATAAGACATGCTACTTTGCAGAACCGTGCAGACGGGACTGAAATTGTGAAGCCTAAGATTGTGCCTGTGTCACAAAAGAAAGAGGAAGAGAAGGATTTTTGCCCCCTACCTTCCCAGTCCCAAAATCACAAGCGAAGGGTAGATAGGAGCTAGATGGAGGAAGTCAAACCAGAAAGAGTGGATGGGGATCTAAACACATTCTAGGCATGGGGGGGGGGGTCTCCCAGCACATCATGTGGCAGCCCCTTCACTGCAGGTCAGTACAAGGGACCTAGGTAGGGGACATAAAGATTTACTGTGCAGTGGAGAACAGTCTCATGTTGCCTAGGGGATGGACAAATTGACCTTGCAAACCTTTTCCATCTCCAGTTTCTGAGTCCGAAACAGAGAAAGCTATTACAGCTGCAGTTTAGACCAAACAGGAGCTATGCAGCAGATTGTGTGAAGAAAAAATGAAAATAAATGGGCTAGAGCTTCAGTGCCTTTCCCTTCTATAGCACTAGGACAGAAAATGGTTGGACTCCATGATCCAAGAGGTCTTTTCCAACCTGGTGATTCTATGACTCTAAAAGACAGCAGCAAGCAGTTCGTGCACATATTCTAATGTGCTGAGCCTGGTAGGAGAGGCAGACAAGGATTTAACACGATAGCTTAATTTGTACTAGTAGAACATCCCAGACTGCCTCTGTCATAACACACTGTGGATGCTCATTACAACTCTTTTGGCACACAGAATATAGAGTAGCTGCACTCTGCAGACATGTCCTCATATTAACTGTTGGAGTGCCTCCAGCAGCTGAGAGGAATGAGATCCTGGGAGCACAGAGGAAGGCCACGGTGGCTGAGTGGATGCCCGAATCCAACCTTGGCACTTCTGGAACTCAAGAAAAGGTACATTAATTTGCCCAGGTGGTTCCTGTCGCTGCAGGCTTTGGAGTCCATGGTATGCAGGGGACAAGGAAGGCTTCTTTTATTTACTCTTTGAGCTACATCATAGTTTAATTTGCTTTTCTTGAGAAGGCTGCCGATGTAATTGCACACATCTGAGAACTGTTCCTTACTTTTGATCCTTATGTTTTCAACTGTGGTATGGACTACATCAATGCATAGTTAATAATCCTTTACACATTACGATGCTACAAGAGAAGCATACAAGTGATATGAAGGAACCTGAAAGCCTATTATGACTCCTCCTTTGAAAACTGAGTGCTGACTCTTTTTTCTAAAGAACACATTGCAACAGTCAGGACTGCTTTACACCTTGACAAATGTTAATGATGCTGACAAATTTATAAATGTATTTGGATCTACATTTATCATTTTGCTGCAATATATTAAAAATGGGATTATTATTTTGAATATATCAAAAAGCTGTTGCTAAGCACAGCTCCAATCTCCCTGGGTTGCTAAGTGGCATTTCACTCATATACAAAACATTGCAACATATTATTACAAATATTTATCCTTAATTAACAGTGTCTTGACTTTTCATTACCATCATCAATCTCTGTCACTGGGCATAACACATATAAATGACTAGAATTAATTTTTTTCAGAGCACTATCTCCAGATTGAAATCAGCAAATTTAGATTGCATCTAGAGACACTGCGTTTTGCTCTTTTGCCTCAAACCAGTGTGAATGCCATAAATAATTCAACTTCTAGCTCATAAGAATGATTGTGAAATTAAATACAAATTGTGTAGTGAACTGCTTAAAAACAAGAAATGAAAATTCCAAGCTTCAGCTTACAACATACTGAGCATTGGTGCCTCCTAGAGAGTTCAGGTTCTCTTGGAGAGCAAGATCCTCTGCAATATATTTACAAACAATTCTTTGTCTACCTGAGTAAGAACAGGCAGGTCTGCCAATATGCATTGAAGACACTCCATTGTCTACAATAACCTAAAAAGAGTCCTTTTTAGGTTAATAATTGGTAGACACTAGTTTCAATAAATCTCTGGATAATTTTTTCCATACGAAACAGTTTATGTTATTGATTATCTTTCATCTGGGCACCTCAAAAGTGTATGTAACCAAAAAGGGATTAAATCCCACAATCCTGGTGGCAGGTATGTGTTACGAAGATTAAATTCTTGCCCCCTGGCAGCACTGTAACACGGAGAAAGAACTTTATGACAAAGTCAGATGTAGGAGCAGTGAAGGAAGCACTACAAACTGTAGCAAGTAGCAATTGTGCTAATATAAATGACCTTCCTCTGACAAACTTGGCTCTGAAGAAAATTCCCCTTTCTAGCCCATAGCCCTTGTACACAAATCTACAATAAGTGGCTTTCTCATAATGGATCCTGCCAAGACCACAGGCCAAGCACAGCTCTTCATTTCTCTAGCATAATTTACTATGAAGGTAATAGAAACAAAAAAATAATATTTTTTTCAGAGAATATTTCTTGTTTGTTCTGCTCATCAGCTGGTAGTCTGCATTACTGGTAGCCATTCAGAATCTAGCCACACTCTGAGCAACCTGAAACTATTTATTATCCTTGCAATATCTTTGTGGAGTCGATGGCCTGTAGTTTCATCAAGAGTCAAGGCATGGGTTGACAAGAAGTGACTTGCTCAAGGTCACACAAAGTCTGCAACAGAGCTGACTTCTTGCAAGTACAAAACAAGAAATCTACCTTAGTGATATGGAGGCAATTCATACGAAGGTGAAGTAAATCAGACTGCGTATTGTTGACCTGAGGTCTGTGGCCCCACCCAGTTACAGTTACTCAGACCTTTTATTGGCTGGCTAATTGAGTTTGAAGTTTGCTAGCGTTCACATACAACCACTCAAAATCAACAGTGCGCGTACATGTAAGGAAGCTAGAAACAGGGTTTAATTAGAGTAGAGGATAGGATGTGGTGATAAGCAAACATGGTAAACCCCTTTCATCCCTTTTCCCCTTTATTTTCCCGTGTTTTCCCTCCTCAATCCTCCATTCCTCTTCTCTCCTTTGGTCTTTGCCTTAAACACTGTATAATAAGTCTTATATGTTCCCTAAATGCTGTTCCTATTGCATCCCTTAATGCGTCCTATACCATAGGCAATAGCCATTTCTAGTTTGCAAGGCATCTAGGAGACAATTTATTGGTTGACTTACCTTGGCAGGCATCACACCAGGTAACAGTCTAATGGTCTTCCTTGATGTGCTTAGGAGCAGCTGTTTTCCCTAATGAGGCTACCGAGGCTTCTCTGTCTGTCTTTCCTCTCCTTGCATGTTTGTGTTTACAGGGATTATACTTTTAATCGTGTAACCCAACACCCACAAGATAACACACTGGACCCTTTATCCAGTGCTGACCAAAAAAACTGAGGTGAATAAAATGTTTTCACAGCCTGAGAGCTTCTCACTTAATCTCTTGGCAAATTAGAAGATCTTGCATTTTGAGGCACACCTTGCTCTGCCTCTTAACCCCTGATCTACCCTGCATGTAGTTAAGGCCAGTTGGCTGAAGTCCACTGATTGGTGCATTGGGTCACTCTGTGTTGTCATACTGAGAGCCCAGGCAGGAAGGGCAGCAGTTGAGGATCAGCATCCTGGAAAGCAGAGGGAATTCCCACAGTCACAGCCCTCAAGGATCAGAAACCACTCCTCCATCTCAAATACCCTTCTAGAAACTAGTTCCCAATCTGACTTCTACGTGGGAATTAGCTAGCAAGGGTTAAAATACTATTAAAGAATTAACAGAAGTTAAATCTAGATATTCAAATAAAAGTCTTATTTTAAACAGAAAATTAAATTGATCTTTCCAAATGATGTGACATCTCCTCAAGCTCCTCTGGCTGTATAAATTGTAAGAATTCTGCTTGAAACAGTATTTTTGGGCTGATTACTATGCACAGTTTTAGAAATAATTTTGTAACTTTTTACCATTACCAACTGGCTTTAATTATTCCCTAAATAAGCACCCAGCCTTTCTCTTCAACTATTAAATGCATGCTGAAAGCTTTTTAGAGAGTTAAACTTTATTTTAAGCACATGTAAATCTACTTGTGTACTTGACACACACACAGGGGAATAATTTACAACCAAAAGGTACCACTTAAAGAACAGGCAGCTATTTTCCCATAAAAGCAGAATGGCTCACGCATTCCTGGTCATTATATACTGAAAAATAATGTTCCCTAAAACAAGGCTTGCTCTTCCTCCCATTGAAGCCACGTAGGGCCAGGATTGAGCCCGTAGGCTGAAAATGCAACTTAGGTTTCCCAAACGGTGGTTTTTCAGAGCTATACAGGTATTAAATTCCACAGGCTAGCTCTGACTGACTGGTTGTAATGAAAATGCCTCATTTTCTAATTAGGGAATGAAGATGAGAGTAGCATGCGTTAGAGAGTGGAAAGGGAGTCTTTTTAAGAGCAACATACCCCTTGTTGTAGAAGAGGCAGAACGAGCATTTACGTGCCTCATGAAGGTACAGCCCATCCGCAGGGCTGCAGCTCCGACCTAGACTCTTCCAGGTGTCTCTAAAGACTGCTGCCACATGGCCAGCGGAGAGTTTGTTGTGGCGTTAATGCGGCCACAACCCGCCCGTAGGGGTCTGACGGGCAACAGAATCGAGGAAGATGAGGCGGCTGTCGACTCGGCGGTTGCGGCCGCAGGGATCCCCCAGCTAAGCCGAGCCGCCCGGCCGGGGGCGGCGCCGCCGCTCTACAAGCCCGGGACGGCCCTCAGGGGCTGCCGGCAGCGCCCTCCTCCCCGGGGATCCCGCCGGGCGCTCTCGGGGTGAGGCCGGGCACCCGGGCCTCCTACCGCGGCCGCGCCCCGCGCCCGCCCCGCGGCGCCGGTACCGCCCCCGGGCCCTCCCCGCGCCGCCGGCTTCGCGGGGGCCGGGCTATCGGAACAGCCCGAACTTCGCGGAGCGGCCCGTGCCGGGGCCATGTGGCTGCTGTGGCTGCTGCTGGGCTCGGCTGGTGAGTGAGGCCGGGGCCGGGAGGGCGCGGTAGAGGAGGCGCCGGGGCCTCCCCGCGCGCCAGGCCCGGGTCGCCGCCGGCTCCTCTGCGGTCGTGCTGGGGCGGGTTGGGGCGGGCGCCCGGCGGGGTCGTTGGCGCCGAGGCGGGCGGGAGGCTCCGGCGGGGACGGGCGCCGAAGCCGCCGGCGGGTGGAAGCGTGGATCGGCCGCGACCCCGCGGGCCGCTCTGTTACTCCCGAGGCCTCCCGGCGCGGGGTGGGCGGCAGGGCCGCGGGCCCTGCCTGGCTTCGCTTGCAGTTAAAGGGGGGTTCATATTAGTCTCTGTAGAAACTTTTGTTTGTTTATTTGTTTTCCCCCGTCGCTGTCGCCGCGTGTCGGTCACAGTCGAGGAGCTGGTAGTGTTCTGGGCAGCTTTGCCGCAGGTGTGGATTGTTTCTGCGATGCGATCTTAGCGGGTGCTTTTCCGTACGGTGTGTAAGGAGCCTGAACCGCGCCTCGGCGACGAGGTGATGACACGCAGTGGGTAAAAACATTATCGCGTTCAATTTCCTTTTTTTTTTTTTTTCCTTTCTTTTGAAGAGCATTTGTCGTCATGAAGAATTGAGCACTTTCACAGCTTCCAAGATAGAAGTTTGTTTTGAGTTTGGTGTAGACGGGTATGAAGGAGGAGAAGTGTAAATCGGGCTTGCACTGCTTTAAGATTACATAACTGTGAACTTCAGCTGCAACATTCATAAACCTGGTAGAGGTTTGGGCATCTTTGCAAAACTATTTCAGTAGTTCCTTTTTTGGAAAGCTTCAGGCAAAGCTCAGCTCTGTTGAGCTGGATTGTGTTACCTTCCTTAATAGTTTACATTTCACTACGGTAATGTTGCCAAAATGTCACCTAATTATTCATAGCAAAGTATATGTTCCCATATGTTGACTGTAGTTTGTTTGTAATATCACCCTTGAATTAATACTGAGGGTTCCATGCTAAAAGATAAAATATGAAGATTTCCCAGGCAGCTACACACCATATTCCTGCTCCAACTTGGCTGGGAGCAATGACCGAGAAGATCTGTTTCTTGTTTGAAGTCACTAAAACTTTTTGACTGCAAACTCCCATTCTTAAGCAACAGTTACCATGTGGGTTTTTAACCAGAGGCTCTAGCTTACTTTGAGGAAGATGCAAAGAGCTTTCTGAAACTTTTTTTTTAATGTGTTTGGTTTTTTCTTTGAAGACTAAAATATGGGGTCTCTGGGGGTTTGTTTGTTACTTTCTCTGTATATTTTGGCACCCCTGCAAGTTTCCCACAGGAAGAATTAGTTTATCTCTGCGTGGACTTCACTCTGTTTTGAATTCTAGTTCTGATACCTACTGAAAATATTTCCTTTTCTGTTGAGTCTCTTTTGGGTATAGATGGGAAACCTTGAGACCCTGGGGATCAATATCGGTTTGTGTTTCAGAAAAATCAAAACACTATGTAATATCTATGTCTCGAAAGTTCTAGTAGTGGTAAGAAGTAACTGTTGAATTGGGTTGTGTCAGTGAAGATTTGCAAGGCGAAGTTTGATCTTTTTATTTGCATCTTTGTTCTTAATATTATAGTTGGATCAAATAATGCTTTTGGCCCTTATCTGCATGAGGAAGTTTTATTGTATTGTGGTGTGAACTTCTACCAGGCTGATTTAATTTCAGTCTGTAATTGCAGCTGATAGTTGATCATAAAGGCTGTTGATCTGAAGCTTTAAACTCTGTTCCCTGAACAGGAGTTCCCCTATTCCCTGGCTTTCCTTTTCCAGTCCCCACCTCACTTCAAGTCTCATCAAGCTTTTGGACGCGTGCACGCACATACATGCCCAGTCTCTTTCATCTCTCCATGCTCTTGCAAATATAAGCAGATCATGCTCAGTTCTGATCTCTTCCTGCTGCCCTGCATGTGTCATGGTCTGAGCCAGTTCTCAGCACTTGACTTTAGCACAGGATGAGCCCAGGAGTTCCTAGATATAGGTTAGGTCCTGCGAGGATTCCAGTTACCAGCTTAGACTGTAAGAACATTATTGAATTTGATCATGGGTTGGCCTACATAGCACCAGGCTTGCTGTCCAAGGATGGGGTACACTTGTCCGCAAGAGGCAAAGGGGTAATTGCCAAGAAGCTACCAGGGCTCATTAATAGGGCTCTAAACCAGGTGTGAAAGGGGAGGGGGACAAAACCAGGCTTGACAGAAAAAAACCTGGGAATGCCACTCCAGTGTCTGAGGAATGGTGTGCTAGCAAGGACCTTTGGTCCACCCCCTCAGAGGAAGTGGGGGATGGCACTTCAAATGGCAGCACAGATTACTGAAGAGTTAGAAAATGCAGCCTGGAATTGCTTAGGAACTGAGACTACTCACCTCAGGAGTGTAGCGGGATCAACTGCCCAGCTGAAGTGCATCTAAACCAAAGCATGCAGCATGGGCAACAACTGAGGAACTATAAGTAATTGTAGGGCAAGAAGACTAGGAGACAATTGCCATCACAGAAATGTGGTAGGGTCACTTGTATAACTGGAGTGCTGCTGTGGTTGGCTATACACTCTTCAGGCGGGACAGGTGAGGAAGGAGAGGTGGTGGAGTAGCCCTCTAAGTTAGTGTTTTGATATCCTAGAGCTTAATGATGGTGATGATAGGGTTGAATGCTTATGGGTAAATATTAGCAGAGCACCTGCACCAAAGCAGATATCATCATGGGAGTCTTCTATAGACCACCCAGCCAGGAAGAAGAGGCTGATGAGTTACTCTACAAGCAACTGGGAGAAGTCACACAATCGCTATCCTTTGTCCTTGCGGGAGACTTCAACCTGCCAGATATCTGCTGGAAGTATAATACAGCAGATAGGAAACAGTCTAGGAGGTTCCTGGAGTGTGTGGAAGACAGCTTCCTGACACATCTGGTGAGTAAGCCAACTAGGGTAGGTTCCCCACTGGACCTGTTGTTTGTGAACAGCGAAGGTCTTGTGGGAGATGTGATGGTTGGAGGATGACTGGGGCATAGTGATCACAAGATTATCAGTTCTAGGAGGAGCAAGGTGGGAAGTCAGTAGAATGGCCGCCTTGGACTTCCAGAGGGCAGACTTTGGACTGTTCAGAAGGCTGGTCAGTAAAATTCCATAGGAGACAGTCATAAAGGTCAAAGGACCCCAAGAGCTTCTGGTGGAACAAGAGAAGGCTATCCCCATGTGCTGGAAAAAGAACCAGCAGGGGAGAAAACCAGCTTGGCTGAGCAGAGGAGTCTCCGAAAAAAGAGGAAAGTATACAAACTTCGGAAGGAGGGGCAAGCATCTCAGGAGGACTACAGGGATGGAGTGAGATTATGTAGAGAGAAAATCAGAAGGGCTAAAGCCCAACTAGAACTTAAATTGGCGAATTCTGTTTCTACAAATATATCAGCAACAAAAGTAGAACTAAGGAGAAGTTCCATCCTTTAGTGGACATGGGGACCATTAGTGACAAAGGATGAGGATAAGGCTGAGGTACTTAATGCCTTCTATGTCTCAGCCTTTAATAATAAGATCAGATGTACTTAGGATATTCAGCCTCATGAGCCAGAAGACAGGGATAGGGAGCAGAACAAAGCTACCATGATCCAAGAAGAACTAGTTAAAGATCTGCTTGGCCAATTAGACGTTCACTAGATGGAACCCACCTGAGGGTATTAAGGAAGCTGGTGGAAGTGCTCACTGAACCCATTGCCATAATCTGCCAGCAGTCCTGGCTGACTGGGGAAGTTCCATTTGACTGGAGGCTGGCGGATGTTTCACCGATTTACAAGAAAGGATGAGGGAGGATCCAGAAAACTACAGACCTGTCAGTCTCAGCTCAGTGCTGGGGGAAGATCATGGAGCAGGTCATCTTGAATGCTGTCACACAGCACACAAGGCAGACAGGTGATCAGGCCCAGTCAGCATGGGTTTATGAAAGGCAGGTCCTGCCAAACTTACCTGATCTCCTTCTATGACAGGGCGACCCACTTAATGGATGAGGGAAAGGCTGTGGGTGTAGTGTACTTGGACTTCAGTAAAGTCTTTGACACCATTTCTTACAATATTCTGCTTGAGAAACTGGCTGCCACTGACCTAGACAGGCGCACCCTCTGCTGGGTAAAAAGCTGGCTGGATGGCTGGGCATGAAGAGTCATGGTAAATGGAGTTAAATTCAGTTGGAGGCTGGTCACAAGAGGTGTTCCCCAGAGCTCTGTGCTGGGACCTGTTCTGTTCAGTATCTTTATCAATGTCCTGGATGAGGGGATTGAAGGTACCGTTATTAAGTTAATGGGTGACGCTAAGCTGGGCAGAAGTGTTGATCTGCTCGGGGGTCGGGAGACTCTACAGAGGGATCTGAACAGGCTGAATTGATGGACTGCAGCCAATGGGATGAGATTTAACGATGTCAATTCCTGCACTTGGGACCCAGCAACTCTGTGCAGCGCTATGGGGTTGGGAAACAGTGGCTGTAAATCCGCCTGGCAGAGAAGGACTTGGGGGTTTTAGTTGGCAGCCAGCTGAAAATGAGCTAGCAGTGTGCCTAGATGGCCAAGAAGGCCAATGGCATCTGGCTTGTATCATGCATAGGGTGGCCCGCAGCACCAAGGAAGTGATTCTGCCCTTGTACTGAGCACTGGTGAGGTCGCATATCGAATACTGTGTTCAGTTTTGGTCGCCTTACTACAAGAAAGACATCAAGGTGCTGGATCGTGTCTAGAGAAGGGGAATGAAGCTGATGAACGGGCTGCAGAAAAAAGTCTTATGAGGAGCAGCTGAGGGAACTGTGGGTGCTTAGCCTGGAGAAAAAGAGGCTGAGGGGAGACCTTATCGCTGTCCACAGCTACCTGAAAGGAGGTTGCAGAAATGTGGGTGTTGGTCTCTTCACCCAAGTGATAGGTGATAGGATGAGAGGGAATGGCCTCAAGTCACACCAAGGGAGGTTGAGATTGGACATTAGGAAAAACTTCTTCACTGAAAGGGTTATCAGGCACTGGTACAGGTTGCCTAGGAAGGTGGTTGGGTCACTGTCCCTGGAGGTATTTAATAGATGGGTAGATGAAGTGCTTAGGGATATTGTTTAGTAGTGAACAGGTATGGTTGGGCTTGATTATCTCAGAGGTCTTTCCCAACCTAGAGATTGTATGATTCTATGAATTAAGTTAATGTAGAAGAAGGTTTGTTAGTTAGAAAACTGGCATCTATGTTTATCTTCCTCCACATTTTGTATTGCTTAAATAACGCAAGCGGAGCTACACATAATGACAGTGAGTTTAGGGAAGGATTGTTTCAGACATTTGTAAGTACATTATAGCTGAATAAACCAATAAAACATAAACAGTCCCTAAAAGAAAAATGAGCTCTTTGTAATCCTGACTACAATTGTGCTGTATCTTCTAGAGATTTTTTTTTTTTAATTTAAAGAAACCTAGGTCTACTGAATACATTTTGAACATGGATTTATATTATTTTTTTCTTCAACCTGTGTATTGTCCATTAAGGAGAGAAATGATGGCAGGAGTCACAAATATTCAGCTAAATGAACTGCTTTTATAAGTACAGTTATGAAGTGAGTGGGAAAGGAAGATTACTTCGGTTTTACAGCTACAAACCTTCCAGTGTTGTGTTAAGTAGACCTTAAAAATGTCAGTCTTCAACTGGCTGGAGAGTCAGAAGGTGGTGGACAGCTTGAATTCCTTAGTATGGTCCCCAAGATGTCACCGTTCACTGACCTTTCTGATGCATAAGCCAAATATGTAATGTAGGTATTATACTTCTTAAACTTCTTTTATATTAAGAAGGCTTTTGTCTTGTTACCTCCAGTCTTTTGGTCTAATACTGTTGAATTGTGTCTCTGTTCCACAGGCAGCAGAAGCATGCAGGGCTACACATGTGCTTTTGTTGCAATTTGCAAAATCTTGGAAAAACAGATCATATCCAAAATCAAGCAGGAATAGGAGCTTCTTGAAGACTAATGTTGTTACCATCTGTAATGTCTGCTAGCTTAAAACTTCTACACGCTATTGAGGAAATACCCCATTTCTTTACATGTGTCTTAATTTGTACTGACATTCAGAGGTATTGCTGAAAACCTTGATGTACTACATGGGAAGAGCACTCTTGAATATTGTCCATTCTACTGCTGTGTAAGTAGAAACTGCAAGAAAACCACTCTACTTGGACATTCATGTCTGTCCTGTGTATACAGGAGATCTATTTTGTATTCTTGATGCAATTCTCTTAAATCCTAAACTGAATCTAATGCTCTATAACCAGTATTTATCTCTCTCCATACACAAGCCAGCTGTGGGCTTGTGTGACGTGTCAGTGCATTAGAGCTGGACAGGGATTCTTGTAGTAGATTGGCAAGTCAGGAAACTTCCAACTTGGCAAAGTAACAGGAGAAATAAGTAGTACACAGCAAACAATGTATATTTGTTGAAGGTATAAGTCTCAGCTGCTCTCATCATGAGTGTTGGCAGAAATAGTAATCTTAGTGCCAAGCATCACATCCATGCTGGAGAGAAAGCTTGGAATTTATTATGGGAGACAGCGCCTACAGACAGGTTCTCTCAGATCAGTTTCTGATTATTGGACATTTGATGTTTGAAGCGGTTGTCAGGCTTTACTCTTGCAAGTATGTTTTTGATGCAGGGACCGAAGTAAGCAAATGATGATTTTTGAGTTTCATGTAAACTTCAGGTATTTTGAGTAATGTTGAGGAAAGGGACGTGTCCCTGCCTAGATTTCCATAGGTTCCTGTTTCTCCTTGGTTGTGGGGAGTTGCAGGGCCCAGGATCTTCCAGCTGTCCCATTCCACTTAGAGTGACTGCTGTTATGGTAGCCTGCAGTTGCCAAGGACTGTGAGGGTGAAAGCGTGATTGCAATGTTGCAGTCACATATTGTAATAGTAAGTGGAAACTGTTCACTGTAAAATAGGTAGTAAATGTGTACTTTTAGTACTAATGTGAAATTAAATGTTACAAGCTTACAGTCAGTCAGCAGTGCCTGATACACTGAGAGTCTAGCAAGCTCCATATTACTTTGGATGAATAAAATTTCTGGTAATACTGTAGTATGTTTATTGTGACATCTACCAGATGAGGAATAAAATGTCTCTCTTTGCTCTAAATCTGGTAGATTGTAACAGGAAGTGACGATTTGTTTGGCACCAAGGATTAAGTGAGCTGAAGTTCAGGAATCTCTGTGTTTCGGAGCAGTAGTGTAGGAAGGCCTAGTACAAAATTAGTTTATCACCAGGGGTCAGATTTTGTGGGACTTTTTAAAAAATTTTATTTTATTTTCCCAAACTGGTAAATCTCAGAATAGTTTGTGATATACTTTGTCCTGTAGTTGCTCTCTCTGTGTAAGCAGAAATGCAGTAATGGAACAGGCCTGAAAAAATCTGTAGTGTGAGATCTGCTGTGCTGGTAGCAGTGCTCTGTGTTTTAGCATCTTGTCTGTTTTGGGAGATAATGAGTTTTATGAATTGGTGTGAAGCCTTGTATGTTGTCACTGTTCAGTTGTCCTACCTACTGCAGTATACTGATGAGTATTTAAACTGGCATTTTTGGGGTTTGAACTTGGAAACAGTTTCATTATCAGCAGGTAGGTTTTGAAGATGAGGAGAGAGAAAGATCTTATTTCTCAATAGTTGTTCTTTTGGTGGTTTTGTCTTTTCAGGTCTTACAAGACTTTGTCAGAGCAGTTTTGCTTTAACAGGTTATGCTGAGATGCAGAATGGAATATTTCAAGTGAAACCAGTTTTAATTATGTATCTTAAGGTTTGTCAAAAGTGAAACATTGAATGGTAGCCTGCCCTTTGCCTGAAATGTAAGTACATCATGGCTGGAGGTGATAGTATAGTCAGCCATTAGCATAACCAGTTTATCAGACTTTCTGCTGAAGAATTTTTGAGGGGCAGCTCATATATGTTTAAAAAACCCAACAACAAAGATAAAAATTTAAACAAATAGCTTAATAAGTAAAAAAAACTCAGCAAACACCCCTGCAGAAAGCATTTAACTAAACTAGTATCTCTAATGATAAAAATTCTGACTCATATGATCAGTGGAGGTTTGCATTTGCTGTGAACTGAGCGTGTATCCAGATACTTGCTTATTTGACGTGTAGAAACTTGTTAAACTGCAGTAACTTAGTCATGTGTTTTAAGTGATTTTTTTTTTACATAGCCTCTTTTTACTAGTAAAACTGTAAGATCAAAAATCAGTTGAAGCCAACCTTATATTGCATGCAGTATTGGCTATTGGGGCAGAAAAACCTTTGTAAGGGAGAAGATGGTGTAATGCTAATTGATTTGGGGGTGTATGTGTTTTAATTTGCATATGGGAAAGGTCGAGGCAGTGAGATTTCTAAATGGAGCCATTGGTCCCTCTGCTTGATCTTAACTGCTTGCACAGATATCCACGTCTTGATTGCAAAAGAGTTTGTGAATTGGATACCTAATTTAGCTGCGGCTTAGAAGTATGACCTCTTTGACGGTCTGAGAGAACTAATAGGTAGTCCTTGTTAGTGTGAGAAAGGTGTTGAAGGACTGGGGAATCATGAGTGGCTAATCAAAAGGGCCCTCATGAAAAAAATCAAAATGGAAGCAATTTGTAGGAGGGTAGGTGGTGAGACCTTTCTCCTCTATAAGACTTAAGTCTTCTTCCTGCTGTGGCCTGGACATTTGTGAAATTGGGCATAATTGAAACGTATCAAAGCTGCTTTGTACATAGAAGTAAACAGTTGTTTAAGTTGCTATGTCACAGTGAACAGGGAGCTGAGGTAAGGAGTGGAAGGTGATGTAGCTGTGAAACTTAGCTAAAACAATCTCTGTACTGTAAGAATGAGCTTTTAACCCACTGTGTAGGATCAGTTAGGATTAGGAGCTGATGAACTCATAGCAGATCCAGTGTGTCCTCTTAGCCTGGAGGTTTCAGTTTTAAAATGTATTTGGTTTCTCTTGGACAGTCTGTGAGGTTTAACTTGATAAAGGCTGAGACGCATATAAGTTGAATGTGGTTGAAGTGTGCTGTGGTGTTATAAAATAACTTGTTTTAATCAGGTCCAAAATACAATTTTTCAGTTTTTAGTTCTGTATTTTGTATTGGTCTTTTTTTTTCTTTAGTAGAGGTCCTGATTTTTTTTTTTCTTTTTAAATTAAAGGAAAATCCCCAAGTGCCAAGACTTGTTATGAGTCTTTGGTGTCAGGATGTTACCTATATCTGCTTACAGAGATTATTATTCCAGATATCTCCGGGTACGTGAATGGGGGGAGATTCCTGGTTTGGCATTCTTTTATTGAGGGTTTTAGATGGAAACCAGTTCCATCAGATAACATAGCCTATGTCAGTCTGTTTGGAAACAGCTGGATTTAGATAAGAATTTAAATTTTAAGTAACATTTTCCTGTAGGGATTTATCTCTGGTTTTGATACAATGATGTAATACTAGTGTAGCAAGTAGGTTGTAGTCCTATTAAACATTGATTTGAATTTTAGCTATTAAGTATCACTTCATGTTCAGGTTCCTTTATTCCTTGGAGTTCTTTCTCTTGCTTTATATGGGTTTTTTTGCACAAATTCATCTCTTTAGTTGTTAACAACTCAAATGATGCTTAAAGCTCTAAACAGAATGTGGTTGCCCACTGAATCTTTGTCAGATGTAGACTTGTACTCTGGTGGGAAGGCTGTTCAGTGTCTTAGTGCTATAAGGTATACTCCAAATTGTCTTACTGAACAACAGTATGACTTTGGGCTAGATCTATTTCTTTCCCCACTGTATTTGCTTCCCTTTTACCTGTTTGATCGGGTTATTCTGGACACCAACTCTTTCTTCCCATCTTTCTTTTATGCTATTAGTACTACCCTAATTTTAGTTCAAAATAGCTCTTTGCCTTCTTACTGGTTGGGGTTGGATGCAAGGTAGGTAGATTTTTTCTTGATATGATGATTTTTTTCTGAAATATTCATATTTTTCATTTATCTTCTACTTGCTATTGTTACAGTAAAGTCATTAACATTCTTCAAGCAGAGGATTTTTAGGTTTAGAAAAATGTGAAACACTGTATAGACACACAAATTGATACAATTATGAAAATCCATGTATTTGGCAAGTTGCACTTTTTCCCCCTCTTTTCCCCTCCATTTCCTGACAAATTCAAACTTTTTTTTCCCCCCTGTATCCTTGTTCTCTTGTTCTGAAGAGACATGCTGATGACTTACTCTTCACTTGCTTCTTTCCATGACTGGTTTGTCTTATCTCCCTCCTCCTTGCATCTCTATCCTTTCCTCTTTTTTCTTTTTTTTTGTCCTTTGTGCCTCATGACCTCACCTGAAATTGTGCTCATTGGTGCACAACAAAAGAAAGAAGCCGGCATCTATACTTATTATACCTATATCTACATGCTAGGTTTATATGCTTCTGTGGGCCAAATTTGCAGCTAGGAATTGTCATCTTTCCCTTGCCTCTGTCTGTCACAAGTGCTCTGCACCATTTTCTCACCTTTCTTTGGCTGCAGTGTAGCATCCCTGTTTGTAGCACTGCTCTGTAGTGAGAGTGCCCCTCCTGTTCTTTGTGGTTCTCTTAATCATCCTCCTTGATTTGGATCTTTCATTCAATGGAATACAAAATCACAGATATGGGAAACTTTGATGCATAGGATAATCTTATACTGCTGGACTTGTTCTAGCACTCATTCCCTGTATGCATTGCTTAGCTGTGTTGTGTCTTAATGTCCAGGTTTGGGCTATGTGGAATGCCTGCTGTAGCTGAGTTTGGAAAGTGGTTTTTGGTTAGAGCCAGAACCATGTAGGTTTTTTATACAATTTTACAAGCGAATTATGCATCTTTTGTGCCTAGTTATGCGTATATAAATGGCTAAATAATTTGTGGGCACTGTTAGGAAGGCTGTTACAAAAAATACTAGAGCAGTTCCTTGTGTTGTTAAATATGTAGATAAATACTTTGCTTCACCTGCCGAAGAACATTAGTTCTTCCAGAGCAGGTAAATTGATAGAGTCAGCACGAATGCCTACCAAAGGAAACACATTGCAGTTAATGAACTTAAAAGGTGCAAAATAATTCCTCTAACTTGCTAACCAGTCTCCTGTCAATAGCACAAGTTGCTTTTGTGGGTAGGACCAAGACTATGCAATCTTAAAAGCTGACTAGAATGGCACACTACTAAAATGAATGATTGGTCTAACTGAAACCGGAAGTGCATGTATTTTGTCTTGAGTAGAATGGCTGTCTACCAGAAGAGTTGGGGCTCTGCTGATCTTGGATAGGTGATCTTGGGGGTGGGGGACTAAATCTTCCATGATCTGAACAACAGTAAGAAACATGTCTTATCAAGGACTTGGCATCAAGTAAAACAATCTGCACCTTTGCTTCTTTGGGTAACTAGGAAGACAAAATAGAGATGTGGAGATTAAGATCTGCTTAGGCTGGCAGCATGCAAACCGCGCTTGTGAAATCCTGCTGTCTGGAGGAACTGTACAGTTTTAAGAATAAGTCATGAAACTAATTAGGTATAATTCGAAATTAGCTACAAACAGCAGCTGTGTGGCAATTGTTGCCTATTCAAACTGAAACAAAGAAATTTAGGCTTAACAGTTTAATTTAACCATTAAGGCAGGTACACTTTATTCAGGGCTGGAGAAGACTCGGGATTTGTCCTCAGAGTGCTTGTGCCGAGCAGTGGTTTCACAGAAAATTTATACACAGAATTGTTTTCAAATTCAAAGTGACAATTATACTTGTAACAGGAACCTCAGATCAGCTCAGAGTCGTTAAGGTGTGGCCATATCTGAGTGGTCAATCTCAACGACTCTGCTTGACAAAGGATAAGGGTCATTAAGGCTATTTTAGTTAATCTTGCTTCTAACACATTACAGTTGATGTTCCATCCCACCATTTAGAAATCACCATTTCAAAACTAAGAAAAATCCATGTGGCTGGTATTAGTTACATCTCTTAATAAAGCACTGGCTGAATTTCAAATACCTGGTTGTGAGTGAAATAAAAGACTGCATGGAGTTATGGGTAGATTTTAAAAATAACCAAACCCAAAACCAAGCCAACAGCAAAACAACTAACCCAAATAAACACAATAAAAAACCCCAAACAAAGCAGCCCAAAACCCAAACAGCCACCCCCAAACAAAGCAAACAAACAAAAACCCCCAAATCTCCAAACCAACCAACTGAAAAAAAACCAAACCCAAAACAATGCAAACTTGTAAATGTACAGAACATTCACTTTACTATGTAAACAAGGTTCTGCTTGTTAAACTTTCCTTTTATCAAGTTCTTTTGGAATTCTGTTTTACATTCTTTAAGACGTTTTTGTTTGCTTGCCCTTTCTTTAAAGGTGAGATCTACCTCTACTTGTTAGGCATTTTCAATCTTATGAATGTTCTGGCTCTGAATATCAGCAGTTGTGAAGGTAAGAGAAAAGTGAAACCCTGCAATATTTTGGCCTGTGAACCCTAAGTCAAACTTACATGGTCACATGGAGGGTTTCCATCTGCAAATGATTTTTGGGAACCAATTCTTTTTTGATCCATGTGCAATGAACAAAGCAGGAGAGTCTTTCTGACCAAAGGTCACAGTGATTGGGCTAGAACATCAGAGTACCTGGAAGATAAAAATATGTTGATGTTAGAATTCCTATGAGTACTTCTAAACAATACAAATTGGCAGTGCCCTAAAAATCTTCCATGAGGAGTATTAGCTTCTAAATTACAAATCTGAGGTAAAGCATAGGCAGCTTCTCTTCCCCTCTGCCTTGAACTGATAACAGCATCACCATTTTTTGAAGCATTTTTTTCATTGGAACCTTTCTCTTCCATAAAGAGTCCAGCCTAGTTTCAGTGACCTAATTTCATACCTGAATTATGTGTCCAGTGTAAGAGTGTGAGAAACACTCATTCACTGGTAAAATATTAAAAAGGACAAAGTCTTCGAAGCAAAGATAATAACAGCGCTGAATTGGATGCCCTTCTAAAAAATGCATAAGATCCTACAAAAAACAGCGAGTATATATACTAGTTTTAAACAAAGAATATAAATCTCTTCAAGGTTGCTCATTATATTTTTTTTTGACTTATTCAGCCATGTCTGGAGACTCCCATCAGGTTATCGTTGCCAACTATATCTTGTTAGACAGCTAAGCATCATGTCTGGATATCGTCTACATATTATTTCTTGATACATGACAGATTTATATGGCAAGATAATTAAACATGCACACCAGCTGCAGCAGAACTTATCAACTAATTCCCACAAGAGCAATAGCCATTTTTCTTCCTTCTTTCAGGTTTAATAAAATGTAGAAACAAAATGTATTACAGCATAATTTCCTACTTATGCTGCAACTTCAAGTGATTTTTGTTTTGAAATGCCTGTTCTTTTCAACAACTGAGATATTAGTAGACATTTAACAGAGTACTCCTGATTCAGATTTTCTGGATGTAGATTCTTTTGAGGTAACACATAAAAGTATTTTGCCTATTATTACATCAACAGAGTCCAGCTAAAAGTAATACGAACTTGATGATGCTGGTTTGTTCAGTTACAGCTTTTAATCAGTCTCACTTTTCAAATATAGTGTTGAAAGATTTTGCCGTTCTTATGCAAAACTAGCCATACCTTCCCTGAAGGGATTTAAGGGATGGGTGGATGAGGTGCTGAGGGGCATGGGAATGGTTGGACTCAATGATCCGGTGGGTCTTTTCCAACCTGGTGATTCTGTGATTCTGTGATATTAGCTACAGCAGAAATGCCCAGTGCCTCTTCCTGCAGCTGCTTTGATAACTTTCAGGCTTTCAATGTCATAGGTTTTCTACTTATTAATGGCTTCTATGTGAGTTGGACTTTATCTAATCAGATTGGGTATCCTTAAAATTTCTAACGGGATCTTGAAAAACTGCCACTGGAATATATAGGTTTTCTGATGAATTGGTTTAGTTGGAGCTCTTATTATTTGATTAAGTCTCAGGGCAGCCTCAGGTGGCTTACTTTGCAATTGTATTATCCTTGTGTTATCTGTAGATAAATTCCACCTTACTGGAGCTTGATGACTAGTTAGCTGAGTCAAATGAAATCTGAAAATACAGAAAGCAGTTCTGATCACTGGCAGGATATTGCCCTAACTGAGGTTGAATCCAGAGTTCCTGGTGTGCTGACTACAACTGCCCCTTCTAAGTGGTCTCATGGGGAAACTGTGTTCAGCGTGTAAAGCACAGGCATATATTCAAGGCCAGTGTTTAAGTTCACACACTCTAACTCCTCGGACCAGCTGAGGTTTCCCATAATTCCCCGTTTTTGTATTTGTGCTACAAAAATTGCCCATGCCTTCTTCTGCAGGGCCCTTGCAACAGTGACACAAGACATGGCAACATTAATAACACAAACGCAACAACGAACAAAATCAACATTCTAGATCTTACCAAAGATAACAACTACCTTGACAGTCCCCATCCTTTAAGCAAGCCATTCAACTAATACCACCCATCGACTCCTTATCTGATACAACACATTCCCTCAAAGCCTTCAAATTCATGTCCTTAAACTAATAACTAGAATCTATTATGGTTCTATTTTGATACAGCATACCTAACACTATCAACGTCAGTTAACAAACCACTCAGTGAAATCAATGTAGCATTGGTTGGCTTACCTAGCCCACATTCCAAATTCATTAGCTTTTTAAGGCGGCCGCCGTAGCAACCCCAGGTGCCAATGCTGAGGCTGCTATAATTTTTGTAATAAGGTTGGATGTTAGTGACATAAGCTCCATAAAACTACATGGCCCATCCTTAAGTTTCAAAATAATTCCACCCCCCATGCTTTATCCCCACAAACTAGAAAGATCCCTACAAGCAAAACCAACTAGAACAGAAAAGAGCGTGACATATTAGAGGAGGTGTATCTGCTTCGGTTGTGGGACCATTCGTTCTTCACTTGCGCGGACCATCCACAACAGGCCAAATGCAGCGAGCAGGAACCCACTGAGGGCCACTATCTGTGGAAACAGAAGCGTACCCTCTTCCCCAGGTTAATAAATCACACAGAGGTGACCATTGTCCACTTTGCAGGTCTTTCACCTTGACCTTAACACCAGGGGAAACAGTGGTTATGCTACATAGGAATTCACAGTGGCAAACCATAGGTGGCTCCTGCATATCCTCTGCGATGGTTCAGCATGGTTGATTGATGGAACTGTAAAAGCAAACTTTTCCATATCATTTACATCTAATGGAATGGTAAAGAAACAATCTTTTAAGTCTATCACAACAATTTCCCACTGCATGGGGATCATTGTAGGTGAGGGCAATCCCAGTTGCAGAGCTCCCATTGTTGCCATCACCTCTTTGATCCGACGTAAATCATGTAATAATCGCCATTTTCCTGATTTTTTCTTAATCACAAACACTGGGGTATTCCACGGGCTATGGAATGGTTCAATATGACCTGCAGCTAGTTGTTCTGCTACCAAAGTCCGCAGGGCTATAAGTTTTTCACAATTGAGGGGCCACTGATCCACCCAAACCGGCTTCTCTGTTAACCATTTCAAAGCTAGTGTAGGTCTCTTCACGCCCTGCAACACAGTGACCCCTAATGAAAATCCGTGGTTATCTGAACCCCCCATTGTGACAGTCTCTTCCCCTTAAGTTCAAAGGGGCCACAGTCACATAAGGTCGAACAGTAGCCTTTTGTCCTTCTGTGTTGGTGATGAGTACTAGTTTCGCTGCCATGAAACTGTTGGTGACTCCCCCCAGGCCCACGATGCCTTGAGTGGTAGAGATCACAGCCCAAGAGGAAGGCCAATCTTGTTGAGAAATAACAGTGACATCTGCACCTGTATCTAATAGTCCATTTACCTTCAACAATTTTGGCGATGCCTGATCCATGGGTAATGTACACACCATTTGTGGTCGACTGTGAGACAGCGTTTGCATCCAAAGCACTTGTGTTTGTCTGGTGGATCCAAACGCTCCAGTGCCTTGGGTGACCTGTTCAGTCCTAGGGACACAACTCATAAAAGGTACAAGTTGAGCAATGCGAGTGCCTTTTTCCACTGTAACAGGTGGAGTGGATGTGGAAACCATAGCATAAATTTGTCCCTCATAGTCAGCATCAATGAGTCCCGCATGTACCGTAAGTCCTTGTATAGTAGCACTTGATCATCCAATTAGTAATGCACTTAGTCCATTTCCCATGGGTCCCCAAGCATCCGGGGGAACCTTATGCACCCCTTGTGTTGTTAGAGTTACTGTGTCGGTGGTGGATACATCCATGCCGGCTGATGCCTTGGTTTTCCCTGACAGCCGGTCGCATAGGCCTGTGTTTGAGGATGGCTGTGGGATGGATTGTTTGCTGATGTGGCAGGCATTTTTGTCTGCGCGCACCTCCTCGCGCTCTTCTTGCTGTTTCACTGCAGCGAGGGCTGGTTATTTAGATAACCTTTGAACCAACACTGTGTTGCAAAGTGGCCGCTTTTCCCACACATAAGATGTAATCCCTGTTGCCCCCGCTGCTTCAGCTGCATTATCTCTCTTGTTCTTTTTTGGGCATGCTCGTTTAAAATGCCCTACCTGGCCACAATCAAAACATCTTACATCCCTTGTTTTCGCATCAGCCAAGGCCGCAGCTAGGGCTATTACTGTATGCCTTATGGATCCCACCTTGGCACAAGCATGGCGTCCAAGGTGGGGTCCCCTGGCAACCCTTCAGTTATCTTCAGGCAATCATCATTTACATTGTCCTTTGCAAGCTGAGTTAGTAGCATAGTTCTTAGATTCACATCAAACACTTGCCTTTCCACTGCAGCTTGCAGTTTTTCAACAAAACACTGTAAAAATGGTTCTGTAGTCCTCTGCCGAATTGTGGTGTATTTTGCTTTAGGTTCAGCTAATTCGGCCATACGTATTAGTGCTTCCAGACCCACAGCCTTGACCTGCTCTAAAACCAGCGGATGCCACTGTGCCTGATGCTGCGGGTTAGAAAACTGTCCTGTCCCTGTTAGTACGTCCACGCCATTACCAAAACGCACATCGTCTTGTGGAAGCTGTAAATTCTGAAGTGCCTGAGCCTCAGCCTTCTGTGCCCATATTGATCTAAAAACAGCGCACTGTACTGGTTGAAACATTATCTGCGCTAGCATAATAAAATCAAAAGGTGTCATTTCTTCCATAGACAACAGCCTGAGTAACTGCATAGTTGCTGGAGAATTTGGACCATATTGTGCCACAGTTTTCTGCAAATTTTGAATCACTTTCCATAAGTATGGTATGTGCTCATCCATTGCCCCCTTCGCTGGATCCTCCCTCACAACAGGAAATGCCAGTGCTGCAGAAGGATCAGCTCTACTAACAGGATATCTATCATCTCAAACAGCTTCCAATCCCCCTCTCGTAAAGCCTGTGCTTTTAACTTCTGCCAAAAAGACAGAGGATTGTATGCACGGATAGTAACACACGTGGGAGGCAAATTCCCTAATTCCTCTGCAAGAGGGACCCCCAAGAGGTTTTTCTGACTGCTGTTCTACTCTGTGTCTTTGCTTGGTCTCTTTCTCCCCACCCCCAAACATCTCATCGTCCCATTCATCAGGCCTTTCTTCTGGGAGTGGGGCGCACCTTGACAAATTTACGCGGTGCTGATGTCCTCCTTCGTCTAACAGAGAAAGTGGTGGGGCCGACGGCTCTACCAGAACTATACTATCGGTATCAGATGGCAATGATCCCAGATTGTCTGGCAGCTCTACAGGTATTCTAATAGTTTTACTGTGAAAGGGTGTCTTGTGCACATCCCATCATCAGAATCATCCCAATGCTCCCCTCTCCGCTGCAGGTCATGAATTCTAGGACGTGCTGTGGAATCTAGCCTATATCCTGGAACTGGTTCTTCTACAAGGAGCGACACAGGAGGCGCAAAATGCTGTACGGTATCAAAAGCAGGAGCAATGCCCTCCGCCTGGTCCCGCTGCAGCTTGAAGTCATTCAGGGTCTCGTAAAGAAGATGCCATGTTGGTAAAAGTGCTGCTGCGTCTTTATCCCCCCACGTAGCAGAGTCAACCAGTTTATCACCCACCTCCTTCCAGATAGAGGCATTAAAGGAAGTTACGGTAGTTGCTTCATATCGCTGTTCTTTACTCCATAGGAGCATTTTTCACAAGTCCAACTCTTCTAACAACTCCCCGTTTTTGCAGGATCGTTTTCCACATGGAAATGATCGTTGTCTCCTCCTTACTTAAGGAAGTACCCATATTTCCCAGCAGCTCACCTCAATCCAGGTGCTTTCTTCTGCAAACAGCTTTGGAGACTCTCTCCCACACTGGTCAGCTGGCAGCGTTAGAAATGCTTTTCCTTCACCACTCAGCTTGCAGCTCTGGAGCCCCACTCCTCCACTGGTCAGCTGGCAGCTGTGGAGACTCCCTCTCCCACTGGTCAGCCAGCAGTGTTGGAAACTGTCTCCTTCGCCGCTCAGCTTGCAGCTCCGGAGCCCCACTCCTCCACCACTCAGCTTCTCTGGGTACTCATGGCTCTGCAGATCTGTTGTCCAAGTCCTCACAGGTCTCCGGTCCACTGTCTCCGGTCCAAGTGCCGCGATCACGTCGATGGTCGCCAGATGTTGCAGTCGGGGCAATCCACGACACATAGAAGTTGTGGGCCAAAAGATCATCTTTATTGATTTTACAAGACTTTTTATACCCCTTCCCGAGCTGTACGTCCATGCACGATTGGTTTAGCTAAAGACCAACAGTTCATAATTGGACAACTTCTTCTCAGTTGTAACTTCATAATCGGGTGATTCCACCTGCAGCCTGGCAGCTTCCTAATCATGTTTACTCGGCTTTTCTTGGCACCTTCCAGCTTCTCCAAGGATTCACGGGCATCTATTCAAGGCCAATGGTTAAGTTCACACACTCTAACTCCTCGGACCAGCCGAGGTTTCCAACAGAAAGGAGTGAGTTGCCTCTCCGCTTGAAGATTCAGGGGTGTTCTAAGTTCACTTTGCACCATGTTTTGCAACCCGGCTCTTGTGGACTTCATGTGTGTCCTCTTTTCAGTATAACTCTTATCTCTTTGTTGGATTTGCATTACTATTTGTGAAGAGGTTAGTATCTATTTCCAGGTAGTGCTTCTGTTTAAGAACAGTACTCTATCTTCACTGGCCAAGTGATGTCACTAGCACCTAGTACAGTCACCTTCCTCCTGTTAAACTCTTACCTTTCCTTAACTCTGTCTCTTGCTAATTCTTTTCCAAACCTTAACTGTTTTTTCAATGTATTGTTTGGAAAAACATTCTTGTTCCTCTTTCATATTTTTTAGGAGCCTCAGGAGAGAGGTGTCTGGTCTCCTTGTTTTCTGTTTTTAGGGCAAGGCTTCAAAGCAGGAGCTGAGTTGCCTTCCTACAGTAGGGAAGTCTACAGATGGATCTACATTAAAATTGTGGTTATATGTTGTCAGTCTCCTCACGCTTGGAAATAAGCTTAGTGTTGTTGAGTGAGAGGTTATGAGGTTTCTTCTTTATTGTGAAAGACATTGTTGATGTTTTGGGTTTTGTTACTCCGGCCTACATCGTGACCTTTCTTGAACTTGGCCCCTGTCTGGAGCCTCACATCCCAATGGAGTTTTGCAGGCTTTTTCTGAGGTGTGGCCTTTTTATGCAGTCACACAGATTGAGTTCTCCCCTTTTTACCAATGCCACAGCTTACTTTCCCTCCTAGTGTGTTGTACTGACATGCAGTCAGATCCTAAACGCATACATTACTCTCCTGATATCATCAAAAGGATACAATTATCATAACTTCCTTCTTGGTTTTCTTTCTCAATGATGCTTACACAGTGAGTTTGCTTTCAGAGCCCTGCATGTCCTGTCTCTAGCACACCTGTCAAATTTTCATTTGCTAGTATGATGCAAGCATGTGATACAAACCTTCACCACCACCTGCATGCTTGCTGGGACATAGCATGGCCTGGCTGGTTCTGACATGCAGCTTTCCTTACTGGGGAAGACTTTGATACGCAGCTGCCAAGACAATGATTGCTCTTCAAAACCTTCCTTCACTGCTTGAAGAGGGAGTTGTGGCATAGTGGCTAAAGACAAGCCACTTTATTAGACTAAGTAATGTTGAGTTGAAAGTCCTTGTCTTTCTCCTAGCTAGGGGTGTGCTTCCACAGCAGTTTAAGTTGTTTGAGCTGACACTCCTTCCAGGATGAGTGTTCTTCTCCCTCTCTTCTGTGATGACAGGTGCGCTTGAAACTTGGGTGGTGGGTTGATTCAGACAGTACTGAGAACTAAAGGCTTTTAGGTTAACTTTTTAAGGCTTGCTCTCCACCTGTGGAGGAGTTAATGCAACTGGATAGTAAAAGGGAAAACAGGAACTTATAGCTGGGGTTAGAGAAAGATGGAGCTATTAGTTCTGATTTATATCAGCTTAAGCTGTTAAAGAGGGGCACCTTTAGCTAATCACAGCTATGTACAAAAACCAGCTATGGTTAGTTCTATGTGTAGTGCTTTTGCCACTGACCAATAATTCCATTCTGTACTGTCATCATCTTAAGTATTTGGACTCCAAGATCTTTGGAGGTACAGAGGTTGTTTTCCTTGTTTTGTTTTCTTACTGAGTGAAACATTTTTCTGCCTAACAGTTAACAATTGCTGTTCATAGGATTTTTTCCTTGCCCTTCATATCTTTCTTCTTTAATTTTGGTGTTCACTTTGTACAGGATTTGCTGTCCAGTTCTGCCATTTGTCCTTAGTAGTTTACACAAACTTATGATTTATACTGGAAAGTGCTATTGAAAACTATCCTTTTGCTAAGGAAGATGTTAGACAGTGATGCTTCTACAGATGCTGCTGTTGAAGAAAGAAGATAAGATTCATCTTGGAAATGTTGTCACTAGGTGGATGTTGGCTTTGAGTACGTTTCTTTTACCCTGTCTTATCAATAGAGTAAGCAGTGAGATGAGACTGGTGGTAGAAGAGTTTCAGCATTAAGAGTTGTTCTAGACAGAGGAATGTAAACATCTCCCTGGCTGACATTCACATCACTTAACTTTCCAGTCATCTCTATGTGACTGCCCTGATAAAAGATGGATTTGATTCCTGTGGTGGGTCAGACCAGCAGCCAGAGCTGATGATGCAACTCCCAACAGTCCTGTTTTGTTAGAAAGTATTTCAGGTATCTCTGTTCTGAGCTGTTGTTTAAAAGCTATGGAAATCAAGTGGGTTTTTTTATTTTCCAAAATTATGATGGGTTGTAAATTTGGGCATGAGGTCTACAAATCCGAGATTTTCTGCAATTATTCATGGGTAGGGGTGGCGAGGGAGTTTGGTTATAAGGATTTGATATTGATGGTAGTTTGGGTGATGAGAGAAAATTGGCTGTGATTACTTGCTCTCTATTTACTCTCTTTATGTCCATACCCTGTTGAGAACAATTTAGGTTGTGTTTTCAGGGTGACCAATACCAAAGAACCAGATAGTGTAGGGTTGATGCAGGCAGCGTATCTGTTCAGTCTGGTGAGATGCAGCAGTGCTGTCGGTGGGAGGACTGGTGATGCTCTGTTGATCATAAAGATTACCAAGGCAAAGTTAGATCTCTTTTACTTTTTTGGAATCCAAGTTTTTGAGGTATAACTGGCAGACTAATCTGAGGGTTTTTTCAGTGTTTCAGGTACTTGCATTTTTTTTTCGTTTGACACTAGTCATGGTATAACTAGCTTGATTTACTGTATATTCAAAGCATGGTCTGAATCTGTCCAAGAGGAGGATACTTAACTGTATCATAAGGATGCTGTAGAGAAAACTTTCCTCAAAGGTAGAGAAGCTGAGTAAAACAAGATAAAATACTCTGTTCTTAGATGCTAAAACAAATAACTTTTCTGTCCTCTATATGTGTCTATAATGTGATCTCTGAGAGGACTTACTGTTGCCCTTTGTAGGGTAGACAGTGTATAATGATAAATGTATTGCATATGTGGTTCATGAATAAGTTGGATTATCTTCGTATTTCACATAGGTTCTGTTTTTTATTGAGTATGTTGAAAGTTACTGAATACAGAGGTATACAATGAATACGATTTGCTTTGCTTTTAGCATGTTTGGACACAGAAATCACATCTTTATTTTTTTGTTCTTTCTTGCTCTTTTTGCTGCTTTCCCCCATCAGGATGCTCAGTTGCAATTTTGGATGTGTATTTATGTTGCTTGTCTTTTTTTGCCACCAGCATTCTTGTGTTCTTCCATCAAATTAAAACTTGAAGTTAAATTGAGAGAGTATGCTTGCTAGGCAGGGAACATCTGTAAAAGGATTATACATGAGACACTTACCTGATTGCAGTCAGAGCAAAGTATCATGAAAGAATGTCTCTCAGGAAACAGCACTGTGGTACTCTTAGAAGACTAAGCCAAAGTGTTGGCACTCGTTGGGACAGGAGATCCAGAAAACTCACCAACAGGTCTGTCACACAGCCTGTAAAGATGACTCTTTTCTGATTCTGAAGATGAACTTCCAAATAATCTGTCTGAATGCAGAACTGTGCCTTCAGAAGCACTGCCTTCAACTGTGACATGGAAAGGCAAGTGGTCCTGGCAATGTGCTGATGTTTGGAGTAGAGTTGATAGGAGTGCTTTCAAGGGAAGAATGCCACTGCCCTCTGACTCAAAGCAGTGTGCTAAAGGAAATGTCTTCTGAAGACTGAAACCTAGAACTTGATGGTCGTCACTGACTGCTGTTTGAAAGTCTTAATGGTCTGTAAATAACTGTGCTCACTGCCATACTGAAATTCAAAATATGAGCTTCTCCTGATGCAGCAGAAACTAAGAGTCCCTCAAAGTCTACTGGTCTATTCTTTGCTAACTGTGCATGTTACTTCAGTAAATTGAAGACCTGTAGACTTTTTGTTTCTCTCTTCATTCTGCTTACCAATATGTATGAATGTATACCTGACTTTAAGCTGCACAGAAGTTAAAATTAATAAGAACCTAACTGTGGAGCTGATGTGCAGGCAGTAACTGGTCAGCTTTCCTCTGTCAAAGAGTAGGTTCCCTCTGGGCTCAATGTTTCCAGGTGATCAGTGTGGTGGAAGGTTTGCCTTCTTTGGTTCAGTTGCACTACTGTGGGATTTTCTTTTTGACACTGTCTTCTGCTCTTCTGGAAGGTCAGAAAGACAATAATAACCTGTGGCTATGATGAAATTATTAGAGTCACTACTCAATAACTTGATAGTGACGGTTAGTGGAATATGTTCTTTGTATTTCACATTTTTATTCTAGACTGTGTTAACTTTCTGTTTAATGCCCAGAAATAATAGCTAAGCTCTTCTGGGAGTATAAGGAACACATAATTAGGGAAAATGTATCTATTCCAGCGGATGTTAGTTATTAGAGGATTCTGTATAAGTGCATGCTCTAATTCATTGCACGGTAATATTTTCATAGTTTGCTTAAAATCACTGTGGGAGAAAGAAGTGGAAGGGAGTCTAGGATAAACGAGTATTGATCTTGCTGTAGGGTCTGTGTGGATGAATCACTCGTTAGTTATCTTCTGCTATTAGATATCCTGGGAGATAACCATATACTCATGTGACCATTAGACTCAAAAGAAAGAAGTTGCTGGTCATATAGTGGCCGCTTTTGCCATGATCATCTCCTTCTATGACAAGGTTACTTGGCTCATGGATGAGGGAAAGCCTATGGGTGTAGTGTACTTGGACTTCAGTAAAGCCTTTGACACTGTTTCTCACGGTATTCTGCTTGAGAAACTGACTGCCACTGGCCTGGACAGGTGCACGCTCTGCTGAGTCAAACACTGGCTGGATGGCTGAGCCTGAAGAGTGGTGGTAAATGGAGTTAAGTTCAGTTGGAGGCCAGTCACTAGTGGTGTGCCCTGGGGCTCAGTGCTGGGTCCAGTTCTGTTCAGTATCTTTATTGATGATCTGGATGAAGGGATGAATGTACCCTTAGTAAGTTTGCAGGTGACATGAAGCTGGGAGGAAGTGTTGATCTGTCTGAGGGTAGGGAGGCTTTACAGAGGGATCTGAACAGGCTGGATCGATGGACTGAGACCAGTGGTATGATGGTTCAACAAGGCCAACTGCTGAGTCCTGTGCTTGGGACACGACAACCCCATGAAGCGCTACAGGCTTGGGAAAGAGTGGCTGGAAAGCTGCCTGGCAGAAGAAGACTTGGGGGTGTTGGTTAACAGGTGACTGAACATGAGCCAGCAGTGAGCCCAGTTGGCCAAAGAGGCCAACAGCGTCTTGGCCTGTATCAGAAACAGTGCATCCAACAGGACTAGGGTAGTGATTCTGTCCCCATACTCAGCATTGGTGAGGCCGCACCTTGAATACTGTGTTCAGTTTTGGGCACCTCACTACAAGAAAGGCATTGAGGTGCTGGAGTGTGTCCAGAGAAGAGCAAAGAAGCTGGTGAAGGGGCTGTGGAGAACAGGTCTTATGAGGAGCAGCTGAGGGAACTGGGATTGTTTAGCTTGGAGAAAAGGAGACTGAGGGGAGACCTTATTGCTGTCTGCAACTACCTGGAAGGAGACTGTAGTGAGGTATTGTCTCCCAGGTAGTGATAGGCAATAGGACTAGAGGGAATGGCTTCAAGTTGCGCCAGGGGAGCTTCAGGTGAGACATTAGGAAAAATTTCTTCACTGAAGGGGTTATCCAGCTTTGGAAGAGGCTGCCCAGGGAGATGGTTGAGTCACCATCCTTGGAGGTATTTAAAAGATGGATAGATGAAGTACTTAGTGATACGGTGTAGTAGTGGACAGGTACAGTTGGGTTCAATGATCTCAAAGGTCTTTTCCAAGGAGTTCTGTGGTTCCATGAGTATCCAGAAGTTTCCACTAATAAAAACTAGGGAAAAAGGTAGTCGTGTGATGACTCCATTACCTTGTAAATCAAAAATGTTATTCACCAGGGAATAAAAAGGGTTCAACTCCACCATTCCTTTGTTCTTGTCTGGAACAGCATATGCAGTTCTTGGAATTAAATGCCTAAATTCCTAAGTGAATGAGTTGGATACAGTCTCGCTGATGTCAGGCATGATTTCCATATTTTCCAGGCGCAATGTCAGTTTGGCCACATCATCTGGAGACTCGAGTAGTGTTATAAGACACAGAAGCTTGTTATCTCCTCCTTCACTCCTACGCCCTATTTGGTTTCCCTTAGGTACCACTGTTTGATACAAACACTGGTGTTTGACTCCTCTAATTATATTGCTAAATCAAAGACTGGCATGATGAAATCTAAATTTTGTCCCAAAGTCTGTTGTAGATTTTCTGCACTACTGTGCCTAAATCGTTTAGTCTTTTTGTGGAGACAAAAACAGTGTTGCCCTCAGGGTGGTGTTACAGCAATGCATCCCTCAAAGTTGTTAAGAATAAGATATATTTACCTCTGCCACTTCTGTAAGGAAGTTTATGCATGCACATATTGAACTGAAGTTAATAAGGAAAGCATGATGAAGAGCTCAGTATGACTATGTCCTTTTATTTTTCCCTGATTCCTTTTCAGTGAGTATTAAATACTTAGATGCTAACATTTTTTGAAGTGGCTGCTAAAACAGATTAACTTTCCTTGCTCAGTCCCCTTCATAGTGAAACATGAGTTTCTTTATTTATTCAGCCCAGATGGTATACTTCTTGAAGTGAGCAATGTGTTGCAGTGAAAATGGACCACTTCTTTCCCCTTCTTCCCTTCCTCCTTTATTTAAATGAACGTGTCCATGTAGCTCAAATTTGAGTTGAATTCAAATTCAATTAGTCAAAGAGGCTGCAGGGCAAATATGTCAATTATTGGAAAGCCAGCTCTGCGAGATTGAAGGAATTTCTGCCCCTGCCTATAGATGGTATGCCAAGTTGTCTGTACAAAACCCGACATCTGATATTAGGAAAATGAGCAAGATAATCTAGTTTGGTCCTTTCCATGTCTGCATGTCTATATCACTGCTCCTTGTGTGTGTGCACAGGGCCCTCAGGGTCATGTAGTAGGCTGTGGGCTGAGTAGGCAGGAACATCTTATTAGGAGGTGATGACTGTACCGACAATTTCTTTGAGAGTTTTTACATCCAATAGAGGAGACTTGTAAAATGAAGGAAGCAAAAGGAGCAATACGATTTAAAATGCTTCCACATGTGCAATTGCTTTAACAGTTCTTTATCCACCAATGGAGATGGAGTAATGCACCTAACAAGTTTCTGTATGCATTGATCATGACTCTCAAATTGCTGCCTGCAACTTGCAACTCTCTTCTAGCAGCTGATGAAGGTCATATCTAAAGAGAAATATCTGTTGCTTTGAAGTTGTATTGAGTCAGAGTTCTGTGTTCCCATTCCGTTGCAAAGCTTGCACAGGGCTGTTGGAAAGTAGCTTGATCTGCAAGTATCTTTTGTTTCATGTTTGGCGAAAGGTTAGTAATACATCCCTGCTTTAAAAGAACATTGAGGATAAATGTGTTGTATGCCAAAGGAAATCCTATAAACAAACAACTTATTGGGTAACAGATTTAGTATCTATTCGTGAAATGTTGCTTCAATTTAGTAGTGTGCCGCGATTAAGAGACGGGACTCAGCTCGATGCAAGCAAGGTGTCAGATTTATTGTGTTTAAAGCACATTTTTATACTAGTTACAAGAAGCGTGTTTCAAACTGGTTCTTACACTAAACTAAGCAATCACAGATTGGTTAATACAAATGAGCCTTTTTTAAGCATCTACTTGCTTTAGTAACAGCAGCAGTTCCTCTCATCAAGGCCACTGTTTCGCAACCACAGACACCCGTGCTCATCCGCACGGAGCCAGTACTCTCTATTCCTTTCTAAACAAAAGTCTTATCTCACTCCTCCCAGGGTCTCCGACTGACAAGTTTCAGCACGTTCTGTTTTATCAACTGGTCTGTACTGGGGGCTTTCTTGAAGCCAGCCAAATCCTGTCCTACATCTCCCCCTTCCTGTTGCACAATAAAAATTTTCTTCACAGAACGTGTTATTAATCCTTGTCAGCATTGCAACAAACGTGGTAAAAATAACAATAAAAGAATAAAAACCACTAAAACATAAACGATCATTTTTATAAGACTTCTTAACCATCCTGATAGTCCCCATCCTGCAAAAAGCTTATCTAACCAGTCCCAACTACCACTTTGTCGAAGTTTAGAGACTCCCTCCTTGAGCTGTTGAATGCTTGTATGAATAGATTCCGAGTGATCGGAAAGATTCATACAACACATGCCTTCAAAATCTTCACAACCATGTCCCTGTGCCAAAAGCAAAAAATCTATTGCAGCTCTATTTTGCAAGGTAGCATGTCGTACACTATCTACATCTAATGAAAGTCCAGAAAGAGCACTGCTAGTAGTGTTTGTTTGTTTTGCAAGCCAGCAGCCAAGTTTATCTAGGGTTGCTAATGCTTTTGCAGCTGCACCCCTGGGTATCAAAAGAGAAGCGGTAAAGCGTTGGCCAAAAGACCAAAACTCAGCATTATCATCACACTCGGGGGTATATGCATGGATACCTCATCTAGCCCTGTGAGAAAGGCGATGTTGTAAAATCGTGGACGTATTTGGGGTTAAAACAGACAGACGTCCAAGACTACATGGTCCTCCTTTTATATGAGAGGGGATCATGGGCCATGCTCTGTCTCCACAAATAAAAAATATTCCTGGCGGTAATAAAAGGGGAGTATTGCTAGACTTGGACAAATTTGTTGCTGTATAATTATCTGAGGAGTTCAATCTCCTGTGGCTCTAGGGTGGTGAGTGGGAGATATGGAGTCTACAAGTCCCAGCAATCGGTAACATTCCTGGATCTGCTATTTTGAAAAAGGGTTCCCAGGAGATTCCTGGGTATTGGCCACTCATCTAGCGGCAAACCCACAAGACACGTAGAAAATGGATTACTAGGAGAGGCAGTGGCAAGGCGCTACGTATCTTGTCCTGTGAGATTTGCTAGTGTCACCCATATATTGACCTTGGGTAGTGCAGGCAGGAATGGGTAACTCTGCGTGCTCCCCGACATAATCATGATAAAAACTACTACTTGAGGAACAACTTTTTGCCCCTTTCTAGCTTCCAAGCAAACCGTCTTTTGCATCTTTCTTTTGTTTGATTCCAGTCCTATTTAAGGACGGCCCATATGGCGGGTACTAGGTTTGTCCTGCTACACTCTAAATTACAGATTACAGCCTCTCGTGCCCTCTTTCCCACTAGATTAGCCCAATTTATATACTCACATAGATATCGGTCATTCCCTAATGATTCATGCCCTGTAACAAGCAAAAGTTTTACCACATCAATCTCTTTTTCCAAACAGTCTTCACACCATCGCCTGACGAGAGTTGCTCGGCGCCACCACTCCTTTTCACACATATAAAATTTGCACAAAACCCAAGGTTCACAAGATTTACATAAAGCACAAGTGATTCCAATGACAAGTGTTTCTCTGCCCTGGTTCATGCAATTTTTTCGCGTTCAGTCCCTGTTATCCCGATCTTCCTTGGTAAATTCACCAAATTGTTGTCCAGGAGACTGGTTCTGAGGGTGATTGAGGTTTTCACCAGATGATTGTTGTAAGGATTCACAGAAGGGCCGCACATTCTTTGCCGGGATCCATCGGGGACCTTTCTCTGTGGAGACACAAGCATAACCTCTGCCCCATGTAACAAGAGGATATGGTCCCATGACCTTACCTGTTTCTGGGTCGCGAACCAATACCGGGACTTTGACTCGCGCCTTGAGTGACACAGCTGTATTAAAATGTCGAACAATTGGAGGGTTGTTATCTATCAAAGAACAATTTAAAAAATTAAAAACATACAAGGCTTTCTGTAAACGCTCCTCCGGAGTGACTGTTCCTATTCCCCCTTTTTGTTGTTGCATCAGACGTTTCAGTGATTGGTGAGAACACTCAATCAAAGATTGACCTGTGGGGGAATGAGGGATACCTGTAATATGGGTTATGCCCCAAGAGTCAAAGAACGCTTTCATTGCGGTTGAGATATATGCAGGGCCATTATCCATTTTTATTTGAGAGGGTATACCCAAAGTGGCAAAGGCACGCATCAAATGTTTACGGACGTCACGTGCTTTTTCTCCTGTGTGGCAAGAAGCAAACAAGGTGCCAGAAAAGGTGTCTATAGGAGAGTGAATATACTTCAGTTTACCAAACTCCGGAAAGTGAGTTACATCTGTTTGCCATAGCTGTAAACTTTGTAGTCCTCTGGGATTAACTCCTCCTGCTATCGACGGAAAAGAATGTCTTTGGCAGTCAGGGCATACAGCAACGATATTAGATGCTTGCTGAGAGGTGAGGCCAAACTGTCGTTTGACACCTCCAGCATTCTGGTGAAAAAAGGAATGGCTAAGTCTAGCCTGTGCTATGCGATCGGGCAATACCTGTACTGGTAATGTCAATAAATCGGCCCGTCGATTCCCTTCTGCAATAAAGCCAGGTAGAGAAGTGTGTGACCTAACACGCATAACAAAATAGGGGTGAGGGTGAGAGTCCAAAAGAAAAATAAGCTCCCGTAACAAGGCAAATAAGTTAGGATGTGAAAGGTCACGCAATAAAGATGCTTCGGCTCTCTCTACAATCCCTGCAACATAAGCAGAGTCAGTAACAAGATTAAGTGGTGTGGTCCACCTTCGGAAAACTCAAACTACCACAGTCAGTTCTACTATTTGAGGGGATCCAAGAACGGTGTCTATGTCTGAGTTCCATCATTCATGTTGGTCATCCCACCATAAAATAACTGACATATGCGTTTTTCCAGACCCATCCGTAAATACGGTAAGGGCCTGTAATGGCTGATCACTCCTTTTTGGCTTAGGCATTAAACGAAAATCTGCATTAAGTAACTTATGTGAAGGTGGATGGGATGTAAGTTGACCTGCATAGTTGGATAGTGCCATAACAAAGGCATCTGATTGTTGATAAAGCCACTGTAAATACATATTTGTTACAGGTAAGCAAATACAAGTAAAATCTACTCCTGATAATGCTAGCAAACGTTGCCTGGCCTTAATTATCAAACAGGCAAACATTTCATGCTGAGTCAAAATAGTTTTTGACGATTGATTCGGCAAAAAAATCCATTCAATAATTAACAGTGGGTCTGATTTTTCGAAATCCCATTGAAATATCAGGGCATGAGGCTGTCCAGCAGGATTTAAAATGATCAGGTAAAAAGGTAATTCAGGAGCCCACCGATGTGCTTGTTTAAAGCTGATTGCCATAGCAACCTTTTGTAAAGAGTTAATGGCCTCAGGGCCAAGACTGCGATGGGAACACAAGTCAGTGTCTCCCTTGAGCAGTTTGAACAAGGGGCCTAAGTCCGTGTTAGAAATTCCCAACAGCGGCCGGACCCAATTGATTGTGCCTAATAGTCTCTGTACATCATGTAAATTCTTTACGTCTGTTTGTATCTGTAAAGGTTGCGGAATTACGAATTGAGCCTTTATACGCCAGCCCAAATATTTCCATGGTGGTGTTTTTTGAATTTTTTTCCGGCGCAATATAAAGGCCTGCCGAATTGATGGCGGTCATGACAAGGGCTATGGCTTCCTCCATGACTTCGTGGTGTTGTGCAGCCACTAGGATATCATCCATGTAATGATACAGTAAAGCACTGGGCACAGCGGCCCTGACAGGGCTAAGCACTTTAGCCACATACCATTGACAGATTGTAGGGCTATTCTTCATACCTTGTGGTAGCACAACCCACTGATATCTTTGCAACGGAGCTTGCATGTTAACGCTAGGAATGGAAAAAGCAAATTTAGGAGCGTCATTTGGATGCAGGGGGATATTGAAAAAACAATCTTTGAGATTGATAACAGTCAAATGCCAATCCCAAGGTATCATAGTAGGGGACGGAAGGCCGGGTTGTAGGGCCCCCATGTCTTCCATAGCGTCATTAATTTTTCTAAGATCATGGAGCAAGCGCCATTTGCCAGACTGGTTTTTGATAACAAAAAATAGGTGAATTCCAAGGACTGGTAGAAGGCAAAATTTGATCATCTCCTGCTAATCGCAAAAAAATACATTACATATTGCTCCTTGGTGTCTCTCCTGATTCCCCCCTTTTCTATTTTGCTAACAATGTTTTTACTACTTGATAGGTACGTTCAATAATGACATGACTTGGTAAATGGATATCAATACTTTCTGGATAATCTATTAGATCTACTTGTAAATTCAAAATATTTGCCATGCACCACTTAGCATATGCTTTTGTCGTTGGGATATAAATGATTGTTGAGCCTTGGCCTAATAACTGAACACTTCTTTTCTTCCCTCAGTGATTATCATTGTAATCATTTCAAATTTAGTGAGTATGTTTTTTGGGGTTAGCGTGGTAAAATATCCACTCAATAATTCGTAAGGAAGCTTTTGAATTTTCCTCTATCATTGCCTCAATTATCCCTAAAGGTTGTCTGCACTAGGACCCAGCAGTTCCTGAAGAGTGACATTGGAATGCAGAGTGTTCTCACAACATTCCCCTAGAGAGATAACACTGGTGACTCCTCTGGTCTTCTTCAAAGCTGAAAGAAAAAAAAAACTTAGAAAAGAAGGAGAAGGGGGGGCACTCACACACATACAGCTGCATGTTTGAAAGGTCCCAGAGATGTATTTCTAAGATTAATCAAAACCGATTTGTAAGTCTTACAAACGTTTGAAGTACTTCAAACACACAAACACACACAACCACTCATTTCTCAGCTAGCCGAATACACTCGTATAATGTTGGTTATCACTATTGGATTGACAATTTTTCCATGTTACGGATATTTAAACTACACACAGTACCGGGAACATACAATACGTAAAATACGTAGATGCATTATCTAATAAGGCTTATATCGATTGTCTAACAAATATTTCACTTACAGTAGTTGGTTGTTTTTTTTTTTTCTTTTTTGAGACAGCCTCTGTCTCCCCATATGCCCATATGCCTATTCCCAACCAAATTATTGATAATCATTCTAATTACAGCTTAGTAAAGCCACCCTCCAATGGTCCTTTTACATTCCGTGGTATTGTGTGAAGTGCAGGCGATTGCAGCACCACTGCGATGGTGGTGATGCCTCTGGTTCTTGCTCTGAGGTGAGAGCTGCTGCTTGCTGCGGAGGCGTCTGTGCTGGTACATGCCTCTGAACCATGCTTTGCTCCTGGTTTTCTGACAATACTGTCCTGTTCTTATCCCATTTTAATTTACACCAACTGGTAAAATGTTTGCCCTTTCCACACTGAGGGCAGATTTTAGGCCCTCTCTCCTGGCGTTGTGTGTGGCAGTCACTTTTAAAATGCTCTGCTTGATAGGTAAATGATCCCAGCTGTTGTTGTAGGTAATTGAGCCATTTCTTATCGTATCTGTTAACAGGCCCTTCTGCAATGCTGAAACTGCTTGGGTTTTGCGGCAGCAGCAGGTGGCCCCCGCCCCCCAGCCCAGGGCAGAGGCCCTTGGCTGGGCGGCTTGGTTCTCTTTTTACAGTTTTTTGGAATCTCCTTTATCTCTTCATCACTAATTAGTTCCCAGCATGGACCACTGTGCCATGCACGGATCAAAGCTTGCAATATTTCAACTTCTCCCTGCTGCTGTGCCTCCCTCCTGACTTGCACCCGTTGGTCTGAGGGACAGTGAGGGGGTGGATCGGGCTCCTTGTCATTGTCTATCGAACCTGGATCAAAGGGATAGTCGGCCTTCCTGTCGGGGGGCGCAGAGGCAAGCACAGCCAGTTTAGGGGGGTGAGGGGTTAGTACAGTTGTTGACGATCCTGCACTCGGCTCGAAATTATTGCTCTGCTTTTTTAAGCCGACATGCGCCTTTAACGCTTCAAAAACTTTCTGCCAGGGAGCCCTCAGCTTTTTTGCTCCTTTTTTTTCCTCTATCGTAGCATCCCACAGTTTCACCCCCACATCATCCCAGAGTTCCCGCATAAAGATAGTGGACGCAGTTACGGTGGGTATTTTCGCCTGTACCCATTTAAGTATTACTTTAAGATCATGCCCAGAGATATTTTTCCCTTGCTTTTGAAGGAGGGCTTTCCTAAATTCATATACATCTCTTTCAGGGGAGGAAACCTGATTCCCCATCTTTCCGTTTCTCATAGCTCACCTCTGTGCTCCAGAGGGATTTTTGACCGGTCGGTTCCTGCTTCATTTCAGCAACTTATTCAGTCCTGCTTTGTTTCAGCAATTTATTCAATCCTGCTTCGTTTCAGCAATTTATTCAATATTCCGTGGGACTCGCAGCATGCCACTCAGATAGGTGGTTCTCTGACCCTTTGGTAATCTCGTCTGTATCACTTCGGGGTCGCCAATTTGCCGCAATTAAGAGATGGGATTCAGCTTGATGCAAGCAAGATGTCAGATTTATTGTGTTTAAAGCACATTTTTATACTAGTTACAAGAAGCGTGTTTCAAACCGATTGCTTCTTACACTAAACTAAGCAATCACAGATTGGTTAATACAAATGAGCCTTTTTTAAGCATCTACTTGCTTTAGTAACAGCAGCAGTTCCTCTCATCAAGGCCACTGTTTCGCAACCACAGACACCCGTGCTCATCCGCACGGAGCCAGTACTCTCTGTTCCTTTCTAAACAAGTTTTGTCTCACTCCTCCCAGGGTCTCCGACTGACAAGTTTCAGCACGTTCTGTTTTATCAACTGGTCTGTACTGGGGGCTTTCTTGAAGCCAGCCAAATCCTGTCCTACAGTAGTGTAGAAGTGTAATATGTATTTAAAGGCTTGTTAAAAGCAACAGAGCTCAGTATATCTTTTTCAGGATGGGATGGGTAGGGGTGTTTCTTGGTTTGTGGGTTTTTTTGCTTTTAGAAACTCTAAAAATGATTTGGCTTGGTCTGTGTTTTTTCATTAAAGTGTGGAGGTCATAGCTAAAGCTTTCCAGGCAAGATAGCAGTAGTAGATCTTACAGGAGCTGAACTTCAGGTATGCTGCACAGAAGGTGTTACCGTGCTTGAAATGCATCCAGTTATCATGTTTCCTAAGGAATACTGTGATACTTGGAGGGTAGAAGACAGTACTGTAGTTAGTGCAGGTACCTGTGATACCTAGTGTTAATTCTTAACTAGCAGCTTGCCCAAGACTGATGAGATCTCACTTAAGTGTTGACAGTAGAATTTTTTGTTTTGAATAGGTGCGCTTTCCATATGGCATTGGAGCAGGTTGGATAAGAGATGTAGGTAAGAAGTTGGACAAGGCAGTAGTGCAGAGCAACAGGGACATGCCATGAGAATGGCACCTTTTTGATGTTGCTGCCTAAATGTACTGTCTAGGTTAGGTGCTTAGGTTATAAGACAGGAAAAGCCTCGGTAATTCTCAGTTCTCTTGTCAAGAGAATTCATTCAGATAAATAAGAGATTTATTCTTGGCCAGGACATTTGATTTTTGTAATATTTGAGAATTTGTAAATTCTTTCTAATAAAAGTTATGGCAACTATCTGGAAAGTCTTCCAGTGGTACTGTACTGACTTGAAATCTATTTTTTGAGGGGAGTGTGGAGAAAGGAGTTAGGTTCTGCTGTCAAAGTGCTTGGACGCTTTGTAACAAATTTGAAAACAGGCTGTGCCTTTACATTGTGAATAATACTGAGGTATCTCATCTCTTCCATATCTTGATCTGGTGATGGCGTGCTGTGATTTTGTAATACTGCAGTACGTTTTCTCTGGTTACAGGCAGAGGTGTTATTAGCACTCTGGGAGTTGTTTGCTAATAGGAGGTTGTGGAACTTTCGACAGTTTCACCCTCTTATCTTTAAGGGGCTGTGGAGATGCAGCATTCCTGCACAGCTCCTCTCTTCTTCTCACAGCATTCATGCTCATGCTGACTGATCAGCCAAGGTGTTGATAATTTTCTTTTCTTGACCTGTGTACTAGTGAAAATACAATTCAGGTGGCACAGCCCAATTCTGCTGATAATCCCAGCCATGAAATACTTTGTCACACAGCACAATTTTACTGGTAATGAAATACTTTCTCACAGTCTTATGTATTAAGAAATAGCACAACACAATTCTACTGATAATAGTAATGTGAAAAGTTACAGATTGAACAGTACACATAGCAATGCAATACAAATCACCTGTTACTTCACTTGGTCCTCTGACCAACGGGGGAAGGATATTCCTTCTCTCAGCCTCTGCTTTGTTTTACAGCTTCCCCTCAGCTTAAAAACTTGGCATGTCATTTTGGTGCTTATTTAAACCATTAAGTGTTATTATCTTCCTTCACTAACGTTTGTGTTATATGCATTCCAAAAACATTATACAAAGTGTGAACACAGTAAATTGAAGTGATTGACTAGAGCTGTGTTTAACCTTGAAGGCAAATCTCTAGGTTTCCCTCTTGAACTTTTCTCTTGAACTCCAGTATCCTGCTACTAAACCCCTTCCACGTGGCAGACTCCTAGTGTGCCGGCTGCCTTACTAGCCTGTGGACAGATGTATGCTCAGTTGCAACTTTGATCAGCAGCGCTATGTTTAAAACTTAATTGAACATCTAATGTGAATTACTCAGTGTGTTGCTAGTTCCTAGTCCTTGGGTAATTGCAACAAAATATTCCGCCAGCTAAGGGTTGATCTGACAGAAGCATGGAAGTATGGAGCTGAGTTCTTGTAGCCTCATCTGTTTTATTTGTGTTTAGACTGGCTTTGTGATGGAGATAATTTTTTTTTTTAACAGACTTTGCTTTGAGCTGAGGATACATAGAAATCTGCTTGTATGTTCCTAGAAATAAAATTAAAAATAGGTTGGGTGGCCGGGCCCAAATGGAGTTAACTCTAGCTGGAGGCCGGTTACAAGTGGTGTGCCCCAGGGCTCAGTGCTTGATCCAGCCCTGTTCCATGTCTTTATCAATGACCTGGATGAAGGCATTGAGTGCACCCTTAGTATGTTTGTGGATGACGCTAAGCTGGGTGGAAGTGTGGATCTGCTGTGGAGGGTAAGGAGGCTCTTCAAAGAGATCTGAATAGGCTGGAGTGCTGGGCTGAGACCAATGGCATAAGATTTAACAAGACCAAATGCCGGGTCTTGCACTTGGGGCACAACAACCCTGTGCAGTGCTACAGACTAGGAGAAGACTGGCTAGAAAGCTGCCCAGAGGAGAAGGACCTGGGGGTGTTGGTTGACAGCCGACTGAACATGAGCCAGCAGTGGCCCAGGTGGCCAAGAAGGCCAATGGCATCTTGGCTTGTATCAGAAACGGTGTGACCAGCAGGTCCAGGGAGGTTATTCTCCCTCTGTACTCAGCACTGGTTAGACCGCTCCTTGAATGCTGTGTTCAGTTCTGGGCCTGTCACTACAAGAAGGATGTTGAGGCTCTGGAGCGTGTACAGAGAAGAGCAACAAAGCTGGTGAGGGGGCTGGAGAACAGGCCTTATGAGGAACAGCTGAGAGAGCTGGGGTTGTTTAGCCTGGAGAAGAGGAGGCTGAGGGGAGACCTCATTGCTCTCTACAACTACCTGAAAGGAAGTTGTGGAGAGGAAGGTGCTGGCCTCTTCTCCCAAGTGACTGGGGACAGGACAAGGGGGAATGGCCTTCAAGCTGTGCCAAGGGAGATTCAGGCTGGACATAAGAAAATATTTTTTCACAGGGAGGGTCATTGGGCACTGGAACAGGCTGTCCAGGGATGTGGTTGAGTCACCACCCCTTGAGGTATTTAAAAGACAAGTGGATGAGGTTTTGAGGGGCATGGTTTAGTGATTGACGGGAATGGTTGGACTTGGTGATCCTGTGGGTCCTTTCCAACCTTGTGATTCTGTGAAAACAGTATGAACAAAATCTCAAAAGTGAGTAGTTTGAATGGAGAACAGGTAAAATGATAATTTTGGAAAAGGAAAGTGCTAACAAGTACTGTACTTGGGACAAAATACCAGGATCAAGATTATTTATCTCATCTTCATTTAACCACAAATAAAAAGCTTGTTCTGTGTCTGCTTTTGATGCCTTTTCAAAAATCCCCTGTAAACTTTCCCCTTTTTCCTTTGTCGTAGAGAGCCAATTGTTGCCTGGGAATAACTTCACAAATGAATGCAACATTCCTGGAAACTTCATGTGCAGTAACGGGCACTGTATCCCAGGGGCTTGGCAGTGTGATGGGCTGCCGGACTGTTTTGATAAGAGTGATGAGAAAGAATGCTGTAAGTGATGATTGCTATGATGTTAATGTGCTTAATATCACAAGACTTGGCTAGGTAGTGTTACTTCTGTGTTCTGTAGTGTAGATTAGGTAAGTAACAAAGCTACTGCCAATTTCTTAATTTACCTATTGCTTGGAACAGTGTACATCTCTTATTATCTCAGGTATGAAGAACCTCAGGGTTCTTCAGATTGTCCAATTTTAGTACAGTATTTGGTAGCAGGTAACTGAACCCTACTCACAGATGGATAAATTGAGACAGGCTCAAGTTATGATTCTTCCAGTGGAAGAATTATGCTGTGTAATTTTTAGAGATCCTGCATATACTGCTTCAGCACAGTGGCCTGGTTTTATATGTTGACCTGCTACCATCAAGACTAGTTACTTTCAGTTCAAAATTGTTGACTCTATCCTGTTATTTTTGTTCTTTCTGTAAAAATGTACTTCTTAACTCTTTGAAACTTAAAACTAACTTTCTGTAAAATGGACCAAATGAATTGTCTAATAATGTTTACTAGTTTTAATCTTCTCTACGGAACTTCCAGTTATAGAGAGCTGAAAAAAGTCCGATTTGTTCTCCTGTGATTTAATGTTTTTCTTAACATCAGTTAGACTTTCGTTAATGTTACTCATCCATTAGTTAGCATGAAACTTTCTAGCCTACACACATTTACCCAGACAGCGAGGTTATCATAATAGTATGTTGTGAAATCCTGTTGGGAGTGAAAAAGAAACCCCTCAAATTTCATGTGGTTCTAGAGTGACTGAGAAATTTCTGAGAAGTAAGTTACTGCTTTTCATAAAATAAATGTTGCTCCTTTGCATATATAGTTTGTGGAGGTTTTCACTGAACTTAAACTGAGTTATAAGAAGCTTACCTTTCCAAGACATAATTAATTTTGCTTATGAAACAGAAGGAATAACGAATAGCGTTTTCCGAATTAACTGACTAGAAATACCATGTTTTGTTAAATGCTCTTACTTTGACTTTATGCCTCTTCTTTAACTGTAGTTATCCATCCCTTGTTAAAGCCTCCTTACTCTAAAACTTTGCTGTGAAAATCTCCATTCATAGTTTGGCTTTAAGCCCGGGAGCTTTTTCTCTTTCTAAGGCATTACAAGTAGCTATATAAAATACCTGATACTATGCAGTCTTTATAAAGCATCAGGCTTGTGTTGCAACATTGAAGACAAATTAATTTTTTTTTTTTACTTAGATATTCATATCTTAGGAAAGAGTGGATCTGTTGTAAGGTTTGATTGTGCTTGTCTGTTTAAGCCTTACCAGAATTTATATTAGTGGGAGCTTTGGCAAGAATAAAAAAATGTCCAAAGTTCAGCATTTGCCTTTTATTGAGATGTTCCTGAGGTGACAACAGCTGTGTGACTCTCAGGTTCCTCTTTGCCTGGCCTCTGAATATGCTGCTGGTATGACTTTCAGTGTGCTCTTACTGCTTCTGAAAAGAAGCTGAATGATAGCACTCCTCTGTATTTATAGGATACAAACGAGGAGGTTTTCTGTCTCTTAAGAATGCTGTCATCCTCTGAGGGGATTAAAGCACGTACTTCAATCTGATGGATCGAAGGCATTTTATTGAGTCAGCTGTTTCTTTATATACCCTTTTTAGTTACATAACTGGGTGCCCACGAGGGTATCTACAGTGTATTATTGGCTAAAGGTAAGTGTCCATAAAGCTATTGCTAACATATTATTGGCTATTATTTTTTAGTGCGTGCTAGAAAACCAAATTACACTAAAATTAACTATGTTAGTAGTTCTCTTCCATTGTTTTCCTTTCAGTTGCTACTGGTTCCCACCGAACTAGCTCTTGTATTCCTTTCAGCTGGCCTTTGTTTATCAGAGGGCTGTCTCTTGTGCTCACCTAACTGGCCTTTGTTTTTCTTTCCTTTCTCTGTTTCAAGGCCTTGTTAGAATTGCTCAGTATTAATCAGTCCCACAGCATCCAGGCCTTCTTCTCTGTAAAATGTCTCCACAATCCTCTGCCTTGCATGGATTTTGTTTCACCGGGTACAGTTAGAAAATCTTAATGAAGATTTTTTTTTAGTGAAGGCTGGACTGGGATGTTACCTGTGAATCAGAAACAGGAAAATATGCTTTGTGACTCTGTTCAAAAGTTTCCTTTCCAAAATCAGTTGGATCTAGTGAGTTGCAGACAGTAATGAACATACTAACTGACAATAAAATATAAATGGCTATAAAATGACAGCTTATAAAAGCTGTTCTTGTCACAACAGACTCAAACCTCACTGATCTAGGCTATACTGCAACTATGAATTTAAGTTTCTGCAGAACTGTCTGTTGTTTTTTATTTAAATACTTTCAGCACACTTGATTGGCTTTTGAGCCCCCCCACAGCTGACAGCAAAGAGCCACATGGCCCCTAGCCCCAGTGGGCAGCAAATAACCAAGTAACTGCTTACTCACCCCTCCCCCTTCTGAGTCCTATTAGGAGAGAGAATGAAAAGAAACAAAGATTTGAGTTAAGGTCAGGGAGGGTTCATTCACCAGTTATTGCCACTGGCTGAACAGACTTGATGAAAAGTCCATCTAATTTATTACCAATCAAACTATAGGTGATACTGAGAAACAAAAGTAAATCCCCCAAAAAACACATTCCCACCACCACCCTCTTCCTCAACTCCTGAATTCTCCACCTCCTTCCCTGACGGTGGCACAGTGATTTCAGAGAACTGTATATACCCAGAGGTGTCTTCATATTCATAGTTTGTCTATGAAATGACAAGCACACCTTATAATTAAACTGCCAGCCTCCTCATTGGACAGGTGCACACCCTCCTGGGTGGAAAACTAGTTGGATGGCCAGGCACAGAGAGTGGTAGTAAAGGGAGTTAACTCCAGCTGGAGGCCAGTTATAAGTGGGGTTCCCCAGGGCTCAGTGCTGGGTCCAGCCCTGTTCCATGTCTTTATCAATGACCTGGATGAAGGCATTGAGTGCACCCTTAGCAAGTCTGCAGATGACACTAAGCTGGGTGGAAGTGTCGATCTGCTGTGGAGGGTAGGAAGGCTTTCCAAAGGGATCTGAACAGGCTGGACCGCTGGGCTGAGACCAATGGCATGAGGTTTAACAAGGCCAAATGCCGGGTCCTGCACTTGGGGCACAACAACCCTGTGCAGTGCTACAGACTAGGAGAAGACTGGCTAGAAAGCTGCCCAGAGGAGAGGGACCTGGGGGTGTTGGTTGACAGCCATCTGAACATGAGCTCGCAGTGTGCCCAGGTGGCCAAGAAGGCCAATAGCATCTTGGCTTGTATCAGAAACGGTGTGACCAGCAGGTCCAGGGAGGTTATTCTCCCTCTGTACACAGCACTGGTTAGACTGCTTCTTGAATGCTGTGTTCAGTTCTGGGCCCGTCACTACAAGAAGGATGTTGAGGCTCTGGAGCGTGTCCAGAGAAGAGCGATGAAGCTGGTGAAGGGGCTGGAGAACAGGTCTTACGAGGAGCAGCTGAGAGAGCTGGGGTTGTTTAGCCTGGAGAAGAGGAGGCTGAGGGGAGACCTCATTGCCCTCTGTAACTATCTGAAAGGAGGTTGTGGAGAGGAGGGTGCTGACCTCTTCTCCCAAGTGACAGGTGACAGGACAAGAGGAAATGGCCTCAAGCTCTGTCAGGGGAGGTTCAGGCTGGACATCAAAAAAAAGTTTTTCATGGGGAGGGTCATTGGGCACTGGAACAGGCTGCCCAGGGATGTGGTTGAGTCACCACCCCTTGAGGTATTTAAAAGACAGGTGGATGAGGTGTTGAGGGGCATGGTTTAGTGTTTGATAGGAATGGTTGGATTCGATAATCCTGTGGGTCCTTTCCAACCTAGTGATTCTGATTCTATTCCTGGAATTTCATTGCGAACCCGGGAGTTAAAATTAACCCCATCCAGAGTCACTAAAGCTTGGCCATATCTGAGCAGTTCGTCTCAAGAAGTCTGGGTGACAAGAAGATAAGAATCCTTTATTGTTATCTTAGTTGTTAATTTTGTTTTAACACATTGCAGTTGACTTTCCATCTCACAAATCACCATTTCAAGAGTCCATAGTCCCACTGGGCACCTGTTCCAACACTTGCTTTAAGTTGCTCTGTCTGTGATGCCTTATCGACTACCTAGTTCACATGGAAAGCCTTTCAACCTTGCTTTGACGTGTTTGTAGGTGAATACAAGTTTAGTTATAGGGTTCATTGGTATTGTGTACTGGTATTTCTGTGAAGGCAAGTATAGTGTACTTTGATATGCCCACTAGAGGAAGTTGCATGCGTGAGAGAAAGACTTGTGGATTGGAAACTAGAACTTAAAGCAGCTTTAATGAAACAAAAATAATAAAAAGGAAAATAAATAGTAAGAAAACAATAAAATATATACAAAATCAACTACCCTGCTGACTCTGTGTCACCACTGATTCTGCAGAGCAGGCACAGGGAAAGATCCTGGACTGGATTCAGCAGCAGACAGGAGCCATACTCAGGAACTGGATTCAGGAATGCGTGGATCCAGGATCAGAGGCAAAAGGGCAAACAGAGTTTTCATGTGAACTATCGAAGAAAAGAGCCTGACCCTTGTGATCCCTCAGTTTATACTGAGTCTGATAGAAATGGAATGGAATACTGTGATCAGTTTTGGGTCACCTGTCCTGTCCACTCCTCCGTGCAAGTGTGACCCTTTTTTGCCTCTGACTTATGGCATTTTACCAACTGAAAAGTAACCTCGGTATCTGTAGAAATAGGTATAAGTAATGGACTTTCTGCATACCGATGCCCCATTACTTTGATAATCATAAATCATTTCTGCAGTTACCACTTCTGGAGATGGACACTGTTTGAAAAACATGTAGTAACTTTTCAGAAAGTGAAGTTACTTTGAGGCTTAGCTGAAAACTTAGAAAATCAATTCTACTTTAGCTCAAACCAGAACATGCCACCCCTCATTCCATACCATTTACATCATGCTCAGGTCATTATTGCTTGTATCTTCAAAAAATATATATGTAAATTACTAATCCATGTTTTATCTACACAAAAGTTTAAGTTCATGGTTGTAGATCTCCATCTGTTATAACACTCTCTCAAGACACAAGGAATGGTGTGAGGATTCGTTGTCATGCCTATAGGCTGCAGGTTAGAGATGTCAACCTCGAGGAGATTGTTGGATACTATGCAGTTAAGCTAGATTATTATCCTTATAGACACTTACTAAACACTCTTAGTATTATGTAGCAATTAACATTATGCAGTTTAAGACTGAGCATTTTCACCCAGAGTTAAGTTTCCTTGGTATAAATGTGGAACTTCATCATACTAAAGTATTACCCACTGCATCCAGGCCCTTGAGCAAAAGCAGCCAGTCAAATGGGTTTGCCTTTGCCCAAAACAGGGAGAAACCCAGTTTTCCCCAACAAATTCCTTTTGTGCACCACAGGGACTTTATCCTCTTGTACTGTATGTAAGTGGTCTGATTGAGCAGGACCAGGTCAATTAATAGATCCCCTGATGTTAACTAGCCAGCTGGCTTCTCCCAAATTTTGAACGTGCCACACCCCAGTGCTTTTAGGGTAGTTTTAGTAGTCCATTGTATTGCTCAATTTTCCGTGAGGTTAGTGCATGATAGGGAATATGATGCCATTATCTTTGGCCCTTGGTAGGACTGTTTTTTAAATGAGTCCTGTTGTCTGACACAGTTCTTTCCGATGTCAGTCATGCAGGTTTCTTTTAAATGTTAGTGGCCTCTTAACTACTACTACTAGTGCTGCTGCTTTTTAGCTGCGTAAATGAGTTATAATCAAAGCTGAATCTCCTCTTGTCAAATGTAGAATCTTTACCAACAGGACTTACCTGTGAAGTTCATAGGTATTGTTTGCATAGCTTAGGAGCTATCTGTTCTGGTTGCATACCAGGAGTCACCTCATCTGCTGCAGTCTGTTGCTGCTAGCCTGGTGCACTTTCGGCCTTGAGAATTTTCTAAGGCTGGTTTCTGGTAAGTTTGGATTCTCTATTGCTAGCTAACAGCTTATAGTGGTGTGAATTGTAGCTGTGAAGTGTGTGTTGTATCAAAAGCTTACCACATTTTGGAAAAGATAAATAGGCAAATAATGAATACTTGCAAGGAAGTGTTTTAGTAATCTGTCATTTAAAAAAACAAAAACCAACATAAAAAAAGGATCTCTAGCATCAAAATCACTTTGTCACTTTGAGGATTTTATCTTATGAGTCTGGCACCATTCAAAAGTATTAGAGCTAGGCTTGTATTCTTTAGTTCATCAAATCTATATCCTCTACTTCAGGAAGTGTGTGTAGAGTGGCTGTGACGTGGCTCATGGTACTCACCAGAGGCTAAGGTGGCTGTGAACTTTGGTCACTATGTGCAGTTTTGGAGATGGTGACAAGCCTCTGCTGCAAATGGATATGTCCAAAGACAGCTGAATAATTGACACAAATAACTGAGCTAGCCATCAAATATTGACTGACACAAAATAAAAGCATAGAGATAAATATAAAAGCAATATATTAAAAGAACTAGTGTAATTACAGCAACTTGAGTACTTTAAAATTCTGTGTTCCTGCAAAAATCTCTGAAATGGTGGAAGCATGGGGCTTATGGTTTTTTTGAGAGTACAATCAGGGAATTCAAAAACAGGACTAACAGTCTTGTCTTTGTGGTGCCCAACCTTACACTACATCTAGTGCATTTTAAGGGTCTATGGAGAAAGCGTAAGTCTGTAAGGAAGCTGATAAGTAGGGATTTCTTTTTTTACTGACTACTTACAGTGTATGTGGGGTTAATTGGACACTAACAAGTCTATGAGACTGAATAGGATCCACCCAAGAGTATTGAGTGAGTTGGCAGATGTGCTTGCCAAACCCCTTTCCATCATCTTCTAGCAGTCCTGGCTGACTGGCGAAGTTCCACTGGACTGGAGGCTGGCTGATGTTGTGCCCATCTACAAGAAGGGTTGGAGGGAAGATCCAGGAAACTACAGGCCTGTCAGTCTGACCTCTGTGCTGGGGAAAGTCATGGAACAGGTGATCTTGAGTGCTATCATAAAGCACGTGCAAGAGAACTGGGTGATCAGGCCCAGTCAACACAGGTTCACAAAAGGCAGGTCTTGCCAAACTAACCTGATCTATGACCAAGTGACCCACCTACTGGATGAAGGAAAGGCTGTGGATGTAGTCGTCTTGGACTTCAGTAAAGCCTTTGACACAGTTTCTCACAGCATTCTGCTTGAGAAACTGTCAGCCTCTGGCCTGGACAGGCGCATGTTCTCCTGGGTGGAAAAACTGGTTGGATGGCCGGGCCCAGAGACTGGTGGTAAGCGGAGTCACTATCCCTGGAGGTATTAAAAAGATGGGTGGATGAGGTACTCGGGGATATGGTTTAGTGCTTGTTAGGAACCGTTGGACTGGATGATCCTGGAGGTCTTTTCTAACCTAGTGATTCTGTGTTAATATATGGAAGGAGAAAAATTTCACAGTAGGGCTAAATCTAAGAAAGAGAGAAGCATTCTGCCAAAGGTTGCACCCAGGAAAGATGATGGCAATTAAGAGCTACAGTCAAAGTAGATTTTGTGTATTTATGTTAATGGAGTAAGCATTGTCATGTGGTAGGCTGCCAGGTGTTACAATCTTACAAAACCGTACAAAAACACTTTAGTAGTCCTGTTCTTATTTATAATCCAGTAATAATTTGTGTAAAAGGCAATGAAGTTAACACTTTTTCTAAAGAACTAGAATATACAGCAGAAAGCTAGGAATTCCTCTATAAAAATAGTTTTAAGTATTATGATAGTAGTATGTATGCCCATGGAAGGCTTCTGGACTTCTATTCACAGCTTATGATTGCTGAGTGCTTTTAAGTTTCCTTCTGGTTTTCTTGCTGTGTCCTGTTATCTCCTGGTTGACCTGGCATCTGTTGCAGGTAGGTGACAAACATCAGATTTCTTAAAGCTAAGTATGCATAAATGAGCATCTGCGTTAGTCATGAAGGTACTGCAAGCCAGCTGCTGATTTTTTTTTTTGTCACTTACTCAGATGGCTCTTAATTCCAGCTTGATAGTCTAAGTTTAACTCTTGTTTTCACTCACGATTAACCAACCAAATACTTAGTAGTTATAATAAGGTTTATAATGAAGTGACCATGATGAATGTTTCATTTGAATCTCAGTTTCAGGAATTTATATGTGTAAGAGCAATTGGAATAGCTGTTTAGTATAGTTCTATGCAGGGACATAAAAGGTTTCGTGGTGCTAATTATTCAATCTCTCTTGATGGTTTCCTCTAGATATGGGGGTCAGTAAATAGCTGGATTGGAGAGCTTAGAATCAGAGTCTATGTTTTCAAAGGGTAGGAACAAGTTTAAAAGATGGTTACCTATAACTTCTTTTGTAGGGTCTTTACTGAAATGTTGCATCTCACCTTGCATGCATCAAGAGAGACTGGATTTACAATGCTGTCTGATATGGCTGTGGCATCCCTCAACATAAATTAACAACAGCAGAGAAGTTTAAGATGGTTCACTGTCAAAGTCATGAAGATACCTGTGGTTCTGCAGTAATGCAGAATCTGCACACAACATTTTGTCTGGAGAGATTCTCTTGTAGCATGCAAATAATTGCATTTTGATTAGATTGATATATCATCATCTGTTGTTCATAGAATCATAGAATCACTAGGTTGGAAAAGACCTTTAAGATCATTGAGTCCAACTGTGCCTGTCCACTACTAAACAGTACCCGTAAGCACTTAATCTACCTGTCTTTTAAATACTTCCAGGGATGGTGACTCAACCACCTCCCTGGGCAGGAAAGTGATAAGGTTACCTCTCAGCCTCCTTTTCTCTAGGCTAAACAATCCCAGTTCCCTAATCATCTCCCGTGAGGTCTGTTCTCCAGCCCCTTCAACAGCTTCATTGTTCTTCTCTGGACACGTTCCAGGACCTCAACGTCTTGTAGTGAAGGGCCCAAAACTGAACACAGTATTCAAGGTGTGACCTCACCAATGATGAGTATAGGGACACAATCAGTTCCCCGGTCTTTCTGGCCACTCTGTGGCCTGATAGATGCCCAGATGGTATCGGCCTTCTTGGCCACCTGAGCACACCGCTGACTCATATACAGCCATCTGTCAGCTAACACTAATAGGTGCTTCTCTGCCAGGCAGCTTTCTAGCCACTCTTCCCCAAGCCTGTAGCACTGCATGGGGTTGTTGCGTTCCAAGTGTTGAACTATTGTTAAACTTCATCCTGTTGGTCTCAGTCCATTGATCCAGCCTGTTCAGATCCCTCTGTAGTGGCTCTCTACCCTTGAGCAGATCGACATTTCCTCCCAGTTTCATGTCATCTGCAAATTTACTAATGGTACTTTCAGTCCTTTAATCCATATCATTGATAAAGATATTGAACAGAACTGGAACCAGTACTGAGCCCTGGGGAACACCACTGTGACAATAAGTGTTGGACTGAAATTTGTGGATGTGAAGCAGCATAAAGTTACTTCGCATGATTGTTGCCTGGAGGGATTTTGAGGCAAAAATTTGAGTTCAAAGATACTGATGCTAAAATACTGTGCAGCTTACTTCTAGCTGCAGGTTGTCACAAGATGTCTGCTGTTGGATCTGCTACATCCCATTACCTTCATTCCAAAATGGAAAATAATTGAGAAATATTTTAGAATAAAAATGTTTGTAGAGTTAAAAGAAGGGAATGGGCTTGTCCTATTAGCTGCATTGTGTGGGGTGCTTGTTGCACCTGTTGCATGCGATAAGCAGTGCCTTGTTCACTGCCAGTAGGTGTGAAATGTTGGAGGTATGGACTAGCTGGCTCAGCTGTAAGATTTGGTCAGAAAGCTTCTTCCCTGAAGAAGAAGCAAGTCTGTGTACTGACTTCTCTAAGAGAAACTCAACCTGTTGTAAATGTATAATGTCTTTTCTTTAAGCAATCTACCAGTATAGTGGTAAAATTTTACTGGGATATCTAAAGCAGACTTCCAGATCTTCAGGGAGTTACTCAGTAGGACCCTTGGGATGTGGTCCTTGGGGACAGGGGAGCAGAACAGAGCTGGTAAATACTTAAGGATGCTTTCCATAAAGTGCAAGAGTGCTCAGTCCCCCGATGTAGCAATTCAGGCAGAGAAGGGAAGAGACCGTTGTGGTTGAGTCAAGACCTGCTAAACTGAAGAACAAGAGGCAACTTCACAGGCAGTACAAGCGGGACAGGGAACCTGGGAAGAGTATAGGGATGCTGTCTGGTTGTGTAGGGATAGGGTCAGGAAGGCCAAGGTGCAGCTGGAGTTGAACTTGGCAAGGTAAGTGAAGACTAACAAGAAGGGCTTCTACAGACAGGTATGTCAGTGAGAAAAGGAAGATTAAAGAAAACGTACCCCTACTGATGGATGAAAACGTTGACCTTGTTTCAACAGATAAGGAGAAGGCTTAGGTACTCAACTTTTTTTGCCTCAGTCTTCATTGGTAACTGCTCTCCTTGCCCCTCCTGGGTCATGGGACAACAAGATGGGGACCAGGGTATAAAACACCTCCCACTGTAGGAGAGAATCAGGTTCATGGCCACCTGAGGAACCTGAACAAATATGGGACCTGATGAGATGCATCCCAGAGTCCTGAGGGAATTGACCGATGTGGTAGCCAAGCCATTCTCCATATTATTTTAAAAGGTATGGCAATTGGGAGAAGAGCCTGGTGACTGGAAGAAGAACATTGTGCCCATTTTTAAAAAGGGCAGAAAAGACAACATGGGGAACTACTGACCTGTCAGCCTCACCTGTGTGCCTGGGAAGGTCATGGAACAGATCCTCTTAGAAGGTGTGCTGAAGCATATAGAGGATAGGGAGGTAATTAGTAGCATGGCTTCACGGAGGGCTGTATGAGCAGCTTAGTGGCTTTCTATGATGGGGTAATCACAGCAGTGGACATGTGGAAAACTGACAGATGTGATCTGTCTGGACTTCTGCAAAGCCCCCACATGGTCCCTCACAACAGCCTTCTCTCTAAATTGGAGAGAGATGGATTTGATGGGTGGATTATTTGTTGGGTAAGGACTTGGTTGGATGTTCACCTTCAGAGAGTAGTGGTCAGTGGCTCAATGTCCATATGGAGATCTGTGACAAGTGATGTCCCTCAGGGGTCTATACTGGGACCAGTGCTGTTTAACATCTTCATCAATGATATAGACAGTGAGATTGAATGCACCCTCAGCAATTTTGCAGATGACACGAAGCTGAGTGCTGCAGTTGCCACGGGATGTCATCCAAAGAGACCTGGACAAGCTGGAGAAGTGGGCCTGTGTGAACCTCATGAGGTTCAATAAGGCCAAGTGCAAGATCCTACACCTGGATCGGGAGCAATCCGCGGTTTAAATACAGGATTGAGGGATGCTGTGATGGAGAGCAGCCTTGTGGACAGGGACTTGGGGTTTGCTGGTTGATGAGAAACTTGATATGAGCCAGCAATGTGTGCTCGTAGGCCAGAAGGCCAACCATATTCTGGGCTGCATCAAAAGAGGCATGGCCAGCAGGTCAAGGGAGGTGATTCTGCCCTTCTATTCCTCTCTTGTGAGACCTCATCTGGAGTATGGTGTCGAGTTCTGGAATCCTCAACATAAGAACAATATGGAGCTGTTGGAACAGATCCAGAGGAGGGCTACAAAGATGATCAGAGGGCTGGAGCACCTCACATAAGTGGACAGGCTTTGAGATAGTTGGGGTTGTTCAGCCTGAAGAAGAGAAGGCTCTGAGGAGACCTTATAGTGACCTTCCAATACCTGAAGGGGGTGTACCTTGTACTTGTAGCCAAGTCAGGAGTGTCAGAATAACTTTTATACAAGGGGATATCTATACACTATAAGGTTTTACACAGTATATGCCAAATCTGATTTTTTTCCCACTGCATTTGTTCATGTTTGATGTGAAATAATAAAATGGATTGCGCTTTTTGAAAAACAGTGCAGTTTCACAGTTGGCTAAAGATAGTAAAAAGGTTTTCTGTTAATGCTGCAAACTGTCATGTCTTCAGTGGAATGTACAACTGGTCCTGATGGGAGTTACTGTTTCTTAGAGCCTTGAAAAAAAGAGGCTGGGAGGATTGGTTTCTGCTTGGCATAAGGACATACTTACACTTGCGCGTACAACTGCCAGGGTGGTTTTCTTCAACTTAAGCAAACCAGCCTGGGGGGAATACTGTGGCGAGCAGTTCTCTGCTACTATCTTTACCACTTGCTTCACATTTGATTTTTTTTTCTTTTTAAGAGATTAGAATAGTAGTTTAGAGAAGAGCAATTTCTTCCCATGGCTAATGGAGTCAGAGGAGGCTTCTCCAGTGCCTAGTGGTTCACTGACACCTCTTTAAGACTGGGGTATGGTATTGCTGCAAAACTTGTGATTATTGAGTTAGTTAATTAGCTGAGATTATTCTATCTTAAAAATGACACAGAAGTTGCTCTTTGAAGTTATGCGGAGAATCATAGGGACTTGGATGTCTTGGCTGAGAGTTTTCCATTGCCCTTAGTGTTAAGTATAAAAGTAAGGCAGCTGCTTCAGGGTAATTTACCACCTCTTTTTCCACAAAGTAAGGGTTCACTCCCCCCTCCAAATGGGCCTTGGATACTCTTCAGAAAAAGTGGTAGTTGAATATGTGAAATTCAGTGATAAACTCACTTTACACTTCATAATTCTAACTGAAAACTACTGGTGTAATAAAGAAAAACATGTAAGAGAGAAACTGCAGGAATTTCCTTTTGGAGGACACTAAATCAAGGAAGAGTTACTGTAGCTGTGGTTTAAAACAGTTTATATGCACTCTGCTGAGTGATGGAAGAAGGCTTTGCTCCAGCTCCACTTAATTTGGAAGAAAAGATCCCTTCAAACAAATGCTGAAGCTGTTTGTCCCTGTTGGATATACTTTTTTGGTCGGTACTCTGGTTGTCCCTGACCGTGTCCTGGCCTTAAAAACTGTGCAGATTAGCGTATTGATGTGCCTTATGGTTAGTTATTGAACACATACAAGTATTTGCTCCTTTTCTGAATTAAGTAAAGGCGGCTCGTCCAGTGCAAAGATGACACGTTTTGTAAAGATTCCATTACTGTTTACCATTCTGTCCAAATTAAAACTGAATTAACTTTATTGAATTAACATGAATAATAGAATAGTTAGGGTTGGAAGAGACCTTAAAGATCATCTAGGTCCAACCCCCCTGCCATGGGCAGGGACGTCCCACTAGATCAGGCTGCCCAAGGCCTGATCCAACTTAACCTAAATGAATAACAAATTGGTGGGAGGAAAACAATTATTCACATGACGCGTGTGATTTACCTGCAAAAATGTGAATGATATCAACTGGTGAGTACAATGCCGTAATGATAAATGTTTAGCAATTTTTTTCTCGTTGGGATTGGAGAGTCCCATTTACAGTAATACCTTGAAATTTATCTTTGTGTCATTTTCCATGTGCACCTAGGGGGAAGCCAACAAATGTATAGATGATGTGTTTATTAATTCACAGATTTGTTCTTTTAAATGTTCATATTCTTAAATTTTTTCAATAACCGCTTCCTTTAAAGATGTTAATTCACTCTCATATCTGATGGTTACATCTATAACAATTGTGGCATGTCCTTTAACTATTATCGAGTCCAGTTTATACAATTCTTTCTTACTGTCTCCTGTAAATGGTTCTGCAAATACTATTGAAACAAAGAAACTTACTCTTAACAGTTTAATTTAACCATTAAAGCAGGTACACTTTATTCAGCGCTAGAGAAGACTCCGGATTTGTCCTCAGAGTGCTTCTGCCAAGCAGTGATTTCACAGAAAATTTATACATGGAATTGTTTTCAAATTCATATTTTTTCCCAAAATGACAAGCATATTTTATTCCTGGAGCCTCATTGTGTATCCAGGGGGAGTGAAATCAAAGCAGCTCAGAGTCGTTAAGGTGTGGCCATATCTGAGCGGTCAATCTCAACGACTCTGGGTGGCAAGAAGGGTTGTTACAGTTATCTTAGTTGTTAATCTTGTTTCTAACAGTTGATGTTCCATCCCACCATTTACAAATCACCATTTCACTATCCAATTTTTCTTTTTGGCTTCTTTACCTAAGATCTCACAAATTAAATTGTCTTTTAATCTTTGTGTCCTCTGCCAGAGGACAATATCCTATTAAATGGTTGCAGGACTCTGTCTCAGCCAGGCAGTGACTACAAGATTTTACATTGGTTTCCTGTTCACCCCTAGGTAAAAACAATTTTGTGGGGTAGACATTTGCCTATAATTGTAGAGCTGTAGAAACTCATAGAGTTTTCTGTGAGGAATGCCCCTATAATACATAATCCAGTTGTTACTGACCTTATCATTCTCAAAAATGTTAATGCCTAGGCGCTGAGAAAACACCCTAGTCCAATTTATGAATTCCCTTCTTCTCCAGTTACAAGGTCTTGGAAAGATGGTTTTAGAAGCAGACGTTTCCCATTTTGAGATTGGCTTATCCTCACCTGATATCTCTGAAATTACCATTGTAGATCTCGGGTCCCAGGTAGATGGAATCTTTATTTTATCGCCACCAGCTGTCACCTGTAGTTTCACATATTCTTTATCAATACCCTCTTTTCTTAAAAAATCCTTAATCAATCATCCAAAGATTGTGCAATACAATGCAGTCTTCAGGCTTGTATCCTGGGAATTAGCGCTGATAATCTAACAATGCCCAGCCTGCCATCCTGAGTGCTGGAATATGGGATGGCATTACAGGTACTTAAAGGAAGATGGAGCCAACCCTTGACAGCATATCTTATTTTCAAGTCAAAGGTTTCAAGGTACTTGGCTTTCACATCTGCTTGGTCAGCCAAGTAAATTCGTCAGGTAATTGCATATTGTTTCATGATGTCAACTTTCTGAAATGGTTTTAAAGGTGCCTTATCAATACGATCTATTCTTTCTGTAATTTTCCCTTTTAACTCTGGCCATGTTCCTGTCCATGGGTCAATTTGCAGACCCAGGTATTTCTCAGTCACCAGCATCAGTCATTTTCAGGGGAGTGCCTTTGACTGTCCAAGCATAAAAAGACTGCCTGTCACTGTGATCTCCAGATCTATCTCAACTCAAAACCTGGGAACTGTAAATACTTCTTGTAGATTTGGTGTAGGAGTAGGAAACATTTACTCAAAACGCCTGCACATTATGAAGCTGGCTTCTTTTATGGTGCTCTCCCATTAATGGTCCATGTGTGGTATTACCACGTGTTCACATTGCACCATACATACCTTCCTGCAGTTACCAGCATGCTTTTTCCACACTGACTGGCTTGGCTTTAAAATGGACTTTTTGAAGAGTTCAGCATCCTGTGATATTGTCTATTGTATTATGTGCTAGTTGAAAAAGCTGATTTGGAAAAGCAAAGGGACAAAAATAATCTTACCATGTCTCGTTAATTTTTTTTTTTTTTTTAGTTCTAGGCTGCTTATACCACAAGACATCTGCATCCCTCTAGCTGAGGGCAGTGTTCTCTTTCTGTTAAGAGTTTCTGTGCAGTGAAGTAAAAAATGTGAAGTACTTGAGATTATAAAGAGATTCTGTAGTAATTTGTTAAACACATTTTGATGCTATTGTTAGTATTTCGTGTTATATGAATAGCTGTGCTGGTACTATAAAATAGATATATTTTCTATCTTGAAGAACTGTACAATGCATGATGGAGAGGAGTGCGGCAAGGCATGCAATTTATATAACTCATGTTTCTTTTGCACCCAATTTTATGTGAATTGTGCTGAATAAAGGCAGTGTTAATTATAGCATTTTCTTTCTTGAGTTTAACTTTTGCAGCCTGAAAAATACTTTTAATGAAGGTCTCTTGTGTTTCTTGTTCTTACAAAGACACTAACTTGATATCTCTGTGTTCCTCCTTTCTTTCTCCACTTGTTTCCTTGTTCTTTCTATGTTAGTCTTAGCCTAAGTTTGCATCCAGATTCTCTGAACTTGCTGCCATGCCAATTATCTCTGTCTGCAGTGGTCTCTTCGCAGTTTGGCTTCTCTGAGCAAGCAAGGGAAGCTTAGTGGCGTTCAAAATCCTGCCTTTTGCTGCTATTTAGTGTTTTTTTGGACTTACAATGACACATAGCCACAGGTTGGGCATGGGCTATGACCAGTCCAGCTAGGCCTTTGCCTTTGAGGGTTGTTTGCCACTTGAGGACCTGCTTAGATATCTCTGCCCTAGACTTATATCTGGGGCACTGACATTTACAGCAGACTTCAGTGCAAAGAGATGGTTGTTCTTGTTCTTGGTGAAGTATGACCAATGCTTCTAAATTACTCAGATTCATGTGGGTCTTTAAGGGATAGTTAAGAGTACCTGCTTGCTGATTTTACAAACCTGTACACCAAAGCATTGAGCAGTGTAAATTTGTTTTGAGAGGTCATTTGACTTCTTTTGTTTTAATGTTTCGATCATTCTGGAAATGATACAAACTGGGAAAAAGTCAGTCCAAGCAAGTGAATTCTCACAAAAAAACTTGAAGCAGTTGAAAGCAGGCCATAACTTCCAAGCAGGGAGCTTGGAAGGTGCCTAACATTGGTGCCACCAGTGCTGCCTAGAGCATCCAAACCTGTACTGCTACAGAAGTATCTCTAGCCTTTGTAAATTGTTTCCCTTGTCTTTGCCCCCTTCTGTCTATATCTTCCAGCAAAAGCCAAATCCAAATGTGGTGCCACGTTCTTCCCCTGTGCCAGTGGGATCCACTGCATCATTGGCCGCTTCCGGTGCAACGGCTTTGAGGACTGTCCTGATGGCAGCGATGAAGAAAACTGCAGTAAGTATGAGTCTGCTTGCCCATGATGGTGCTTCTTTTTCTTTCAAGTAATTAACAGTACTTAGAAAGTAAGCATTCACTAGGCTTTAGTTTCTAAGTCAAATATTCTCCTTGTCATTTACAACCTATATGATGCTGGTGCTTTTCACACTTTGTAAATGACTGTCTTTATTTTTTTTACCCCTAAGGTACAGCTCAGACTTGTTTTGTTTATAATGCCTGTATGGTACTTCAAGTCCCTTTTGTTACTTTGAACTGAGATTTAAGCTGTATGTTTGCTTTGAACAAGTTCTCTGTACTCAAATGTAACTCAAATTGGACAACATAAAATATGGCTTTAAATGGTTAAATTTTTATTTGCCTGTTTCTTGTCAATGAAAAATATGACCTATTTGTTCATCAGCACATTTCTCTGTTTTTACATGTTCTCAAACATCAAACAAGCAAATAAAGGGTTACTTAGTCAAACAAGTTTTTGGAAGGAGAAGGAGGTTCTCAAGTCAGACGTGCCTGCAAATGCACTAGCTTGATCTGCTGTTCAGCAGCTTGCAGTGAAGTCAAAGCTGAAAGATAATCTGAAGTACTACTTGACTTGGGGCTAAAGCCTCTGTGTGTGGCTGCATAGATCCATTTGTATCTGTAAATCTAGCAGGGATATGTCATAGCAGTAAAGAAAGTTTATGTTCAAGCCAGCTGTTCTGTTGCTGTCATCAGGAGCTTCTAAAAGCATGGATCTGTAGGTGGAAGCTTACAGCCAATACTTGCTCATTCTCTTGCTGGAGCATGCCAGAGTTTTTCCTTTTAATGACATTGAAAGGTCAGGAGGAGGACAACAGACACCAGCTTTCAAAGATAACAAAAGGTGCAGTCTTTACAGTGATCTGTCACTGTCTGCTTCTTGCCTTTCTTGTTCCTGTGCTTTACCCCACAGCATGAACATCTCTTAAGGTGCCATCTGTTGTTGAGTCTGGCCTTGAGGGGACTGTGGCAGGGAGATAAGACCTCTGTGGAGCAAGTGAAGCTACAGAAAGAAGATTGAAGGCTAGTGAAATAACTTTGGATTATGCTTAAACAAGCAGACTAGAAAGAAATTCTAACAAAAGTGCTTTGAATATCCTTTAGGGTATTCTTAGAGTAACAAGTGGCAGGTCTCAACAGAAAATGTACCAGCTTGTGGAGCTGGTTATGAATGACATAATTACCCATGAGCTTGTAGTGTGTACATCCAACGGGACCTTACAGTTTAGTTACTGCTTTGCTTATGTTGAGGAAGAACACTGTAGGCCCTAAAGTAACCTGGAAAATTAGTGTGCTGTACAAGTGTGCAACAGTTTCAGACCAAAGGAGATTTAGCATGAACATGACAAACATACTTCCGGGGAGCTGGGGAAATTGGGAATCTTTGTTATATGTACTGCAGGTTATATGCACAGTTTTATGATTATTTTTTTTAAAGACTCTATGAAGGCAGCTCTTACTTCAAAGAATAAAAAATAGGAAGCCAGTTAGTATTTGGGAAATGTAATCCCATTTGTTATTGTAATAGAGAAGCACTTTAAAGCAGACAAGGCATCTAAACAGCTTTTTTTGAATTGGAAAAGTTGCACTCAGTTTCAGTCACTTTATTACCAAAATCTGGCAGCAGCTCAAAGAGGAGCACCAAAAATTATTAACAGATTGAGAGATTGATTTATAAGGAGGTATTAAAAATTGCTAAATTATGCATATCTCAGCTAGGTGATGACTGTGTTGGAAGATAAGGCTATATATCCTGTATATGAAGGGTGCAAACACTGTTTGAGGAGACATTATGTAGTTATGTGTGCCGCTGTATGGCTAAGAGTGGAGGGATGAAATTAGATAAGAGACAACTAAGTTGAATGTCAAGGAAACTTCCTTGGCAGTGAGACCTGTTGAAGTTGTGATGTAATCTACTAGGTTGTGGTGAATCTACTAGAAGTGGTGAAAACTGCACTGCCTTAAGTTTTAAATGAAACCGTACATAGCATCTTACCGAGTATTTACTATTGGGTTTGGCATATGTGAGAAGACTGCCCTGCCTGAGTCTGCTTAAATCCTATTCTGGTTTTGCTCTGTGTGCAACACTGGGCCTCACATGAAAGGATTTTCTGGGTGCTACTGTAACTTGCATGTTACTTTTAAAATGGAATTGAAATTCAAACACTGAGAAGTTGAGAAATGTCAGCATTGCCATTGTACCCTGTCAAAATAGTGAGGAAAATTGGGAAGGTGGAAAAACACGGAAGCAGAGGTAAATAAACCACTGCCTGGCAGTTCTCAGTCGTGGTTGTTGACTTATAGTATGAAACTTGAGCTAAACTGAGTTTGTTGTAATGGGAAGCAATAGGCAGTGTGTATGGTAGACAGTGCCACATCTTCAATATGACCAAATGCTGATCGGCAAACAGTGATTGTGATAGGAGCTGTTATGCAAATGAACAGAAATCTTATTACAACTGTGGGTGGACTAAATTTCTGCTAACTGTAATGAATCTTTCATGAATTGGAAATTCCGCGCTCTCTGCTTAGAGAGACAAAATCGCTTTGATTGCCAAGTTACTCCCACATATTCAGCAAACTGACCAACTGTGGAGTTGTGACATGTTGTTGCTGATTGCTTAATGGCTATTTCACTGCCTGGGTAAGAGAATTTCTAATGAAAGATCTCCCTTCCTCTCTTCACAGCAGCAAATCCCTTGCTTTGCTCTACTGCCCGATTCCACTGTAAAAATGGTCTTTGCATCGATAAAAGCTTCGTGTGCGACAGTCAAAATAACTGTCAAGATAACAGTGATGAAGAAAGTTGTGAAAGCCCTCAAGGTAGGCACAGGGGTTTTATTTTATTCTGCAGTATTATACCAACTCAAATTAACATAGAACAGGCTCAGTAGAAAATACAGTTCTTTGGCTTGCCTACTGTTGACTGGAGCTGTGGTTTCCTTGTTTCTGTATTTAGAAAAAAGGATGAGGACAAGGAAGAAAATTTGTTTGTTGTGTTTTGAGTCTTGTGAGAATCTCAAAACACAGTCTGACTTTTTTTTTTTTTTAATTCATGCTAAAAGTCTAATGCTCTTCAGTTTTATTTTCTGTGACTTTTTATTTTATAAAACATGAAGTATGTATGAATGACTGGAGGTTAACCAATGATGTGTATTGGGCATCAGCTCTTGGAGTTGCTACTGAGAGATCAGAGTAGGCAAAAAAATGGGAGATGGATGTTTGCAGGGAAGGTGTAATGTGCTTGGGCCCATAGAAAGCAGGAAACATGAAGAGACATGAAGCTGGATATGAGGGAAGGAGAAATTAGGGAAGTTAGAGGAGAATGAATTTAATATCTACGTGCACTTATGATTTAGTCCTTTGTGGAAGAGAAAGTAATTCTGAGCTTAATATGGTGCTAAATATTTGCAACAGCTCACAGGGGGAGAGGGAAAACACACAACAACAGTGCCAAAAAACAAGGTTTATGGCAGTAGTATGTGACAATCTTCTGTGCCATTCCTCTGTATGACCTATGGGCTCTTTCCTTTGGCTTCATGTGTAAGGGCTATAGAGGTCATCCTGGTAACCTGCCTGCTAGCTGGGCTACATTGCAGCCTGGGAACATAGCTCTGCTCAGATCAGAACCTCCGCGAGAGGGGTCTGGCCTGCCCCTGCCATCTGGGAGGGGAGGAAAGGGCTGGTGAGGGGCTGGTGCACGTGTATTACCAGAGCAGCAATGCTGTTGTCCCTGTGCCGGGGGCTGGGTTGTTTTTCACTACAGGCCTAAGGCAGCTCAATAAGTGGGTGGTAAGGTTTCTTCTTGTTGGTGATTTTTCTTTGTTTGGTGGTTTGTTTTTGTTTGTTTGTTTGTTTGTTTTTTCTTCTACGGCTTAAAGCAGCAGTTGGGATGATTGCTTCCTCTGCAGATTAATTGGCTGGATTGCCTCCAGGTTGTTGTCATGACTGTCTGCTTTTGGAAGTGACTGTCAGGCTCAGCAGAAGAGAGCTGTATTTCATGAAGCTATTACTTTGTCTTTATCTTTGTCCTTCTGGAAAAGTCAGATTAGTAATAGGGTTAAGTAATGTAATTGTGTCTGATTCTATGCATGAAAGATGCCAAAACAAAGAAGAAGGAAGTCTTTCTCATCAGAACAGCTATGGTTTGTGGGCTTTTTTATTTTGGAAAAAAAAAAAAAAGCCCAAGTACAGGGTTGGGGATAAGGAGTTTCCAAAGTGAAATGCTGATTATGTGGAATGTATGTGATTGTCTTTACCCTTTGGCAGTTCAGAGCCTCCCTGAACTGCAATTTTGCTGTCTGTAAGTAGACAATGCTCGTGTACCTGTCTTTCAAAGTGAGGATTATACTGTTCAATGTGCTTGGCTTCCCATCTGAATGTGCAAGACTATTCCCTCTGGAGTTTGCATTGACAGGTTTATCTGTCATGGCTTCTGAACACAGCAACTACTTTGTGTTAATTGAGATATGGAGGGTACTGTGGATACAATTCTTTCTACAGGAGATCTAATTATTGTAATTACAGTAGGTTTCATGTTAACACAGTACCCAAGAATCCTAACTAGAACTCAAGCACTCTTGCTTTGCTCTGTGCCTAAGTACCCAAACTATAGAGTATTATAAAATGAAGATAGACGGTTTTCTTCCCACTAGCTATGTTATGTCAAACGTGATAGCTGTAGTTCATTGTAATTTAGTGGTCTGACCTATGAGATTGCCCTTGTGTGCTATTTTTCTATCTAAAAATGTATTGATACAGAAATCACTAAGCTTCTGAACCACTGTATGATAGTGTCATCGTGTACATTTAACAGATGGGGAAGAGAGGGCATAGATCGGGTAAACTAAATGCTCCCAGAATTACTGATAGTAAAGCTTTATCCATGCTTCTCTGCTTCAGGGTGGTGTTGTGAGACTTAATCAATGTTTGCAAACCATTTTGAGATACTTTGATAACAAGTGGAATAGAAGTGTGTTTTATTTATACTTAGCTTTCCTTTTACTCTTGGGTATACTGACAAGCTTTTTAAATTAACACCTCTTCCTACTCCTACAGGAACTTCAAAGGCCTCCTTTATCTTGCTGTCATTATTGGAAAGCTCCAGTGCAATATCGGTTTGGTTTCTGTCAGATACTCCCCCATGCATAAAGATCTTTTTAGTCAAGAAGGGTTGCTCTGCAGGCTGTGACCCTGTGACCAGGAATGTGACCCCCTACTGAAAAAAGTATTGAACCAGCTTTGACATGGAACACTTCAAGATGCGCTGTCCTTGATGGATAATAGCTTTGCTAGCATGCTGGAATTCGATGTGACCCAGAAGCTATAGGTTTATAAAGATACGTCATAAGCAGGGATGGATTAATTTGAGGGAAGGGAGACAGGAGCCCCAGGATTTATCTGTGAAAATGGGAGGAATTTTTGAGAACAAGTTCCCACGTTCCTTTCTCCTTACCACTTGTAACTGCATGTTACATATCTTACAGAAGTTTGTATGTAGTGGGGAAAGTGTCAGTTTAAAAGCTTAAACCATGACAATTTAGCAGCAAATCAAGCAATTCTGTTATCATTCCCAACAGTAGATATTTGTTGTTCCTGTAGCCGCCATGGTAGACTTCAGAGCTGTTCCTTTAATTCCACCCCAGCTATACTTTGGTTTCCAGCATGGAAGTAATAAGGGTGGACTTTTTCCTTAGTCTGAAATGTGGTGTATTGGAGAATGTAATTGCTTGGGTTATCCACATGAATCGCATATATTAATTGCTCTTTCCAAGATTTTATACCAGTTTTAACAACACTTGCAGCATTTGGAAATTTCTGTTCCTGTTCTATAGTTAATTATCTTAATCCAGGAAATTTCCTCTCCAATTTACTCTTATTACTACAAGATCTCTCCCTATGCCTTGAATTAGCTGACAGTGCTAATTATTCACATTAGCTGCTCTGGGTGTACTACTGGGGCCTGTGTGTTGCTGGGGGGATTTCCTGCTCTGCAACAGGCATCCACTCATTTGGAAGAGAATTACTCCTCTTTAACAATTTTCAACAACCAAGTAAATTTGTTTGGTTCTAGGACTGTATTTAATTTATTCTCTTAATTGCATTTTATCTGAATGTGTCTTCACAATGCTTCTTCATTTAGTTTCTCCTCCATGTTGTATTTTAGTCTAGAAAGCTTTAACACCAACAAAAGCATGCTGCATATTTTAATTCAAACTCCTTTTCCTTTTGTGGCTCTTCTTTTTCTTTCCTTCGATATTTACTGAATACCTTTATTAACTTTAACCCCGTTGCCTAGGAAAAGTGGGGTTTGTTGCTGTGAGTCTATATTCACTCTGATGCTTTAGAGAGAGAGGCTCTTGGATTTAGTAATGTTTATACATTTCTAGCTCTGCCATTTATTAAACAGTACCATTGTGGTCAAGCTATAAACCAAATGTGTCGCAAGTGTCCAGAAGTTAATTCCCGCACTGTTTTCCTGCACTGCGCTGGGTAATGTCCATTGTTGCACGTGTGGATATCTCCTTATTTTATTTTTATATGTATTCTCACTGAATTTGCATTAGGGTTTTGATACACCCCAATATTCTAAAACAGAATTAAAATCATACACAGTTGCAAAAGTCTCTGTTGTTTCCTCTGTGACATGTATAAATTGCTTGTATGAAAATTTGTAGCATGTTAAAACTGAAAAATCTGACAATGCGTCAAACAAGTGGAAAGCAGTTCAAAAGCTTGACTTGTTAAAATTAAATTTTAAGGGATAATTTAAATTTTGTAATGATATTTTGTGTGGATTTCAGTACAGATGAGACAAAGTTGGAAGAGAACTGGCTGCAGTGGTAAACGCTATGGCCCATTGCTGGTGTTTGCATGATTTAGTTGCCATGCAAGGTAGATACTAAAACTGACAGCCAAGTGGAAGAGACACACTCTAAATTTCAGTGAAATACCACAAAATCTAATTTATGACACACAAATAGCTTCCAGAAAATCCTGCTCCATGTGGAGCTTGTAACCAGCCCTTTATTTGTGGCAAATTGAAATTATGAATTTCCCAAATGCTGTGGTATCACTTAGACATCCTAAACCTTTGTAGCCTGATCCTGGATGCATAAGTTTCATTTTATCGTGTCTCATTGACTCTTTATTGACTCAGTCTGTAAACTGAAGCTCAATTTGCAATTATTTTGTTTCAGTTTAGGCCAGATTCAACCTGCAGCAGACTAAATAGAAACAGAAACTTCAGGAAGGATCCAAGTTAAATATCAATGAATGTTTTATTAAACAAAGGCTTTGCCTGCACATACTTAGTGCTCTAGTATCCCTGTTTTATAACACTTGCTGGATGGAAATGTTTTTGTCAGCTGTGAATTCCTTCTTTCCTTTATTGCTCCATTCCCTAATTAAGTCTGGCTGCTTCTTCTTTCCCTTTTTCTCTCCTCATAAGATTATTTGAGAGGGTTCTTGTCAAGAAATAATTGTTCCATCTCCATAGAAACTAAGGTGAGCTACAGTAGGCAGAGGTTCATATTAGTTGGTACTGATATTTTGATAACAGGTAAGATCAGCTCTTCACTTATTTCAACAGCATGTGGACTCCATGATCAATGCTGCCTCTCAGGCCAGCCTGTCATTTGTAAAACTTATTATTGAACACTTCATTTGAACAACAATTAGTAAGACGGGCATTATTGTAGATAGTCCTAGTCTCATTCAGAAGCACAGTAACTTCTGAGTGGGACTGATTACTTCACTGAGATGGGAGCTTTCCAATTCAAGCCGTGAATGGGCATTGAGAGAGGTCCAGGCAGCTGGTACAAGTAGATTTTAATCGATATGTCTTACACTCCCTCAACTTGCGAAGATGCCAGGGTTTTGTTGCAGAACAGGCATAGAATTGCTCTTTCTAAGGTTTTATTCCAAATTTTACCAACACTTGCAGTGCTTAACAGCATTTAACAACACAGGCATAGGAACCTGAGGAAAGGTGGTCTTGTGGATTAGCATGTTGCTCCTGCAGGCACTTTGGCCTGGCATTTTGGTAGAAAAATGATAGACAAGCTACCAAAATGTTAGGGTATCAGTGCTGGGAGAACAACTGTTCTGTAAAAGGAACTGTAATATGTGTCCAGATCTTCAAATGGACAAAAAACTTACTTAAAAGCATGTTTGTAGATCTGGGAGGTATCCAGCCTCTTCACCTGATCTGTTCAGCCCACCTTTGATGGTTTGAAGCTCAAACCAGTTATCAACTCATTATGACCTGGCTACTGTAAAAATTAATTTTATGGCCTAGATCAAATCTTAGAGAAGATGTGGTATCATTGGGAGCTCACCATGTTTAACAGCTCTAGCAAGGTTAAAAAGTAGAAAAAGAGGATCTGGCAACAATCATTTTGCCCTGAAAATTCCTTGAAAATAGTAAGGACTGGGAACTGACTTTGTTTCCAACTTGTATTATGTAGACTTCAGGATGTATTTTGTACTTCAGGATGTTGATTGTAGCCTTCCCTAAAGGCACAGCTTACTCCCATGACACAAGTGATGTGCAATGTGCGGCGCCGCAAGGCCCTGGCCGGAGCCACTTCCCTCGCTGGAGCCACTTCCCTCAGCACTTGGGGGGCTGTGGGCCTGCCCGTCCCGCTCTGCCCGCCCCGTGGCTGGAGAAGAGTGGGGAGCCCTTGCATCAGAGAGCTTGAGCTGATGTCACGGGGGGGTTGTGGAGACAACAGGGAAAAAAGTTGTGATGAAGAACCAAGGCAGAGAGACCAAAGCGGCCCTGCGGCCCACCAGCAACTCCAAACTGAACAGTGAGTTAGTGCTGGATGAGGGCGACTCACCGGAGGCAGCAGCACCCCTGGAAGCTCCTCTGGCGCAGGAGGACACCAAGTCCTCATGCCCTGCCGTGCACGACATCTCTGAAGAGCTAAGCAGGCAGCTTGGGGATATCTTGAACACGTACTGTGTGGATGCCAGCCAGGAGGGTCCAGGCGAGGACGGTGGCCAGAGTGAGCCCGCAGGGCCAGAGGAAGCTGAGAAGTGTCGCAGCGAGTCCCCGAGGAACAGTGACCAGGAAATGGGCAGCCTGGAGATGAACAGAGAGAAGGAAAGCACAAAGGAGACAGAAGAGTTCTGACCCAGCGAGGAGTGTGGGGAGCGGGATCAGAAGAAGGCTCAGGAAGAGAAGAAAGCCAAGGGCCTATGCAAAGAAATCACTTTGCTGATGCAGACACTGAACACCCTGAGCATGCCAAAGGAGAAACTAGCAGCGCTGTGCAAGAAATATGCTGAGCTGCTGAAAGAGCGCTGTAACTCCCAGAAACAGATGAAGATCTTGCAGAAGAAGCAGACACAGCTGGTGTAAGAGAAGGATCACCTGCAGAGTGAGCACAGCAAGGCTACCCTGGCCCACAGCAAGCTGGAGAGCTTGTGCCGTGAGCTCCAGAGGCACAACCATACCCTCAAGGAAGAGGGTGTCCAGCATGCACGGGAGGAGGGGGAGGAGCAGAAGGAGGTGACATCCCACTTCCAGGTGATGCTGAATGACATCCAGCTCCAGATGGAGCAGCACAATGAGAAGAACTCCAAGCTGCACCAGGAGAACACGGAGCTGGTAGAGAGGCTCAAGAAGCTCATTGAGCAGTACGAGCTGCGAGAGGAGCACATCGATAAGGTTTTCAAACACAAGGACCTGCAGCAACAGCTGGTGGATGCCAAGCTCCAGCAGGCGCAGGAATGCTGAAGGAGGCAGAGGAGAGACATCAGTGGGAGAAGGACTTTCTGTTGAAAGAAGCTGTGGAATCGCAGAGGATGTGTGAGCTGATGAAGCAGCAAAAGACCCATCTCAAGCAGCAGCTGGCGCTCTACATGGAGAAGTTTGAAGAATTCCAGAACACCCTTTCCAAAAGCAGTGAAGTGTTCACAACGTTTAAACAGGAGATGGAGATGATGATGAAGAAAATCAAGAAGCTGGAGAAAGAGACCGCCATGTACCGCTTCCGCTGGGAGAGCAGCAACAAGGCTCTCCTGGAAATGGCTGAGGAGAAAACCCTTCGGGACAAAGAGTTAGAAGGGCTTCAGGTGAAAATCCAGCGCTCGGAGAAACTGTGCCAAGCCCTGCAAACAGAGCACAACGACCTCAACAAGAAGGTGCAGGACCTGCGCACCCATGTGCCCTGCGCAGACACAGACCTCTTGGAACCTTTGAAGGACCCATCTCGAGACGGCTCTGAGGTGGCAATGGGAGCTGCCCCAGCAGAGCAGCACCTGGCTGAGGATTGCCTGCACTCAGGAAAGCCGACACACAGCACGGATCCTGCGGAGAACCCAGGAGAACTGAGCATAGGAGCGCTGGGGCAGAGTGGGACTGAGGAAGGCACGCAGGGCGCTGACTGAACCCACTGCACAACAGGCAGAGATGCAGTGAGAGGGAGGGTAACACAACTGTTTATAGACTCAGTCTGAGGCCCCTCTCCTCATCTTTGGACAGGTGCGAGAGGACAGCCCTCCTGGGGATCTGAGATTTCCTAGCTTAGGTTTTCAGAGGGTTTTCATAATTTCATATATATATATGTGATATATATATGATATATAAAATATGTGCAGGGCAATGTACAGTTTATGTACAGATATACACGAAGCCGAGGATGAGCCACCTCCCTGCGTATGCGTGAATAACTAATATATGGAGACTCAACCGATCGTCCTTTCACTAGAAGACCTTGTCCTTGGCAGGCTGTGATCCCCCCAGTCCCAGCACAGCTCAGCAACGCAGGCACATGGATCTGCCCTGGCACGTGGCTCTGGGACAGCTGGATGTGTCGCCACCTCTGCCTTCACAGCAACTCTCACATCGAGTGAAAGCTAACGAGCTGAGCAGGGGAGAACCGAACCATTTCCAGCACCAGATTCTCCCTCCCTCCCTCCCTCCCTCCCTCCTCTGTGTCAGACAGGAGGAAGCTCCTAGAATTTTTTAAAGAAATTAAAAAAAAAAAAATGGCCTCAAGCTCCGCCAGGAGGTTTAGGCTGAACATTAGGGAAAAAAAAATTCACAGAAAGGGTCATTGGGCACTGGGAACAGGCTGCCCAGGGAGGTGGTTGTGTCACCTTCCCTGGAGATGTTTAAGGCACGGGTGGACGAGGTGCTGAGGGGCATGGTGTAGTGTTTGGTAGGAACGGTTGGACTCGGTGATCCGGTGGGTCTCTTCCAACCTGGTGATTCTATGATTTTATAAGTGCCTTACTGCACTCTTGCTGTAATCCTGTGATTTTTTTTTTCCCTTTTTGTTTGCTGAGGCTGAAATTGCAGTTGTTAAGCTAATTACAGAAACAACACCTGCAGGTAGTAACCATGTATCAGCTACTTCCCTTTCAATCAGGTGCTGATGGGGGGTGCTGGGAGTTGAGACTGTGAATGGCATGTGGTTTTTTCTAACCTATGCAGAAATGATATATGAGCAATATGACACAATTGTGTCCAGATATTTTTGCTTTCACACTGACATTTATGCCTAATAGTCCCAGAAAAAGGTGATAACATGTATATCTAGTTTCTTGCACATGCTCGAGAACTTAAAAAAAGGGTGATAAAATGTCACGCTAGAGGAAGACAAGTTTAAAATAAAGGATGCTCTTTTTCCCATTTGTTAAATTCTTTCTTGAGCTCTCATTAGTAAAAATCAATTCCTTTCCAATACATTTTCCACAAGTTTTAACAATATGTAAGTGTTGGAACTATACCATATGTTTTGGCATGTCATGCCATGCCATGTCCTGGCTGCTGAATTGCATTAACTTTTCATAAATGTCACTGTCATTTAATTGTGCAGAAGGCTTCTATTGGTGAACCACAGGATGCAGCCTGCAGTCTTTTTGCAGTCAATGGAGGAAATCCAAATAGAAGGCACAGGCGTTAATCTTTTACTTGCTCTAAAACAAACTACGTTCCAGGGAATGTTGACCGGGTGCTTTTTCTACAGTTACTATAGAAAAGGATTAGACTGTTTGTATTTAAAATTAAACTTTAGTTTTTGTTAGCGTGGTTTCAGTATTGGAACAACCAGGTTTTTTTGTTGGAAAACGGTAGTTGTCATAACAAATGTTTGTCAGGGAGGAGGCACAGCAAAGGTTTTGTGGGTTAAGTACTGAAAAGAAGCTCTAGCAGAGTGCAAGTTAGCTTGACTGTCTCTTCTGTTTCTAGTCCTAACTGTCATTCATCAGACCAGCCTGCTCCAACCTGTAATTCTGCTTCCATGCCCAGCTGGGAGCTGGTCTGCATGGCTCTCCCACCAGGTCTGGCCTGTCAGCCCTGCAGTTTGTCAAGTGACAAACCTTGTTCTTTAGCCTTATTATTAACATTAATCTTAGCTGAGTGATAATGCTTAAACCTAAATCTGGCTTTGAGACCTGCACACATTAACCAGGGGAGCAAAAAAGTCTGAGGTTAATTTGTGCTTCAGTGCCTTTGCATATCTTGGTCTGGTATTGTCATGCCTGTAACCACTATTGAGAAATCTTTTCCCGTGGTGAACTACTGTCTAGAAAAGCTGTCTAGAAAGCTGCCTGGAGGAGAAAGACCTGGGGCTGTTGGTTGACAGCTGACTGAACATGAGCCAGCAGTGTGCCCAGGTGGCCAAAAAGGCCAATGGCATCTTGGCTTGTATCAGAACCGGTGTGGCCAGCAGGTCCAGGGAGGTTATTCTCCCCCTGTACTCAGCACTGGTGCGACTGCTCCTTGAATGCTGTGTTCATTTCTGGGCCCCTCACCACAAGAAGGATGTTGAGGCTCTGGAGCAAGTCCAGAGAAGAGCAATGAAGCTGGTGAAGGGGTTGGAGAACAGGCCTTATGAGGAACAGCTGAGAGAGCTGGGGTTGTTTAGCCTGGAGAAGAGGAGGCTGAGGGGAGACCTCATTGCTCTCTACAGCTACCTAAAAGGAGGTTGTGGAGAGGAGGGTGCTGGCCTCTTCTCCCAAGTGACTGGGGACAGGACAAGAGGGAATGAATCACAGAATCACAGAATCACAGAATAACCAGGTTGGAAGAGACCCACCGGATCACCGAGTCCAACCGTTCCTACCAAACACTAAACCATATCCCTCAGCACCTCGTCCACCCGTGCCTTAAACATCTCCAGGGAAGGTGACTCAACCACCTCCCTGGGCAGCCTGTTCCAGTGCCCAATGACCCTTTCTGTGAAGAATTTTTTCCTAACGTCTAGCCTAAACCTCCCCTGGCGGAGCTTGAGGCCATTCCCTCTTGTCCTGTTCCCTGTCACTTGGGAGAAGAGGCCAGCACCCTCCTCTCTACAACGTCCTTTCAGGTAGTTGTAGAGAGCAATGAGGTCACCCCTCAGCCTCCTCTTCTCCAGGCTAAACAACCCCAGCTCTCTCAGCCGCTCCTCATAAGGCCTGTTCTCCAGCCCTTTCACCAGCTTTGTTGCTCTTCTCTGGACTCTCTCCAGAGCCTCAACATCCTTCTTGTGGTGAGGGGCCCAGAAATGAACACAGTATTCGAGGAGCGGTCTCACCAGTGCCGAGTACAGAGGGAGGATAACCTCCCTGGACCTGCTGGTCACACCGTTTCTGATACAAGCCAAGATGCCATTGGCCTTCTTGGCCACCTGGGCACACTGCTGGCTCATGTTCAGTCGGCTGTCAACCAACACCCCCAGGTCCCTCTCCTCCAGGCAGCTTTCTAGACAGACTTCTCCCAGTCTGTAGCACTGCATAGGGTTGTTGTGCCCCAAATGCAGGACCCGGCATTTGGCCTTGTTAAACCTCATGCCATTGGTCTCAGCCCAGCGGTCCAGCCTGTTCAGATCCCTTTGCAGAGCCTCCCGACCCTCCAGCAGATCGACACTTCCACCCAGCTTAGTGTCGTCCGCAAACTTGCTAAGGGTGCACTCGATGCCTTCGTCCAGGTCATTGATGAAGACATTGAACAGGGCTGGACCCAGCACTGAGCCCTGGGGAACCCCACTTGTCACTGGCCTCCAGCTGGATTTCACACCGTTTACCACCACTCTCTGGGCCCGGCCATCCAACCAGTTTTCCACCCAGGAGAGTGTGCGCCTGTCCAGCCCAGAGGCTGACAGTTTCTCAAGCAGAACGCTGTGAGAAACTGTGTCAAAGGCTTTGCTGAAGTCCAGGAAGACCACATCCACAGCCTTTCCCTCATCCAGTAGCCGGGTCACTTTGTCATAGAAGGCCTCAAGCTCCTCCAGGGAAGGTTTAGACTGGACATTAGGAAAAAATATTTCACAGAAAGGGTCATTGGGCACTGGAACAGGCTGCCCAGGGAGGGGGTTGATTCACCTTCCCTGAAGGTGTTTAAGGCACGGATGGACGAGGTGCTAAGGGGCATGGTTTAGTGTTTGATAGGAGTGTTTGGACTCGATAATCCGGTGGGTCTCTTCCAACCTGGTTATTCTATGATTCTATGAGGAAGCTTGCTACATTCAGCAGTTTCAGAGGGACTTGGGCAGAGAGCACAAAAGTTGTCCTTTCTTGCTCTTCAGGAGTTGGGCTGTTCTTCTTGTTTAGCAGTGGAATTGAATAGAAAACCGGTTTTGCTACTCAGGCCTGTGTGAGGAGGAGAAAAAGATCCCAGCATCCTGTGTGTCAGAATTTAGGGTAGATTTTTTATTTTTTTGTTTTTACCCCCGGCAACTGCCAGCAGTAAAGTTGCAAGATGTAGCTCTTAAAATGTCAGGCTCAACTCTTTTCCCAGCTGAAGCTAGTATTGCGTAATGTTAAAATCTGTAACTTTTCACAGCTTCAGTTATATCTGGGAATTATTTGTGACGTTTGAGCTCTGTCAAAGCTCATTAGTGTGTTCTTACTCAAATGTAGTGCCACAAGCAAAGCCAACATGACCAGGTGTAGAAGTTTCTCTATTCAGATGCTGTAACCATTTAGTACATAATCAGTTATGTAATTGACCTAAAGCAATGTGTTTTCAGTGTAGGCAGTCCCCTGGAACAGGGCTACCAAGGTGACACAAGGTCTGCTGAAAAGTCTTACTGACATCTGCTCAACATGTCCTGGGAAAGCTGGGCACTGCGGTGGATTTTCTTTTGCCCGCTGAAAATTGAGAAGTGGTGAGAGACATCATGCCAGTCTTTATGCTGTTCCCTGAGCTTAACAAACTAACTCATGCTCCTATCTCACGTTATCAGATATTCTGTGCTAATGCGTTATGAAGGATTGTGTTAAAAATACATATTTATGAAGGACGTTTAAAACAGAAAACAACTATGTAAAACATAAGCATCAACATACAATGGGAATTATAAGCTGAATAATTGATTTTCTGTAATAGAGAGTCTATGCTAACACTAAAACCTAGAGAACAAGCAGGGAGAGGAGTGCATAGTGTACAGTACCATAAAGTACTTTCAGTATTTCTATTCAAATTCAGATCAGATGTCAAAGTAGCCATTGGCTGTTAAGAGAGGTGGCAGTATGGTGAGTGAGTCACATCAGCTGCAGATGTCCTGTTCATACTTATGCTGTATTAGTTAATTAGTATTTTCATTGACATGACTGAAGGCTGAGACAGTGGAAGCGCCCATTCATGTGTCCAAAGAGTAGAGATGGCAGCAGCTAGAGCCACCTGATGCTTCCTGCTGTTGCTGCAGTAAATGACCTTGGGCATTTTGTGTTAATACCTGTCAAATGCCTGATATTCATTTGACTGGTGGAAAATACCAGAATTCTAACTTTTGAAAGCCTTATGAGAGATTATGAAGTCATTTGAAAAAAATAAACGTTGTGAATAATTTATGAATGTCATGTGTCACCTGAAGTGCACCAACAAGTCACTGTGTGGTCTGAGCACTGGTGCTGAATTACATCCTCTAAGGCCATGCTCCTACTTTATTTTTAAATTTTTTTTTTAGTTTGTTTTATGAAAGGATCACTTGGCCATAGTCTTGTCACTTGCTGCTGTGCGGGAACCAGCTGAGATGGTGATAACCTTCTGCTCTTATGCACACACAAACAGGTTTTTTTAGGAATCAGCTGCCAAGTTTTGCATTCCTGAACCCAAGTTCTTGCTTTTTCCATTGAACTCTCAACACAAGTGTGATTGAATCACTGAATGTTTACAGAAACCACAGCTGATCTCGTCCTTGTTTTCCAGACTGCTTTTTCCACCATCTTTTGATGTATAAATCCCAGAAAGTTGATGATTAGTTGGCAGCCATAGTGAGATCAGATTCTAGTTATGACTGATAATTGCAATAAAATATCCAGAGAGTACCTTATTGGCCAAGCTGGATGTAATTAAAGACTCCATACGTGTCTGGCTGGAGGTGCCTAAGGAACCATGCAAAAGTGGTATTGTGAGCTTGCATATTGGAGAGAGATTGCAGCGTGATGCTTGTGCAAACTAGATGGCCCATGTAGCCATCTGAGGTAGAAACCAAGCAACGTGGAAAAACACTGTGAAATGAGTCGACCTTCAAATAATGAATTTCCCAGTAAGGTACAGGAATGGTTATGGTCTGTGCCTTTCTTATCAGTACATAAGGCAGTCTTTCCAGAAACCCTAGTGTAAATATAAAACAGAGAAAACATATTGAACCTACTCCTGTGCTCTTCCGTTCATTGTTTCACCCTCACCATATTCTCTACTTTCTTGTTGGGAAAACTCTTCAAACAGTTTAAGTTTTTGTTTGTAAAGAAATTAAGTCAAATCAGGGGCCTTGAGCAGCCTGATCTAGTGGGAGGTATCCCTGTCCATGGCAGTGGGGGTGGAACTAGATGATCTCTACGGTCCCTTCCAACCCAAACTATTGTATGAAATTTATATTTTCTCCGGCTTTTGTTGTTGTTTTTTCATTGCCTTCTTTCCTGTAAGCTATAAGGAGCCTTTTCTATTATTTGCTTTCCAATTTCTTTCTCTGTTCAGCTTTTTTTTTATCATGCTTGCTCTTCACATGTTTGGTTTTGGCTTTCCTGGAGGTATCAAATGAGGAACTATACATTAAGCCATACTCAGACTTCAATCCACTATCTACAGTTAAAATACTACAAGGTTCTGTAGTCGGGTAAATCTTTCCTACTCAGTCATAGTTCTCATATTGTGGTGTCACCCTGGAGGGGCAGGAAGTGGTAGGCGTAAAATGCACAAACAAATACAAAAAAAACCCAAAAACCACATGTGGGGGAAATCACACATCTCCCTGATAAGACCGGACATGCATTCCTCTCTGTTTCATCCGGCTCACTGAGATGGACCACATTTCTCTTCTCTGATGGACATACCAGACAGTGGCCCTCTATGAGAACATTGACAACTGGCAGTATTCATAGCAAATGTGTGTTTCTTGATTATAGCTTCAGCAGAGATTTAATATTACAAGTTTAATGATGTCTCCAAGTCACAATCAGGTGAAAAAAGGAGTAATTTCTGTTCCATCTGTGTTAAAGCTGTTAGAGCAGGAATTTCCTTTCCACCTAATTTACCACATAATTTGTACTGCTTATATTTTATGGCCTTGATTTATAGTGTATGTCACAAGTTTCTCTAATGCTACTAGCAGTTCCCTGCCTGTGGTTTGCTAGGTCGGAGCGATCTCTTGATGCTTTTGATATGAGATGTTTGCCTTGGCCACAGTGCATTCTCACTGGACACCAGAACCAAGCTGTTGCAATGGAAATGGAGGTCTTGAAGTCACTGCCTTAAACACCTGCTAGAGGAAGAAGTTTCCACAGGAACTTGGTTAACAGTCCACTTGTGGAGTGTAAACTAGGAGAAATCATCTGGCCAGCCCCTTGCCACATGCAGCACATGGCAGCAAATGCAGCATTGTGGTAGGTGGTGTGCAGAGCAGGAACAGCACTGAAGTTGCCCGCTCAATATATTAAAGGGGAGGAGGGAGAGGAACCTTTTGCAGCTGGGTTGAGGGCAGGCAGCTGCCAGCAGTTGTCTTGAAGCATCCCTCACTGCTGGGAGATCCATGAATAGCAGTGCTTTGTAGTAAAATCTTCCTTGAGTTTTTGATACTTTTCAACCACAAGTCCTCGACCTTTGCCGGGGTAGAGTTCCCTGCAGTGCTCCACCCCAAGATTTTCAGTTGTGGGAACCAACTGAGGAGAGAGGGGAAGGGGAAAAGAAAACTAATGAAACCTTTTCAGTTCCTTTCTTTTCAGGGACTACAGGTCTGCCTCTCCAAAACTGTTATATTACTTCTACAGCAATTCCTCTGGAATTGCAATCACAATGTATTCTCTGTCTTCTTATGGTAGTTAGAAGGAGATTCTTTAGCTTTTTTTGTTTTATCTCTTTTCTTTTCCATACCCTTTTTCCTTCTACTTTTACTATGCAGTGAGAGAGCCAGGGAAATGAAGAGAGGGCTGCGCATCTCTGCCCTTTTCACATTGAGAAAGGAATGTCACTTGTGTATGCTATGGCTATTTCCCAACAAGAAAGCAAAAAACTATGATGTTGGGTTTTTTTCCCAATGTGTCTGTTTAAATGCCCAAGTAAGGTCAGCTTTTAGTAGGTTCTGTACTCTTAGGAATGTTTGAATCTTTTTAATGTAAAGTCAACTTTTTTTTTAAGGAGGTAAATAATGAAGCACCGAAGAAACCTTAATGCAAGCAAAAGTTCTTCCCACTTGCAAGAACACTGACTTGCAGATATCGCACAGACTTTGTTTCCACTTCCTGTCCTTCAGAGGGGTTCTCTGCTTCTTGACAATTTAGTTTGCCCTGTCATGCTTTGTTCAGTGTAAGTCTGCAGGTCTCAAGTCATAAAGATTTCACTACTGTTTCTTGGGGCTTATTGTAGCTGCAGTTCTTACAACAAGTTTTCCTGTTCTAACTTCATCTCTGCTCTAAACCCAAGTAAAACTTTTGAAGTACTATGTTCCTTGCCAAGTTTCTGGGCTGCGACCAGCAGTATGAGGTTTAATAAGGCCAGGTGCCAAGTCCTGCACCTGGGACTTGCGTGTTGTTGATTGACAGGTGACTGAACATGAGTGTGCCCAAGTGGCCAAGAAGGCCAATAGCATCTTGGCTTGTATCAGAAACAGGGTGGCCAGCAGGACCAGGGAAGTGATTGTGCCCCCTATCCTTGGCATTGGTGTGGTCACACCTCGAATACTGTGTTCAGTTTTGGGCCCCTCATTACAAGAAAGACATTGAGGTGCTGGATTGTGTCCAGAGAAGGGCGACAAAGCTGGTGAAGGGGCTGAAGAACAGACCTTGTGAGAGATGACTGAGGTAACTGGGATTGTTTAGCCTAGAGAAAAGAAGGCTGAGGGAAGACCTTATCAGTGTTTACAACTACCTGAAAGGAGGTTGTTGAGAGGTGGGTGTTGGTCTCTTCTCCCTACTGACAGGCAATAGGAAAAGAGGAAATAGCCTTAAGTTGCACCAGGGGAGGTTCAGATTGGTCATTAGGAAAAATTTCTTCACCCACATAGTTCTTGGGCATCGAAACAGGCTGCCCAGGGTGATGGTTGAGTCACCATCCTTGGAAGTATTTAAAAGAGGGATAGATTAAGTGCTTAGGGATATGGTTTAGTAGTGGACAGGTACAGTTGGTCTTGATCTCAAAGGTCTCTTCCAACACAGTAATTCTATGATTCAGGTTCCTTAGACAATCTGACACCTGATCTTCTCCTACAGCAGGCAGTTCTTTGATCTGCCAGTCTTCTGTGACTTGGGTGGAGTGGCTTGAGCTCCTGTCAGTGAAGACTAAGGCAAAAAAGTCCTTGAGTACCTCAGCCTGCTTGATATCCTAGGCAACCACATCTCCCATATCCTCACGTTCTCCCCGAGTTCATACTCCTTGAGATTTTGTTCATCTCAGTTTGTAAAGCCTTCTTCTGCCGTACATTGTTTACAAACAGTGTTTCAGGCTGAAAGTGTATCTTGCGGGCTGGGGGTGGGAGAATGCTTATGGGTTTCTCCCTTCCTCTTTTGTCTCTTGAGTAGGATCTGGTTCCTGGTGGCCACCATAGAGATGCCCTGAGGAACAGGGGCCAGGCCCTTGTCCCCAGCCTGACCCAGGGAGTGGTCAGGCCCCTCTGCTGTGGGGAAATGTGCCTAGTATCCTGCTGCTGTGGGTGAAAGGCAGTTCTGCTGCAGCCTCAGCAAATGCTCAACAGCATTGTTTTCTTATGCACTTTCAAGCCACATGAAAATTACTTCAGAAAGGAGAGACACGTTTCACTTGCCAAGTATTGCATGCAATGTCCAGAAAACAGATCTAGTTAGGAGGAGACCTTCCTTGGGAGTTACAAGGAGAAGGGAAATATAGCAGTTGGGTCTATTTTACTTCTTTGAAACAGCACCTCTCACAGCTTATCACATACTTCAGTCTGTCTACCTACTGACTTGTTTGTTTCTGTTTCAAACCTGGATATAATTAACGTAATTTTATAAATATGAGTGTAGAAAATGAGTAATACAGCCTGAGAGAACTTGTTCTTCAGAGTGTTATGTATACTGCTTTCTCTGGCAGTTACTTTTGCAGAGTCGTTTATGTGCACTTTCAAAATATTTATCCTGCTTAAGAACAAAGTTAAGTATCTTAATTACCTTGGAAAATGTTCTGGGCTTTTTCATGCTTTAATATATTTTAAAAATATTTTCTATTATGAGACTTTAAAGTGACGCTTATGCAATTCCTTTGACTATGACTGTCATGTTCTTCAGAACTGTGTGAGCTGCCTGCTGACATTTTTTGCTTTCAGGACATCTCATCAGATAAGTCAAGGTTTTTGCAGATAGGCCCATAAGCCAGGTTAGAAAATGTTGAGAAGAGTTGGTGCCACATCACCAAGCCTTTTATAGGAAGAGGGAGGGAGAAGGCTTGATGGGAAAATGAAAATGTATATACTTTAGTCGTGTGGAACATGTTGACATTCTGTGTGTGTTCCTCTTGTACATGGCACAAAGAAAAAAAACATAATCTGCCTAGAGGTTATAGGATAGACACAGGCAGTACAAGCCCCGTCAAGAGCTCAGCCAGGGGTGCTGTGCCTGCCGCCTTCAGCCCTCAGTTCTCTACACCATTTTTTTCCGTCTCTGTGCAGCTGGCATGTTTATCTTCATTAAAAGCCATTGCTGGAAGAATCTGTTGGAACATCAGGCAGAAACTTCTACTGAGTCTGAAGGGGAGCTGCCTGTTGAACAGCATGTCTTGCTGACATGACCAGCTGCGAGTTTGGTGATTTGGTGTTACCCTTCTCCAGGGTGGTTTGCCACCTGTGGTGTTAAATGATCTGTGGGTAAAACTGTTGTTTATCTAATGTGGTTTTAGCTCTGTAGGTTGAGAAGCTGTAGTGGGATAAATGGAAAAGTGAGTGGAAGATGAGGCGCTTTACCACTGTGCAGTCTAAGTGGCTGTCCTGTGCCAGGAAAGTGTGAGTGAGGAATGTCTGCAAACTGCTGGTGAATGTGTTTTCAGAAGAGTCAACTGTTTTTTCCATTTCATGCTGCATTTTAATCATATGTTCTGTCAGCCCTGTAGAAAGCTGCTGCCTTTTCTTCTTTCTCATGCTTAGCTAAGATTATGAACATCCATTCCTTGCAAAGATGAAACTTCTATTTCCTGTTTTACTCTTTTTACTATTACAAGTTCTCATGCTTCCTGTGCTCTGCTCGAGCTCTCTTTAAACAAAGCTCTGGTTCATTGAGGGAGAGCTGTCACCGCAGCAGCAATCGTTAGTGTTAAGGTAGCGCTTGTTCCTACTTCTCACTCTACAGACTCACCATCAGTTCATACAGCCTATCACTGTGTCTTTTTCCATGTTGCATGCAAATACACGTTTTTAAAATGCTTCATGTAGGCCTCCAGAGCTCAGGTAATTCAGTTGATGTTCTGTTACATGCCAAATGAATTGCACCAGCTTGCTCAGGAGAGACACGTTCAGAGAAGTCCAGAAGGCAGAGTAAACTAGAAGTCCTAAGAGATGTCACAGAGAAACTGCTTTGCTCTCTGTGTTCTCTATGAACACTTGATGTGGTGGTGGTAGTTCTTCTAGTTTTAGAATCATAGAATCATAGAATAACCAGGTTGGAAGAGACCTACCGAATCATCGAGTCCAACCATTCCTATCAAATGCTAAACTATGCCCCTTAGCACCTCCAGGGAAGGTGACTCAACCACCTCCCTGGGCAGCCTGTTCCAGTGCCCAATGACCCTTTCTGTGAAGAATTTTTTCCTAATGTCCAGCCTAAATCTCCCCTGGCGGGGCTTGAGGCCACTCCCTCTTGTCCTGTCCCCCATCACTTTAGGTACCTTTCCAGGGGAATTGCACTGAAGGTGGTGGGGCACAGACTAAAATATGCTGCGATTTAAGTCCTGTGAAAAATAGACGGGTAAACTGCAAATCAGGTATTGAAACTTGGAATACAGAACTGCATTTCAGTCGGGACCATGTGTTTTCATCTGAGATGAGGCCTTGAATATTTTGGAATCTTCTAGCATGGTGGTGCAGCACCGTTTCTGAATTTGTATTTCTATGGTTTGGAGTAGCTTTTTTCTTCCCTTTCTTCTTCTCTTCGCACTGTCACAAGCATCTTGGGAAACTCATTTACCCTAATCCTGTGTTTGACTCATGAGATCAAATGAGCTAATAGCTTGAGAAGAAATTGCTGTAGCAATTGCGTTCATAAATATCCTTAAAGTGGCATTTTGATTACTTGAGACAAAGCTTCTAAAACATTAAAACAGCTTAAAAATACTGACTTGGCTAAAGCAATAAAAGTTCTGTGGATGTTTTTCCTAATTCTATTTTTTCGCTTTTCAGAAAACAGACAAGAAGCCTGTATTAAAAAGCAATAAAATCTGCAACCCAAGGAAGACAGAAAATTCAAAATTTATTGCTAATGCAGTTTTTTCATTTTGCAGATGATTGTTGCCCACTCACAGGTGCACAATTATGCATTCCATTAGCACTGACAAAAGGGTCAACTGTTAACTTCAAAATTTTGGTTCCAGGAGTTTTATCTCACAATCTCATTATGTAAATGTAGCTTTTTTAGCGTGATCAGTTGCCACATGAATAAGCGTCTGTCTAGAGTGCTGCATGCAAAAACTAGAAAGAACTATCTGTTCTGTTAAGAGTAATGTTGCTTTGATTTATAATTAATCTTTAAGACTCTAAAGGATTTTGACAGTATAAAGCAAACAAACCTGACTGACAGCAGTGGTAGCCAGATGAAACAGTGTCCCGCATTGCATTGTGTGCATCATATTGAGGCTTGGTGGATTACTGCTGTGTAATTGCTGGCTTTCCTGAAGAAAAGGTAGTGTGTGTGTGTGTGTGTGAGGCCATGCTCCTGTTGAAAATATGGAATATGCTTTAAGAACAAGCACTTCTGGTTGGCGGGAGGGGAGGGATTAGGATTGGATTCCTAATTTTATCTAGCACAACGCAGGATGTGTTTGTTGCAGAGGGGTGATATTTGATAAAACCTTATTATTACTGCTTCTGGAGGCCTGATGATTACATGTCTGATCCAACGTAAGGGGAAAGAGAATATCCTGTGGAGCAACCCACTGCTGGAAGCTCTCCTGTCTAGAGGGCAGCAGTGTTAGTTCCCACATCAGGTAGTTCATCTACCAAAGCTTTGTTAAAGTGTACAGGCAGGAGCTGGTGGGGACAATTGGTGGGCATGGAAGGGCTTATTTGCACTGGGAGAGCAGTGAACTTCTATGAAGCTGCAATCTATGGTATTTGGTCTGGAATTACGTTTTGTGAACACTGTTGAATGCTTTTGGAATTAATTTACACAAGCTTCTCCAATCCTGTGAAAATAAATTCCTTCTACCTTTTTAGTGGCGGGGAAGGGGATTGAATAGGCAGGTGGTTCACAGTCACTAGTCAGGGTGCATTGGTTAATGTGTCTATAGCCATAAATGTGTGTTAGTCCATGAATTCTGACTTTGAAGCTTGCAATGGGTGGTGTTATTTTACCAGTCTTGTCATTTCTAAAACAAAACAACATACCCTTAGCTGGGGTCACTTCTCAGGATGGAAGGTGAGGTTCACCTGTTACAGAATTTTGTTTGGCAAAGAACTTTTCTCTCTGGGTTTCTGTTATGCCAAGAACATAGAGAATGGGGCTACTTACTACTACTGGATTTGTAGTTTGGTTGTCACAGAACACCTAATAAGCAATATATGTAGCTAGAGGTGAGTATTGATTTTTTTTTTAAAATATGGAAATCTGTTCATTTTCCTGTGGCTTTAAGTTTAGAGTGAAATGCTGTAACTTAATTGCTAACTATAGTCTCTGTAGTGTCTTTAGCGCACAGTTTGGTTTGGATGCTGTGCTGCTAGTGCCAATCCTGCAGTGGATTCTTCCACTAATGCTTCACCTTCTTTTCATCCTCACACCAGCAATGTGAATGAGTTCCCCTTTGTTCTGGCCTTCGCAGCCATATACTGATGAAGATAATGGTTCATTCTGAAGAAACAAACCATTGCAGGCGTTTCACCAACTGCCATGTCACTGTCAGGAGAGCCTTGTTAGCTGCAGCATGAGTGTTAATGCCTTCGATCTTCTGCAATGAGCATGATGTAGCATTCTGTGGATCAGCATATCCAGAGCATCTCGCTAGTGGGGGTTTTGTTTTCCCCATTTTGATTCATGGATATAGAGTCATAGAATCACCAGGTTGGAAAAGAACCACCGGATCATCGAGTCCAAGCATTCCTATCAAATACTAAACCATGCCCCTCAGTGCCTCGTCCACCCCTGCCTTAAACACCTCCAGGGAAGGTGACTCAACCACCTCCCTGGGCAGCCTGTTCCAGTGCCCAATGACCCTTTCTGTGAAAATTTTTTTCCTAATGTTCAGCCTAAACCTCCCCTGGCGGAGCTTGAGGCCATTCCCTCTTGTCCCTGTCACTTGAGAGAAGAGGCCAGCACCCTCCTCTCTACAACGTCCTTTCAGGTAGTTGTAGAGAGCAATGAGGTCTCCCCTCAGCCTTCTCCTCTCCAGGCTAAACAACCCCAGATCTCTCAGCTGTTCCTCATAAGGCTTGTTCTCCAGCCCCTTCACCAGCTTCTTTTCTCTTCTCTGGACTCGCTCCAGAGCCTGAACATCCTTCTTGTGGTGAGGGGCCCAGAAATGAACACAGTATTCAAGGAGCGGTCTCACCAGTGCCGAGTACAGAGGGAGACTAACCTCCCTGGCCCTGCTGGCCACGCCGTTTCTGATACAAGCCAAGATGCCATTGGCCTTTTTTGCCACCTGGGCACACTGCTGGCTCATGTTCAGTCGGCTATCAACCAACACCCCCAGGTCCCTCTCCTCCAGGCAGCTCTCCAGCCAGACTTCTAGTCTGTAGCACTGCGCAGGGTTGTGCCCCAAGTGCAGGACCCGGCATTTGGCCTTGTTACATCTTTTGTCATTGGTCTCAGCCCAGCAGTCCAGCCTGTTCAGATCCCTTTGCAGAGCCTCCCGACCCTCCAGCAGATCGACACTTCCACCCAGCTTAGTGTCATCTGCAAACTTGCTAAGGGTGCACTCAATGCCTTCATCCAGGTCATTGATGAAGACATTGAACAGGGCTGGACCCCACACTGAGCCCTGGGGAACCCCACTTGTCACTGGCCTCCAGCTGGATTTAATGCCATTTCCCACCACTCTCTGGGCCCGGCCATCCAACCAGTTTTCCACTCAGGAGAGTGCACACCTGTCCAGGCCAGAGGCTGATAGGTTCTCAAGCAGAATGCTGTGAGAAACTGTGTCAAAGGCTTTACTGAAGTCCAGGAAGACCACATCCACAGCCTTTCCCTCATCCAGTAGTCAAGTCACTTTATCATAGAAGGCGATCAAGTTTGTTTGGCAAGACCTGCCTTTTGTGAACACATGTTGACTGGGCCTGATCACCTGGTTCTCTTGCATGTGCTTCATGATAGCACTCAAGATCAGCTTTCCATGACTTTCCCTGGCACTGAGGTCAGACTGACAGGCTTGTAGTTCCCTGGATCTTCCCTGCGACCCTTCTTGTAGATGGGCACAACATCAGCCAGCCTCCAGTCCAGTGGAACTTCCCCAGTCTTCCAGGACTGTTGGAAGATGATGGAAAGGGGTTTGGCCAGCACATCCCCCAGCTCCTTCAATACCGTTGGGTGGATCCCATCTGGCCCCATAGACTTGTGGGTGTCTAGCTGGGCAAGTAAGTCTCTAACCGCCTCCTCTTGATCATGGAACTCACTGGTGTGGGTTTTAACATTCAAAATGTTTTTTCCTCCTGGTCTAATACAGAAATTGCTTTGCAAGTTGAACTAGTGTTTCAGGTACTTCTTTTATTTTGCCCTAGAACTGCAGATGTACCTGTTTCATCATATTTTTATGACTTGAAAATGAGCCACTTCATATACTTTCCTGTATAAAATTAAGTTATATCTTTCTCAAGATGAACCGTAAAAAATTAGAAACTTCACACGTGAGTGTCAGAGTTGTGTATAATTTGCTGTGATGACAACCACATGCCCTCTGTCACGGGAGAGTGAAATGTCTCCAGGAAGTTCTTGAGCTTCTTTGCTCCTGTGTTATAGATAACGAAGTCAGCTCTGGGTAGTGTTGTGGCCAAGCTTTTCTGATGCGTTACAGTCACTCTTTGGGAATTATCAGCCTTTCATATATTTGTGCCATGTCAGGGTTATGCTAGTTACATTCATAATTTCTATTTTGCTTTTAATGGTATCATGTAAATGCTGAGTTTGGTTTGTGTTTAAAATTATTAGAGCATCCTTTAGAAAGCTCTGGAATAATATGTTTGATTTGCTATGAGAATAACTTATCGCCTCCAGAAGATAGTGTTTTCCCTTCTGGTTCCCATTAATGTAATTAGATGCACTCAGCATTCTGCTTCTATTAACTTGTAATTATGTGATTGATTCTTGCATGCCTTCTTCCAAAGGAAGTAGGTATTTTCCATGAGTTTTCAGGACAGCTGTATGAATCAGCTGCTTATGAGAGGCCCTGTAACCTGAAGCTTGAGTGCTAGTCTTTCAAACTTCTGTCTTCTGTGCTTCGCCTTCATGTCTCTCCATAACTTTCTACTACTTTAATTGTTGATTACCTTACTACGATGCTTAGTCAGGTGTTCAAAGCACTGGCTGTTGAACTTGCCACATGATACGGAAGATGTTTCTGTATTGTGGATTTTTTTATTGATCAAGATTTTGGGGTGTTGACTTGCTCTCATGCCCCAATCTTGCTCAGCAGGAGATTTGGGGGAGGTGATCTTTTAATTGTTTGTGCACATGTACAAAAGAGAGGACAATCACTCTAGGGGTTGACTCAAAATTCCAATCTTAACTTTGAGCTCCATCAAAGTCACAATTCACAACAAGAACTTAGCAAAAGGTCAGTCCCTTATGAAACAGCGACAGTTCAAAAGTACTCATAGACAATGCAGCTTGGGAAAAGGTCAGTCCTCATAAAACAGGAACAGACAATGCAACAGGCTGGTTTGTACAAATAGCAGCAGCCCAAGTAGAGTCACTCACAAGTGCTGAGAGGAGGTAGGTTTGGGGAGGGACTAAAGGCAAAGAAAGAAAAAGAAGAAAAGTATTAGAAAAGGGGGAATATAACAGAAAATTAATCTTCACCCCAAAGGATTCAGTAAACAACTCAGCAGAAAATGTGGTCCATGAGGCAGAGGGTGTGGGTGGGCTTTTTGGCATGGGTTATTTATAGACAGAGTTCTGCTCCTGTTAGCATACAAGTGTGCAGATTAGAGGTCTTGCCAAACTTGTGCAGTATTTCTGCTCAGAAAGTTCTCAAAGTGGAGCATGTGTAGTAGTCTCTCGTGAAAGGTTCCAGAAGGGGGCCTGAGGGTTTTAAGGATCAGTTGCCCTAGCCAGAACAGCTGCTGCTTGAACCCTTTGTGTGAGTGATTCAGCACTTTTTGTCTATACACAAGGCACAAATCCTTGGGTTGGTCCAGCACTGTCAGCCCAAGGAGCCCTGTCAGCCCAGCTGCAGGCATGTTGGGGGAGGCCAGCACGCCAAATACAAGTGTTTAAGGTAAATCATAAATTGACACTTAGGTTTGCCTTTCTGAATTAATCACTTGTATCAAGGAAAGCTGCTGACCAAGAACATTTTTATACATTGTTAATGATCCAAAGAATGTACTGTCAAATATTTTCTTCTCAGTTTATTTTTTTTTTTTTTTGGCATCACATCAGGTTAACATTGATTATGTCTGCTTCCTTTGACACTATGATTTTTTTGCATATTTCGAGATAACTGTGCAAATCATGTGGCTCTGATTACTTCTATACCCTCTGTTTCTTTTGTTCCCTGATGGAAGGGGATATTGCGTCTCAGCTGTAGTAGAGTTTCTGAAAGTAGTCAGTAGCTGTAAAAAAAAAACCCTAAAACACCCATACAAACAAACCTCCTGTTTTTCAACCCCAAAGAATAAAATTGTATGCCCACAGATAAGGCATGGATGATCAATACTGTCTTCCTTCAAACTGCCTTGTCAGAGTACAGAATCAGTTTGAGACTGTAATTCCAAAGTCATTCATTCTGGAGATGAGTGCTGTTCTATCAGCCAGCAGTACAGATTTGACCAATATTTTTGTTGTTAACTGCAACACTGTTTAGGTCAGCTGAAGGAGGACAGGTGATACCTATCCAGCACGAAGTCTTGAGGCATATTCACTTGTTATAATAATCTTTTTATCACAAACTAGCACTTTGCATAATATGGCCCAGGTATTTTTGATTCCAGATTGCACTCTGTGGTCCCAGGACTTCTGCTAGGGATGCTGTGGTTCAACAGGATGCTCCTAATCTAGGAGGTGTGCTGAAGCCCAATAGGTGAGAAGATACTCATTGTATGCTTCATTTACTACTATCCTGAGCTGAAATACCTTTTCAACCAAGAGCAAGAGCTCTATTTTCTTCAAAGATGTAAAGAAGGATTTTTTGTAAAATGTAATTTCTTTATCCTGAATTCTCCAGTCCATTATGGGTGGTTTGTGGTATAGGCCAATTGCAAAGTAAATTATAACATCCCATCTGGTTCTACAAGCATGGCCCATTGACAAACTTGGGGGCAGGGTATCGATCTTGTGTTCTTCATCTGCTAGTGTATTGTTATTATAATTATTCTGATGATTCCTCTATAATAGAGCCTCTTACTAGGGAATGAGCATTTGCTCTAGGAGTGTTTGTGGAGCTTAGCTTTATGAATGCATCCTACAAAGAAGGAAGAGAGCCTGCTAGAGGGAGTTTCAAGTTTAGTCAGGCATTTGACAGAGTGACTGGGAGTACTTACTTCCTGAACATCACCGAACATTAGATGTTGGGAGTGGCCTTTGGAAATCTTCTAGTCCAACCCCTCTGCTAAAGCAGATTCACCTAGAGCAGGTTGCACTGGTGTGTGTCCATGCAGGTTTTGAATATCTCCAGAGAAGGAAACTCCACAACCTCCATGGGCAGCCTGTAGGGGTGTTCCTTTCTGTTGAATTTCTCAGTGTTGCTAAGATCTGTGTGATTTTGCAAGTCAAAGATGATGTCTTTTATATTTTTAAAAATACTTTTCTTCTATTGTAGATAGAATATAAATATGGTGATGATCTGTCTGTAGTCTTCCTGACATACTCTTAATTGTCACAATAGATCATAAAGGTAAAGATCAAAGAAAATGTCCTTGCCACTTGGGTGATCCTAATGAAAGAACTGGGAGATTGAATGCAGTTCCTTGATCATCTGTGACCCAACTACGTGACTTACAGCAAGTTGCTGCCTTGATGATTTTTTCCTCCAGTTTTCAGAATAGCATTAGTTCTTACTTATCTCCTAAGCTTTCTTAAGACTGTCTTAGCTGATGAAAGTCACAAAAGTTGAAAAAACAAGATTTTTTTTAACATTAAGCTAAAACACTGATAAGAGTATGTCCTGAGGTTCACTCATGTTTGCTTTTTCTCTTTTTTTTTTTTTTCTCTGTTTGTTGGAGAAAGGTTAGTCTACATGCACCAGATTTAATTAGTGTCTTTTAGTCCTTGTGCCACCATGCTTGTTCAGTATTTATCCAGTGATGGAAGTCAGCAAAAACAAAGGACAGCCTTTCCTTGTCCCCAGAGAGATAGAGGCAAAGCACAGACCTGCCAATCAACCAGAGCCTTTTCTAAGAAAAGTCTGAAGAGGCAAAGGAGAGTTGTGTTTCTGAAAGTGTCTTGTGCGTTCGTAGCTCTTAAATGGTAAAGCATGCAAGTATGACACAAACTGCAATCTGTACTAATGCTCATTTATGTTCTGCTGTGGGAAGCCCTTGTGCTGCTGCAGGAACATAAGCACTTATGGTTTACATCACTAGAAAAATCAGCCATTACCACTACAGCATTCTGGTGGTTTGTTCTCTCTTTCTTTAGGAGAGCTTTGCTCTCAAGGTTGACAGATTTTATGTAATGCTTGTTTTCAGCATACTTGATCTTCAGAAGACTATGGCCGTGGTGATGTTTTACATGTATGTAACATCTGCGTGCTCTAAAGAAGCGGGGCCAAGTTTGGGGACTACTTTCACTACTGTCCAAATTGTCAGAGAATTTTAGGTGATAAACACACACCATAATCATCTGATCATGGGTTCTTAATGTGGTATTCAGAACTTGCAGTAGGTTACCCATTTGCTGAAAGGTTATATCTCTGTCTGCTCTGAACAGGATGTGTTATACTACCCACAAGAGCAGCAAAGCACAAAATTATTAACTAGACAGGGAAAGACTTCTAGGAAATGCAAAAAAATACATTTAATTTATTTTTTTAGGTGAATGGAGTAGTACTGGGGAGATATGAATTTGTTTGTGTTGGTAGTCTTCAGAGGAATTTATTGGATTAACCGTCTGAATATCCAACAGGGCAGAGACATACTGTTATAAGTCCACTTGAAAACACTGTACAAATGCAGGAGATTGGAATCCATTTCTCATTTGGATGTAGCCTTGGAAAGGTTAAGAGTTAATTCATGCACTTCCCCAGGGCACTTAAGGTGATCCTGAATGTTTTGTGGTTTGATTAAAATTGTGTTTCTCCTAGTAGATTATTTTACTAGGAACATGGAGTTTGTATACGTGGAATTTCCTGAAAGAAATCAAAACTTCATGACCCAGATTGCTAGCAGAACTGCAATCTGACCTGTGCATGGGTAAAATGGGCATCTTTCTGTGTGTGGAAAATGCTTGTACCACTCAGCAATTTAAAGTATAACAAAAAAAATGTAGTTCCCCTTCTGATCAATAAACAGTCTGAGTTTAGACTTTTTATCTTTGTTTTTTTAGCATGATGCTCTTATCCCTCATTAATCCTCTTGGGCAGTAAGAAGACAGTTTAATACAGAAGACCAATTTCACCTCTGAACTCCTGGAGGCTAGCACTTCAGAATTGTATGAGAAAAAATAATGTGGTGACAAGAGAATACTTGCAAAATAAGCATTTACGTTCTGATCTCAAAATACTTCCTCTGACCTCTGAAGCTCTCTATCAAACGTTTCTTGTATTCTTATTTGGCAAAATATGAGAGCATACGCTTACTTATCCCTTTTCATATGTACAAATTTTCATTTTAAATCAAGTCCAGCAACTGGTAAATGTAATTATCAGCTGAAACAAAGAAACTTACCCTTAACAGTTTAATGCGACCATTAAGACAGATGCGCTTTATTCAGCTCTGGAGCAGACTCGGGATTTGTCTTCAGAATGCTTCTGCCAAGCAGTGATTTCACAGAAAATTTATACACAAGATTGTTTTCAAATTTGTATTTTTTCCTGAAATGACAAGCATACTTTATTCCTGGAATCTCATTGCATATCCAGGGGGAACGAAATCAAAGCAGCTCAGAGTCGTTAAGGTGTGGCCATATCTGAGTGGTCAATCTCAACGACTCTGGGTGACAAGAAGATAAGGGTTGTTATAGTTATCTTAGTGGTTATCTTGTTTCTAACACATTATAGTTGATATTCCATCCCACCATTTACAAATCACCATTTCACAGCATATCAGAATATAATCATTTTTTTGCTTCTGCTGCACAAGTAAATAATAAGCTTATCAGTTGTCTCAGTTGTCTTTTTTCTGTTTGTATGGGTTTTTTTATTTGTTTGTTTGGTTCGTTTTTGCTTTCACAGTTAAAGAATTCATTGTCTGAGAGGATAAAGGGCTTAGGCTGTTTTTCTAGTCTTGGCATATACTTCGTATGAATCTAGTTATGTTACTTTATGCTTCAAATGAAGTCTTTCTGATTTTATTATTGTTTTTTGTTTGTTTTTAAATTAAGCTTGGTTTGTATTAGGCAGATTTTAGTTCTTTGAAAAACTGCCTTTATTAAAAAAATCTGCTACTCGTTTGAAAGAGAAAAATACCTGTTAGACAAACCAACACAATTAGTTAGGAGTGTTTTCACAGTGGTGTTCTTCAGAATTTATGCTTGTTTGGGGCACCAGTAATTATTTCATGGGTAGGTGTGGTGGAAATAAAGTCTCTACTACTTTAAATTATCTGTTCAGAGAAAAGACCAGTCAAGTTGAAAATACAGCGAATTAGTTCAGGACATTGTGTTAGGTAAAAACATCAATGAAGAGTATGATTTTTTTATATATAAAAGGCCAAGTCAGAAGAATAGAGGCTGGAACAATGATTAAAATTTATAGTAGTCAGTGAACAATAAAGCAGTTATCTATTACTGCATTTCCTCTTGGTGGACACACTTTCAAATGAATATGATTTACCACAGAGTTTCAATATATAGTTCTGCAATACTAAGCTAAGCAAAAATTGGAGCAATGCAGTAATCAACTCCAAGGAGAAGATCTGTTGCTGTTTTTTACTTACCTGGATGGGTTGCTGGTGGATGCCATCGTGAGCTCCTCTGTGTTGTGTGCTCTCAGAATTGCCCTTTTCCTTAAAAGATAGTGCATTATTAAAAGTTCTTTACCAAGAGAAATGTTGAGATTTGCATAAATTAGTTTTATTTCATGTCTGTGGAAGTGTGGGTGGGAGGGAAGAAGAAGAAACAGTGCAAAAAATAATTTATTAAAAATTTCACAAATGCCAGGTCTTGCATCATCTTCTTTCTAAGTAGATCTGCAATGCATGTCATTACCCACTGATTTTCATTTCCTTTTAACCCAATTACAAGAAACTCATGGTAGCAGTCCCTGTGTTTTGAGAGGAAATGTGCTAAGAGGAAGGTTCTTGATGTTACTCCTCTTGCAATCACTCCTCTCATGAGCCAGGTGAACTTTATATATAGTGTAGGGAAGAACTGGCTGGGTTTTTTCCTTATTTTTCTGAAATCAAATACTGTTCATCTTAAGATAGACATAAGTATTGAGTGTTGCAAATGGAACACAGAGGTGAAGGAAAATGGAGTTATGTAGGCTAGCGTGTGTGAAGACATGCTCAATAATGCATTGCTACTGACATGCTAAGTTTGACTCAGCCATACACGTATACTCAACTTAAATATTCACTTGACAGCTCTTGGGTCACTTGATCTCAGCAGGAGGGGAAGAGGCTGCTTCTCTTCCATTATCTAGATTGATTTCTGCCAAAAGACTCTATTCTCATCACCACATCCTAACTGGAAAGTAATAGCTAGTCTCTAGTGTACAAGATTGGCTTCATATTCAGATGAAAGCTGTTTTATTTTGATATATGAATAAACTTACCTTTGCATCTGTCTGAAAATGTCTCTGAAATGCTGCTGTCATTTCAAGCTTTGGCAAGTGCTTGAAGTTCAATGCTAATCTTGGGCATCAGACTGTTACCAAGTACTGATCAGTGTGACAGTATTTGTCAAGAGAACTTGTCTACCAGTCTTGAGATTTTTCTTGTTGTTTAAAAAAAAAAAAAGAATGCCTAAGTAATTTAAATTGCTTTGTACATGTTACTGTAGTGAACTCTGCAAGATTAGTATCCCTAGAGGAATCAATATTAGGATTTTCAAAATGTTAATGACCTGATCTCAGTATGACACACTCCATTGTTAATGGGTAGTAAGTAATCTAGTATTGTAATAATTAATCTAGTGTAAATGAGATTAAAATCAATACCAGATTAGCGGCTAATTGGAGGCCTCTGATGTGGCTGTGTCATCAGGGGCTGGGGAGAAATTGCTATGGCCAGTCCTGCTATGCAAACTTTTAAATTTGTTCTTTCCCACATTTGCTAACATGATTTTTCTGTGTGCCTTGATGTGCAAGCTCTCATAATCAAGAGCACTGTATAGTACACTTGAAGAGCTTCCCTTTAGGGAGAGTATTTAAAAATTGTCTGCTAATACCTACTTGGAAAGATAAACCTGAAACCAGAGTACATGGTAAAACTCTGTATTTGTTAAGAAGTAGATGTTAAAAATCTCAAATCTTCCTGCCTAGTATTGGTGCAATTGGCTTGCATTTTTATTGTTCTTTGTGAAGTCTGATTCTGTCTGATTTTCTTGCTTTATTGTTCTGTGTTCCTTGCATTCAGGTTGCAGTCCAGCTGGCTGACAGATGAGGGGGAATTGCATTTATTTTTCTTTGAATAATAGGTTACCTGGCATGTTTTCTTCCTGCCAAAATGCTTTCAGTAATGAACAGCAGGCTTCATCCATGGACAAGTTGCGGGTTGAAAAGTATAGGTCTGTATCTTCTATTTCCTGCATTTCAACCTACGTCAGAATATTTTTCTAGACATGTAAAAGCATTTGCTTGCATCTTTTTAGGATGTTCTAATGATGAGGAGTTACACTTAGAGGGTGAGAAGCTTCTGATCCAGTACAAAGAAATTAATTAATTTCTCCGTGAAGCAGGAAGAGGTGAAAGGAGAATTCTAAGGTATCTCTTTTGCTGTAAGATACTGAGAACAACAGTAAGGAACACGTTCTCTGTGGTTTTGGAGAAAGTGTCTTTAGTTACAGGAGAGAGTCAGAGCCTTGGTGTGTTTGTATACAGTTCAGTCTGAGTTAGGGTTTATTGAAGTGACCCATTGGAATGTTAAAAATGCATAGTATACAATGGATGCATGCTAGAAAAGAAGGAATTTTCATATAGTATTTAAAATATTTGTCATGCACCAGAAGCCCTAGCACTGAATGTATTGCCTAAGCAAATGCCTGTGCTTTGTGGCATGCATTCACTGAATATAAGTAAGTAGAATAGATTACGTTTATCTGATTAAGGGAAATTTCTCTTATTTAAGGAAGTATTGGCCTTGGGTGATGTAATGCAGTGTATTTTTTTCAATCATCCCATTATTAAAGTGCAGTGCAATATAAAGAATTGTTACATAAGGATACATACTGCATTAACTAAAATGCTTTATATCCAGTTAGCAGTGAAACAGCGAGCAGCCAGTAGTCAAATTAGTAATTATAGAGTTTCAGCAAAGGAACTATGCCAAAGACAAAATCGGAAAGAAAATGTCCCCCTTATTTGTCTCCATTATTTGCCCCCCATAATTTAGAGCTACACTGATGGCAATGGTGGAGACCACAGAATAAGAAGGATGTATATTTGAAAGATCTATGCTTTTGTGGTGTGGCAAGCAGTTGGTAAAAAATGTAGACCCTAGACTAATGCAGTTGAAGTGTTCTGTCTTTGCTTCCACTTGGGCAAGGCAGTGCAGTTTGGCTTTGGTTTTCACATTGGTATCTGATCAGTTTTCACATTGGTATCTGATCCCAACACACGTTCATTCACCAAAGACTCCCAAGGTGTCTCACATGCACAGACAGGATCTAATTCTACTAGAACTCTAGCACTTAGCTCAGAAGGACCTGGGATAAGCTGCTTTTCCCTTTCATCCACTATCATAGTTAAATCTTTGTCCAGGGGTGTGGAACACCTTGCTGCCCTCATCCTAAGTTTTTTAAGAACAAAAAAGCTTAAAAGAGAGCCTTAAACTATACATCTTCAAGCTATTTGGGTGGAAACACGCTTTTTCTTCTGTTTTTTCCTTTGCAGGAGAGGATTTGAGTCCTTGAGCTGGTAAGGGGGAGAAAGAGGAAGGATGCTGCAAAAATGGCATTGGAGGAGGCAGGTCTGTATTCCATTCTCCTCCTACTTTTCTATAAAGTGCAACATACAAATACATAAGCCATACTTAAGGATGAGAATGGAATTCCTTGAACAAGAGATCAGAATTGCCATCTCCTGTTTCCCATGTGAACTGTAATTGTTAGACCACAACCTGCAGCCTAGGTAGATTCAGTAACTTTGAGGAGAAAAAAAGAACGTGGATTTGAACTCCCTTGACCAAGTAGGTTCACACAACCCAAATTTCCTTTGCTATCAGATGCTAGTGAAGGAGAAGAATGGAAGAATATTGCTTTAGCGTTAAATGTCATAATGCTGCAGTTCTGTTATGGAATTAGTATGCAATGAAGAACATACATATTCTGTGCAATGAGTGTCAAGTTTGGAGTCTTTGTGTAAGATGCAGCATTGAAAAGAGGGTGTGCAGCGCATAAATTGTCATTGTTTTATCCTATATCTACAAATTCTATTACTTCAATACTGGTTTAATTATTTTTGTTGGTATGGGCTCTTGTTACTCATCCTTAAAGCATCATAGTTTTATTACTAAGGGTAGAAGACCTTTCCTGTAGTGAAATTTGGCAAGTAACTTTCAAAAGGATGCAATTTTTCTGAATCTACAAAACTGATCTGTTGATTAATCCTCACACAATGTAGAAAGTGTCGTATGTTATATGTTCTATGAGGTTTTTGTCTTGATAGAGTATTAGAGTAGGGTTACAAAGATACTCAGAAACACCTGCAGTTTTAAAGTGCAATTGGACTGTATTACTCAGTACCTTCTCAACTGCCAGATGCTTTTACCGAATACTTATATTCTTGGAATAGAATCATAGAATCATAGAATCACCGGGTTGGCAAAGAGCCATTGGATCATCGAGTCCAACCATTCCTATCAAATACTAAGCCATGCCCCTCAGCACCTCGTCCACCTGTCCCTTAAACACCTCCAGGGAAGGTGACTCAACTACCTCCCTGGGCAGCCTGTTCCAATGCCCAATGACCCTCTCTGTGAAAAATTTTTTCCTAATGTTCAGCCTAAACCTCCCCTGGTGAAGTTTGAGGCCATTCCCTCTTGTCCTGTCCCCTGTCACTTGGGAGAAGAGGCCAGCACCCTCCTCTCCACAACTTCCTTTTAGGTAGTCGAAGAGAGCAATGAGGTCTCCCCTCAGCCTCCTCTTCTCCAGGCTAAACAACTCAGGCTCTCTCAGCCAAGTGCCTGCAGTTTCTTCTTACTAAACAGCTTTGAGCTCTGATCAGCTGCTCTGGCATCATTAAGCAAGTAATTGCTTTCATTGCTCGGGTTTTGCACAGAACCAGAGTCACTGTCCCCCTCTGACATGTAGCCTTTTGAGATTCTTGGTCCAAAATCTTAGAGCAGGAAAAGAATGGAGACATAACTAGGGTTTTTTTCACAGAGACATTGGTGAGGTGCATTTCAGGTTGCCAACAACTAGCCTAGAAGTCTTGAAGTCCTGTTGCCCAAAAAGTTGGATGTGTTACCCAGCGCACAAATAGCTAATCTCACACACAAAGTTGAGACCTTGATTTTATTTCAGAGTTGTGCAAGTCTGAGTGCTCAGTGGCTTTCCACAAATCAAGCACGCTCAAACGGAGCTTCTATGCTCAATTTATTAGAAAAGTGAGTACATGCCAAGTACTTTCCTCTATAAATGATTGGCTAGTGATTCGCATATGATTATAATAAAGTCATACATGGTTGGAACATAAGAGTTTTCTACTGCACATATTCAGTGAGTCGGGATCTGCTCTTGAAGATGGGTAGTCTTTTCTTGGTTTTGTATGTACGTGAGTGTATAATGATAGTTTGTCTAAGGACATTTTCCCTTTATTGCCAGAGAATTGGCAGAGAATAAGGCCTGATTTAATACATCCTCCTTTGATCCAGATGTCCAAGACATTCCTTACATCAGATTGAGTACTTTGATCTTTTACTTAGTACAAGTTCTACTATTCTGTTTAATAAAAACTAATGTTAGTCTTTTACTGATTACTATCAGGGTATTCAGAGCAGTGCACACTCTTTTGCAATAGTCTCTTTAGGACATACCTCAGGAGAGAACAGAAATTTTACTGTCATCATGTTGCGTGTTCTTAGTCTCTTCCAAACTCTTGATGTGAACAGGGAGAGACACTGTTCAAGGTGACAATTTTCATTCTCACTATTTGATTATTAAGCCTTTGTACTGATGCTGTCTGGCCTAAAAAACTCTTCTGGCCCCCCTCAGTCAACTCCATTCTCACTGCTGGCTTAAAGTTGTTTCCTGAGTTTCCTCTTTTCTATCTCCCTTTCCTACACCACCCACTCTGAGAGCTCTGATCATTTAATTTAAAGTGACCTGACCCTTGGCTCCTGTACCAAGGTGGCTGGATGAAATGGTCAGTGAGAATGAGTCAGAGGAAAGAAATATCAACCAAAACTGGAGATCTTTAGGGACATCTGATATCGAGTTCACTTTTACTGACCTGACAATATTGTCAGAATAGGCCATTCCCTATAGTGCTTCATTTAATTTATTTCTATCAAATATTTGACTGCCATAGACCCCAGGTATGTTTAGATTAATCGTATTAAAACAGTACTTCTTTGTTTGCATTGTACTACTGAGAAGGGTATTTTAAAAAGGGACAAGTTCCTGTGCCTGGTGTCTTGCCAGTCTGAGGATTTTCCTTTAGACCGAGGTCATCCCGATAACCTTCTCTGGTTTCAAGGGGAAATAACTCATTTTAAACTGCAGATTAAATCTGCATGCTTATGTGATGAATATGATATTTAATTAAAGCAGAAGTATTGCAGTGGGGTAGTTGAGATAAATTACAGTCAGCATTTGCAAGACTGATATAATCAGGTTTGGGGTTTTTTTTCTTTTTAGGTTTTAATAGTGTTTTGTAGTATAGTATGTAGTATGCATGGAGAAATCCTTAGGAAATATTTACTAGGCTGGAATGTTCCTGGCAGGTATTTTCTAAGTTTTGAATCAGATGAAAGATGCAGAGTACATAAAAACTCAAAGAATTTCACAAGAAACTATTTATTGTATTTTTGTGTATGTAGTTGTGTAATACTATTGCTAGCCATTAGCAGAAAGAAGAAAAAAATATTCTTTGGTTGAGAAAATTTTAGACGTGTTTACAATGAGCTTTGCAATTTTGCATGACTATAAGTATTTACTATAGTCAGTCTATTAATGCATGCAGCTGAATTTGTTTTGCTTCACTTTTTAAATTGGAGACAGTAAACAAGTGGGGATATTCCTCCATTGAATTGCAGTTTAACTGTAAAACAGAAATCCTTACTTTCTGACAGTGTACCAGTCTAGTTTGTTCAGAACCTCCTAGTTAATAATACACTTGTGGTTCACAGGTTCAACAGCTCTTAGACTGAGCTCTGAGACAGAGAAAAATACTGTATTAATTTCCTTTACTGGTAAGGGATCAGTAATCATAGGTCTTTACAACACTTACTAAAAGTGCTTTTTTGTATTCTTTGGTTCTGGACTTCCAATGCTTTTTCTTTTTAATTACCTTTTTATCCCTACTCATCTACCCCAAGAATTCTCTATTGGCTTTTCACTCGGGAGTTTTGAAATGAGGAATTACTCTTGACTGTTAAGTTTCTACCTGCCTTGTAATAGCTACTCTGGTGATTAGGATGTACACCTCCTCCTGACCTGATGAAAGTCCCCTTCCATCTCTTACAGTAGATGCAGTCCAAGACAGCTTTAACTCTGATGCAGCTCACTCACTGTAGTTCTTGTAGTGAAGCCTTGAAAAGATTATAAGGTTTAACCATTAAGTTAGGTAAGATGGCTGTAGAGGGGTAAGGAATAAGTATACTCTTCGCAAAATTCTCTTGTCTTTCTGAAAATCTGCTAGCTGCTCAGACATTTGCAAGATTTGTTAACAGATTAAAAAACTGAAATTTGATTAAACCCAGCAAGATTGAAGGTTTGGAGTTAAGATTGAAAAGGTGTTTGAAATATAGATGAGTTTACTTTGCTTTTTTTTTTGTTTGCACAGTAACAAATTATTTTCATGGACCAAGAAGTTATATAGTCATTATTATAAGGTACTAAGGTCATGCATTCAAGTGAAAATACCCTTAATTGATTGATTTAAACACTTAATTGATTGATTTAAATGTGTGGTATGGGCCTCTGAAATGTCCTCTGGTTTGCTGAGACATGTTACTGTTCCTGTTTGAGTACCAGTTGTATTGTGGAAATCACTGAGGCCTCTCGCCTGGGCTTCTGCATTTTGTGTCTGCTGTCACTGCATGGATTTCAGGTGCTTCAGACAGCAAGATTTTACATTGTACTATCCTTCACAAAAGACATATCCCAAATCAATAAAAAACCGGCATGTACAATTGAAGTGAACTGCCTGTGGTCTAACAGACTTGCTAGGCCTTGTTGATTGCAAGTACCAAACTTTGCCAGAGGGAGTGGTTCTGCTTGAACAATGAACAATTTTTTCTTGCAAGACAGATAGATTGAGTGGTGGTATCTCAAATCAGCTGAATGATGCCTGAGGAGAGGCAGAGGCCTCGCAGCCTCATGTTGGTTCAGTTAAGAACAGAAAAACCCCTTAAAGCAGGTACTTATCTCTACCTCAAAGGCATGGCAAATCTCAGTCCCAGTTTCTGACAACACAACCAGCCTAGCCAAGAGCTAATCAGCACATAATAATTGACTTAGACCGACGTTGCCATCAGGTACCAAAGAGTTGTCAAAAAGTATAAAGTTGGCACCTGAAGACTCTTTTGTGGGGGGAGGAAAAATAACAACCTTACCCAACAGACGGATCGCCTCTCTTCTTTTGTGCCCCCTCACCCCCAAGAAGGTACACGTTTTTTGTAATAATCACACACCTCCTGACTTTGTTAGATGTTCCCCTAGGAAAATAGCTATTAACTCAAGTTTAAATTGTTACTTCATTATAAATATCATACATCTCCTTGTTAACTGCTGGTTATAATCACCTAGCGCTAACACTGCAAATGAATGACAATCCTGAGCTTGTTTTTATCTGTTGCTTAAAATAAATTACCTACTGTTTACATTAATTCTGACTGGTGGCCAGCACATATATACATATCACATTATCCTCTAGTCATAAATTGTTGACCAAGTCTGGAACTAGAGACAGATCTAGCTGCAACTAGGCTTCTCTCTGAGGGGAAGCTTAGAAAGCAAAGGAGTCCATCTTGAGCCCCATGACTAGGCAGCAGAGCATCCCTCAGTCACTGGCTGGAGCCATACCTATTAAACGTGATACTACCCCAGCAAATGAGAAGACCCTATTAAATGCTTATAGCTTTAAAAGAGTTTGGCCTGTTGATTTAAAAGTTTGCATGGCACAGCATGTACTCCTGGGCAATTATTTTACGGGCTAAGTCTGAATTTTTCAGACAATTTCTTTTATAGGCAGAGTCAAAAATTGGCTTTCCTATTTGATTCTTCTCCTTCCAGCTCCTCTCAAGGGAAGAATTGTTACTTTTTTCAAAATCCATTATAGAGCTGGACATCCAAAATCGTTAATCACCCTTGAAATATTAGGCACGATGTTTGAACCCCAGTTGAAGAAAATTCCAGGTTTGATGTTGGCTAAAGCTAACTCTGGCATTGATGGAGTAGCCAGTGTCTCGGGGTGATGTGCTAATGTGCTTCATGAAATGCCAAGTGGCAGTGGGCAGGCTGAATGTTCTTTGAAGAGTGTAGAACTAACAAGCATATAGTAAATATGCATTAGGGCAGGTCTCTCATTTTAAATGATAAAATTTACAATGTTCTTCTATGCTACATTACTAAAAGCAACTAAAAGGAACATTTTGGCATATGGCACTATCTTAGGTAAAAGCACCAGCCTTACAAGAATGACTTGGGTTTGAAAAATTTTAATTTTCAATTAAGCTTGAAAGGACAAAGTGCAAAATTAACTAACTTGCAATTAGTTTCAGTAGTAATTATGTAAAAATAAATCAAGGCATATACGAGACAAGTTTGACATAATTAGTTGTGAAGTTTTTTACTGCTGTAATTAGTGATGAATATTCATGAGGCTGTTTGGGAAAGAGAAGCACAGGAAGCAATTATATTTAATTAAACTTTTTGCTGACTTAGTTATGAAGGCTGTTCTTTGTTTTAATCTCTTCAGAAATGCTGTGTAACTCCCAGGACAGGGTAGTTACAACCCAGAGTGTGAAAATTACATTTTAGGATCAATTTTTCTTATGTAGAGGTCTCCCAGCTCATCTATCACTTCATGACTTGTAGGTAACTATTAAGTTCTGATTTTTCAGCTCTTCAAAATTTTGTGAACAGCCCAGTGAAAGTTAATTGCACCTTTTATTGTTTGTGCATTTAAAACATTCGTAGAGAAGGACGTAGTGTTGAACAGGTGAGCATGAGTGAATCCTGTACATAGTGGTGTTAAGATGAGAGTCAGGCTCTTAGTTTCTAGAGGCCTTTTTTATGGGGTCCTTATCAACAGAAACTAGCTGAAAAAGTAAAGAAAAATAAGTTGTAAATGGAGCAAGGGGTCATAAGGAACAAGTGTATGTGATTTGTTTTGGGATTTTATTCAGTATTTTCAAGATATTTGGTATGTTCCACTTAGTATTGAATCCAGTGTGATTTTGTTACTTTTTAAATTTTCTTTCCCAGTTTGTGTTTACTCAGGTTTTTAAGCTGATAATATGTAGGTGTCAGGACCTGCTCCCAAGACAACAGAGGTGTTCAGGCGTACTCTGACCTGCACGGTCAAAGATGTTTGATATCTGCATGGCAACTCAGAGACCCACAAGTCTCTCGGGGTAAAATAAAATGCACCCAAAATAACAAACCAGATACTCAGGTGCACTCTGATGCTGTGAAAATCCAAACTCGATAATCAATGCCAATTTGATTATTAAGTAAGGTATCCTTTTATGTGATGTCTGGCATGCAGGGGATAGCTCCACCTAATGTGCGTGCAGCTTCTAGCACAATTTACAAAGGCTATATGCAGTCAAAGCATACATATTTATCACTTTTCCTGGAACAGATGTGTCTATTATAATCGGTTCCTGGAATTTCCTCCCCTTGGCAAACGTGCTTTGCTCTGTTGGGGGTCTTGCGCTGGGGGCTTCTGGAGGAAGGCTCACAGTCTTCTTCACAGTGAACTTTTCAACTTTCCTTCTTGTGCATGCTCTTAGACTCTTCAAGGTTGCATCTGGTCCTAGCTGATTTTTCTTCCTCTTATCATTGCACTAGTCCTTGTTATCTGGCTTAATTAGATACAGTCATGTTCTTTCCCATTTGTTCTAACTGCAGCCTTGTTAAAATTCCTTATGTGAGCAGAAGTATCCAGGCGCAGGCTAGCTAAAAGTTATTGTCCATGCTAATGCCGTATTTTAGTTCTGAAATCACAAAAAACTATACATAATATTCAAACCTATAGTAGGATAGTAACTTATAACAAATAATCTCTTTCTTCAACTCCAAGAGGCGACTTCTGAAAGTTGCAAAAATAGATGTCAATCTGGTCAGATTACAATCCGATACCTTGAACGCAGCCAAGGTCACAAAACACAATTCCAATCTGATCAGACACACCACAATGCCAGCAAAGAAGAAAAAAGGTTCATCACTCAAGTGGGCCACAGCAGTTTCTCTGGGACGCGTGGTCCATCCAGCACCAACTCCAGCAGCAATTCTTCAGGGCCATGTGGTCTGCTAGTTCTTCCAGGGTGGTATTGCAAGTTCTATTTATAAGGCAAATCCATGCTCCATTAGCATGTGAGGGGTGGTCTTGCCGTGCACGCGCAGAACCTCTTTCCAGAAGGTCTGGGGGCTCCCAGACAGTCAGGTGCCTGCTGCTGAACATCCTCCCCGCTCAATAGCAGCAGGCCCAGGACAGTGAGCCCGTTGGACAGGGAAAGAAGAATCCGTAGATAGCTTGTTAAAATACAATAGAGTGCTGGGGAGGACGGTACTGAGTTGCTCAAGAATAATTAAGTGCACCTTACGAGTAAAGCAATAAAGTTACCTCCTTCATGATAGCAAAGAATAAATAAAATAATCCAGTAAAGTGTATATGTGTTTGTGTGTAGAGCAGGGTGTGGCTGATGGATGCCAAGAACTCCAGTTTCTGATTCTTGATGACTGTTTTTAGCTTTGCAACTTTAGATGAAAGATTTTATTAATTGAAGCCTTGTTTTCTAGTTAAGGAATGTGTTTACCTGACTTTGTTGGATTATTCTAAAATTTCTATGATTTGTCTGTAAATAAGTGAAGGAAAAGTACTATAAAAGAAATAGTATAGTTAGTTTATTTGCATCAGTACTATAGAAGAGTAATAGTAAATGTCTTTGGTTCTTCCTGTTTGAAATTAGGCAAACTCTTTTCTGTTTTAAGAATGATTTTTTTTAAAAAAAATGCTGCAGATGTTCTTAATGTGTGTATATGTAGGGAAACGTGTCTCAGCTATTATAAGCGATGCTCCCTAGAAGCTTTTCCCACTTTATGTGGTTATTCTCCAGCACATATTCTGTACAATCACCCAGCGTTTGTTTAAATAGCCAGAGAACATCATTTCACATATTTTCTCTATTTTCTCTGATGTGTGTCATCAAATTTGTCTTGCATCTATTCCTTTCACCCTTGTTGCTTTTAGTTCTGGTATGCCCTGCAAACTAAAAATTACTCACTGGGCTTAATTTTTGTAACTCATTTATATATATGATATGCTTCAATCACGTCTCCTCTTTTTTTCAAGACTAAATAAATCTTACCTTTTTTTCCTTGATATTTAAGCCCTGTTTCCCCATTCATCATCTTTGTTTCACATGCTGCACTTTAACTGATCTAATTCTGTCTTCAAATAAGCTGGCCAAAATAGGATGCCAGCATTCAAATGTGGCTTCACTAGGTGTTTGTAGAATCATAAACCAATATGTTTAATATCACTTGTGATAATCCATTTTATTATTAACCTTCTTTACCACTGCTATGGTATTAGACCAAGATTCTGTCAATAAAGGTTCGTTGTCATGTGACACACTAGTTAATTCACTGCCTTTTAAACTATACTTAGCTGTACCAATCATTATTATTTGACTCCAGTCTTTCTGTGCAGAATGTGAACTGTAAGTGTGCTATCAAAAATCTCTTCATTTGTCTTTGCATATGATAATTATCTTGACATAGTGATTAATAATTGTGATTCCTGCCTCTTAATACAAATTTTAAACTACATTTTTGTTTCTTGTGTTGTACACATGCCTTCCATATCAAGAATTGCACAATTCAATATGACTAGTTCAGTCAGTCAGCCAAAGTCAAAGAGGAAAATAAATGCTTCCACAACCTCTGTGGAAATGAAAAGCAAGACAACATCTTCAATGAAAATAAAATATGGCACTCTCACATTCGTTAGATTTGTCAGTGCTGAATAAACACCCTTTCATCAAGTGCAGTAATTTTCTTCCTTCTGTAATGAAAGCTATTTTTTGCTTCATTTGTTTATACAAAAATTTGCTGAAGTGAGACCAAAATTTTTATAATACATATTTCAAAAAGAGGAATGAAGGTTCTAGATAAAGTCCCAGGCACTATAGTATCTTGACTTACTGTCTGAAATGTTATGCTGAGTCCATCCACAGTGGAAAGCTATACAAGTACCTTTCACACCTTAAAGTAAGAGATGAGGTCCTTCTTCCTTTATGAATGCATGCTTAGTATCTAAGGCTTTTAGAATTTATAGATTTGTCAATGAAGTAGAAACTTCTGCTGAACTTGGCAGGATGGGCTCATTCAATAAGTGAGTTAAAACTCTCTAGAAGAGTACATCCATCTTCATTGTTAAGAGAGTGTTTTCAGACTTTTTTCCGTTAATCTGAAGACAGGCTTGGTGAAAGTAATGCAGGTTTGTCAGCTCACTTGGAGAAATAATTCAAATATGGGATTTATCATGTGTTCTGGGTTATTTGATTGGCAGAGGTGGAGGGTAGGCCAGGATATACATTCAGAACTATCCAAGATCTCAGGTTACCTCCAAAGTGGCATCTAGACCATTGTTGGCTCATACCTTGTTTCTGGTGTTTCATTGTGCTTGCCACTTAGCAAGTTGTGTCTGACACAAGAGCTACTATGTGACTTAGGAAGTTGATAGTAAGTTGTTGTGGTGCTTTGCCTTTGGGAGTGTTTCCGATTCAACCTGGCTTGTAGTTTCTTTAAAATTGTATAATTTTTTATATTCTACAGAAAACCTTTGGGAAACTCTTCTGAGGACTTAAAGGGATGATAGTCCTCACAATAAAACCACCACAGCAATCAGGGTAACTGGAAATCTAAAGGCATGGAGGCATGAGGTGCTACTACCATTCACTCACAAAGGCAGCCACTCTAATCAATTAGACGTATGAAATAAAGCTGTGGTCTCTCATTTTAGTCATTTGGACAGTTTTCTGCAGCTTTTGAAAGCTCTCAGTTAATTTTTTTAGTTGGAGCAGGCATTGTTTTGGTTCTCTTTCATTTCAAACTTACCTATTTAAAAATATTAAAAGTTTCCTTGCAATATTTTCTTCAGCCTAAACAAACCTAAGTCTTACAACCTTTCTTGGTAGTGTCTTATGGACATTGGATAATTCATGTTGTTTGTCACCAAGCTCTGATTTGTCTTTGGTTGTAAGTATGATGTCCTCAACTGGATAAGTAGACACCTTGCCAGGACTGGTTACGGTTGGGGTTGCTTTTTTCACTGCCAGTTGATGCCCTGTTCTCTGCTGGCACCTAACTACATGTGATCCTAACCATTTCTGCTGTTTTCTGATCATTACAATTTTATTCTTGTCTAGCAGGGTGCTTGGATTGCCTAACAGCAAGCTGAACAAGCATATTCTCTCTGCTTTGCCATTTAGGTAGTTATTGAATAGTATCAGATTCAGAGCAGAGCCCTGGCTGCCACAGACTTTGAGTGGTTTCCTCCCACTCCCTGCTTTCAATGTTGTATTTTCTGGTCAAGTGAAATTGTTAGCAGAGGATAAAAACCACAAGTTTATCTTCTTCCTGGTGTTAGTGCCTTCCAGATGCTTGACGTCCCATTTGTGTTCTAGCTTTCAAATGCAGCTATTTTCCTTTTTTCCTCCCTCTTTATTTCACTTGCATCTCTTTTCTTTTCATCCTTTGCTTGCTTTGCTTTTTTTCCCCCCTCCCTTCCTCTCTCATTTTGGCATTTGATAGTCTGTCTTGTGATCAGGAGGACCAAACAAGGCTCTGCAATAGCTTCTTTCACAAGTTTTTGTTGTCATCTTGCTATTGTTTTATGCTTCATTTCTTTTTTTTTTTAATATTAAAGAAAATATTTAGAGTTTGTTTTGCAACCACTTATGATGTTTGTTAAGACCATCCTGAAGGTATGATCTGAACACAGTAAAGTTACTGAGGCCACTGTTTGTCAAGACTTTCTTGCTGTTTACACGGAGTTTACAGAGCTTGTAGCTGGAATGAAACATTAGTTTGTATGTCAGATAATTGTAATGCAAAATCAGGACAACATTAAGAAGCAAAGTAACTAGGTTTGAACTGTGCATCTACCCAAACCCAGTCTGTCATCATCATCTTGCTTTCCTCCAGTCTCCTTCTGCTTCCTAGAGGCAGCCAGGGCAGCCTGCAGGGCTCACCTGTTTCTTGTAATGCATCCCAGAAGCAGTTGGTGAAGGGGCATTGAGTAGGTATGGATGAATGATGTGAAATGTGACCCTGAGAAAGGAATTAGTGACCTAGCAGATCTTGCCTCTGCTTTCTGGTTTGATTATTTCTTTACTCAAGATCGTAACCTGCTAATGGTTTCTAAATCATTAGGATGCTATCTTGTTCAAGTAGAGCAATGTGGCTTGTGTGTCTGACAGCATCTCTTCCTCACAATTCTAGAAAAAAAATAGGATTGATAATAATATGTAAGACAGGACATGGAATTTGTGCTAAAACCTTTTCAAAAAGCAGAGCCATTGAAATACAGTCGTTGAATGATAAGACTAAAATTTAAAGCTGATTAAAAACTTACTCTACAGTGTATCTAAATAACATTTAAGAAGCATTTTTTGTGAAGTATTGCTGACTTTGCAGGTTCCGTAAACCCTGCACCACATCTCTTTTAGCCTTATTATACTTCTTATGCACCAGCTGTCTGTACCACTAATGCAGCATCTAGGAAAAAGTTAATGTGCACATTCTAGCTGAATGGTATATACCTCTCCAGAATAAGTGCTGTAAAAATGCAATTCATCTTTTTCTCCTGTACAGCATCCCATGTTCAGCTTTTCTCAGACATTCTATTGATATAACATGCTTTTTTGGAGGCATGTATATCACCCAGAATAACTTGGCAACAGTTTTGCAATGTGGTGTAATTTAGTTTCAGGATTGATAGATGATAAAAACACGAGCATTTCATACACTGAATTTCATTTTAATTAGTTTACTTTTTGTTTTGAGTTAGTTTCTTTCCTGCTAGATATTCAGATGATTCCAAGAAATGTTCATGGAGCATGTCATGCAGACTTGAATTCTAAACTCTTGGGGTCAGGCTGGAATAGGGAAGGCAAAGCCATCCATGGCCTTTGACAAATCTGTTTTCCTTCATACTTTTGACTTGAAACTGCTTAAGACCTTTCAAAGTTGATTAAGGTAGAGCATGCTTCTGTGCTGGCAGAGAACAGGGAGCTGATACAGCATGCATGTTATTGCTGAACTCAGAGCTCTGTTATTCCAATTAACCTTTGCAGAAGACAGGATGGTGCACTTGTGTGTAAATTTGCCAGCGTTCCCAAGAGTATTTAGGAGAAAGTAGGCTTTTTATGGCACTAGTTAAAGAAGTGAAAATAAAGCTGGTGCTGGAGACTGAGAGTCCTCTTTTGTCTTGCCGGTTGAATTTCACTGTTCTGTTAACTTTTCCATTAAAACATGCTTTTGTTTTCACTTTCAAGACGATACAATGCTACTCATTAATTGTACACAATGGATCATACATCAGAGACCCAAAATCTGGACTTTTCCTGCAGTTGAGGTGCCATAAAAAGCCTACTTTCTACCAAATACTCTTGGGAACGCTGGCAAATGTACACACAAGTGCACCATCCTGTCTTCTGCAAAGGTTAATTGGAATAACAGAGCTGTATGTGACTTTAACAAGGTGAGACTGGAATACCTCTTAGGAGATTAGGGGGAAGGAGCAGGACATGGTATAATATTAGCAGCTGTTAGCTCCAACTTAGGCACAGTACTTGCACTTAGGATAGAGCCTAGGATGTTGCTAGTTGTTGTAGGTCTTTGCAAAAGCACATTTATGCTATGAAGACAGTAGAGTTTTTCTTTCTTTGAAGCATGTTCTTGCTTTATTTTAGAAGCTTGGTCCACATTTAAACTGCCATGTGTGAAGTGCGTGGAATAATTATTCTGTGCTGTAAAAGATAAAAAGGAGGGCATGCAAGAGGTGAGGCTCTTGATCTTCAGTCTGATGACTCAGATGCTCTTTCAGCAGCTGCCAAGACTTGAAAGCACTGCTCTTTAATGTGTGGACACAATGAGGGATTTAAGTCTTGAGGAGGAAGGCATGGGTAATGGATGCATTCTGATGCCCTAAATGAGATGTGCTGACTGCTGCAAATTCTGCCGACTAATACTGTCTTGAGGTTTATCTGTGACTTGTGGGCTAGTTGTATAGACTTAAAACTATATATAGTCCCCAGTCTTACGCTTAGCTTTAATCTCTTTGGAACATTAGATATTGTCTTGCTCAGAGCTTTTACAGCGTATTATACAGCAAAATCGTATTTTGTAGCTGGGGCTCCAAGATGCTGCACTAATACCAATAGTGATTAAAAAAAATTAAATGCATGTATGAATAAAAAGTTTTCCCTATCAAGATGTCCTGCTTTGTGTATGCAGGCAAGGTCATGAATGTCTTTTCAGTCATCTGAAAGAACAGACAGAGCACCCAATGGTATTTAGACTTCTGATTAACATTTGAAACATATACGCTTTTGAGAAAAAGGTAGTTCTTGTCGTAGAGACATAGAATCACTTGGTTGGAAAAGACTTTTGAGATAACTGTACCTGTCCACTACTAAACTCTCATTTGGGAGAAGAGACTAATACCCACCTTGTTACAACCTTCTTTCAGGTAGTTGTAGACAGTGATAAGGTTTCCTCTCAGCCTCCTCCTCTCCAAGCTAAACAACCCCAGTTCCCTCAGCTGCTCCTCGTAAGACTTGTTCTCTAGCCTCTTCACCAGCTTTGTTGCCTTTCTCGGACATGCTCTGGGACCTCAATGTCTTTCTTGTAATGAGGAGCCCAAAACGGAACAAAGTATTGAAGATGTGGCCTCACCAATGCTGAGGACAGGGCCAGAGTCACTTCCCTGATCCTTCTGGCCATGCTGTTTCTGATACAAGCCAAGATACTATTGGACTTCTTGGCCATCTGGGCCACTGCTGACTCATATTCGGCCAGCTGTAAACCAATACCTCCAAGTTCTTCTCTGCCAGGCAGCTTTCCAGCCACCCATCCCCAAGGCTGTAGTGCTGCATGGGTGTTATGTCCCAAGTGCAGGACTTGGCACTTGGCCTTGTTAAATCTCATCCTGTTGGTCTCAGCCCATTGATCCAGCCTGTTCAAAGCCCTCCTACCCTCAGGGAGATCAACAATTCCTCCCAGCTTAGTGTCATCTGCAAACTTACTAAGGGAAGTTTCAGTCCCCTCATCCAGGTCATTGATAAAGATATTGAACAGAACTGGACCCAGTACTGAGCCCTGAGGGACACAACTTGTGACTGGCCTCCAACTGGATTTAAGTTTTCTACCCAGCAGAGGGTTGCCAGTACATAGGAGCTTGGTAGAATGTCCTTAGGTCTCAGGAACATCATTATCAAGTTTTCAGGTGGGAAATAGCAGGGCAGGGAACCAAAGAGAGATGGAGAAAATTATTTGATGGGCCACTTCAAGAGATGGGAATAGAGCCACTCTCTCCTCCAACTTATTAGCTCTAGGGCTGTGCTGGTTGCTGTGGTTCAGGTCTGTGGGTATTAGGGACAGTTGTGATTAGCACAGGGTGAAACATAGAATAACCTGGTGCTGTTTCAAGCCAGGTCATCTGTGTGCACCAGTGTTGTCTGGATGTGAAGCCATCACTCTTGTAGACATATCTGGAAGGAGCTTGGGGGTTCATTTTGCTCTTTCCCAGAAATCTTATCCAGGTACCTGGTAAGCAAAGATGTAATCATACTGTATTTGGCCAATTCCCATAGATGAGGTCTGTTTAGTATGTGTAACACCTCTATTAACAAATCTCTCTTTTGTACCTGAAATGGAGTAAGCCAAAGCTTTGAATGCAATTGAAAACAAATCTTTGTCTTGGGAATCTAAGGGAAATATTAAGCTACTTAAGGAGGGGAACAAATGCTAACAGGGCATGAAACTCCACAAAGGCAAGGGGCTGTGCTGTCTGGGCCGTATCTTATTTGTAGCTTGGAGAAGGGCAGTAGGGAAGAAAGACTTGAGTTAGAAAGGAAATTGCTAGAATAAAGAATATTCTCAAAGTCCAGTGTACAAAATCTACATAAGACTAATGGGACATAAAATTCTCAAGGATGAGAAGTTTAAGAGCTTTTGGAGACGTAGCAGGATGCCCTAGGAACTCCTAGCAAAAAAGTACATAATATGCAAAAGTTCTGCCTGTCTGTATTTGATTTTTTTAATTGTCTTTAACCTTACAAGATGCAGCTCTGTTCTTTATAAACAGTTGGTATTTAGATGTATTGTTACGGTAATGTCTTTGTTGGAGGTGGACCGTGACTTGTGCTCATTAAGGCTCAGATTAGGTATTTCAGAAGCTTTTTCTCTGATAAACTGTGAAAAGCCAGGCTTAAGCAGAGTATCACAAAAGATAAAATAATAGCCTCTCATCCCTGTGTCCGGCAGACTTAATACATTTTCTCTCAGATATTTTTAAAACTTTGAGACAGCAAATTTGTCCACAGTCTTTAAGATAGTCCTCTGAGCACAATCCATTATGTTTCCTTTACCAGTCTTTTCCTGAATTATTCACAAAGCTTTTTACTCTCCAAAAAACTCTAATCTACAAATTTCCCTGCATTTCCCTAATAATAAGTCTTAATAGGCATAAGTGCCATTGATAAAGTGTTTATATGTGGCATGATTAGAAAACATTGATCTTTAGGGGGGGGAAGCACGAAAGAATAACTACACCATGAACTGAATTTAAATTAGCTGACCCACTCGCTTTTTTTTGTGAATTTGTGTTTAGTAGCAGAGCGGATAGAACTTTTGAAACCTGCCTGGGTAATATCTGCTTCTTTTGGGAGAAGATGGCTGAATTACCAGGAAATTCAGTTCAGTGACTTCTATGATCTGTAAACATTTGCTGAAGATCACTAGAGCAGAGCTTAGAAGTGGTGGGTTTTTCTTTCTAAAGAAGTCGTGCATGTCCGGCTGAGATTTTTCAGGTGTTCTTATCTCATCTTTTCCCTATTACAGTGTGCACAAACTGTGGTTTGATGCTTAAACGTGGAGCTGAACTACCAAAATCAAATATTTAGAAAAATACTCAAAGCATATTGATGCAGAGCAGTTGGTGCATGAGGAAGGCTCTTCTATTATGCTGGACATAGTAAATATTTCATTATTTCGTTCCTAGAGAAATTTGTAAGTGGCAACTCGAGTGATCAAAAAACAGTTTTAGTTGATAGGCAAAAGAAAGGAAAATCTTTAAGATTTACTGTTCCTGCCTTCTGCAGTAGGAAATTAAGAATTTGGATGGATATAACTGTGTGGATTTTGGAGATCTAATGCTTTCTTTGTTTTTTTTCTCAGCCTCTCATCAAAATAGTATTTTTCTTTTTGATACTGTGAGGAATTACAGCCTGCACAGAAATAAAATTCTCCCCCAAAAAGAAAACAGTACTCAGAGGTTGTATGACCTTGTGAACAGAGGGCTGAAATGGAGTCAGGGGAGAGCAGTTCTGTGATGGTGGCACTGGCCTCCAGTGTGGCGGAGTTGCACCAGTGTGTTTATTCTATTTTGCTTCTCTGAACCTCTTTTCTCCTTTGCATTTTGTTACCTTTTGGTGTGTTTCCTCATAAGATTTGCATGCAGTTCAAGTTCCATTTAGATGTTGTCTAAAGTCATTATCGCATTACCTTTTGTTTCTCTGGAAACAGAAACTAGATAGGAATTACTTCTCCTTTATCATGACTCTGAAAAAATCCGACTGTAACTCCTCTTATGAGTCTTGGTAATTTTGTCAGTTCCTCAGTGTCTCCTGCAAATAAAACATATAGTATATGCTCTCTGAAGTGCTACTTCTGATCTAGTCTTCTCATCTCTTCTCATCACCCCTATAAGACTGCTGTTTAGGGTCATGCTTCTGCTTCTGCTCCCTGGCACTGAATTGCCATTTCCAACCATTCTATTCACCATTTCCATCTCAATTTGAAGCTCACTTGTGTGACCTTGCATGGCCTTACCCCAGCTCATGTTTTTGTTTTCCTCATCTTGTCTATCCTAACCTGTTTATTTGTTTGGCTTGTGGATTTTGGTTTGGTTTGGTTTTACCATTCACTTCTTTTCACTGCGCAATTTGCTGTTAGACTTTCACATCTCTTACTGGTATCACATCTGCCAGACTTACATTGCTGTCTTTGCTGTTCCATCACCATTTTATTCTTCAAAATTTTTTTCTGCAGTAGGTCTGATCACAAACATCCAAATAACCACCCTTCACTGAGCAGCTATCTATATTTTCTCCTACGTATTATTATTAATTTCTACGTATTATTTGAACTGTTAGATTTGTGGAGCACAGGTTGTAATTCCTGCCTTTCTTTATAAATGTGTAAACTTTGACTGCACTGCAAGTTATCATTAAAAGTGAAGATTGGGACTTTTACATCTCTGATTCTAGTGTGCTTTGCCGAGTACAGTTGAAGTACTGTGCTTACACCTCAGAACTGGGTGTCTCATCTCTGGAAACAAGAAGTAATGACTGATAGGTAGAGATGTCCATTAATGATAGTGCACATGCTTCCTGCTATGGTGTGTATTTTCCTCTTTTTCGGTTTGTCTCTCCCTAGCAGTTTACCTGCTGGCATTTGTTGCACATAAAGATGGACTGAGTAATAAGTTAGCCAATCTGATTTATATGAATATGTCTTTAATAAGCTAATTTTCCACAGTCCAAAGGAAAACAGAAAATTTTCTTTTAACACACAGTGCATTAGTGGAAAACACAGCATACGTTAAGAGTGGTTTTGTATTGAAACAAATCTTAAGCTTCCTTTTCCATTTATCTTGCAGATGCAGGCAGCGGCCAAGATTATGTGACCTCGGAAAATCAGCTGCTTTACTACCCTAGTATTACCTATGCTATCATTGGCAGCTCTGTCATTTTTGTACTTGTGGTGGCCTTTCTTGCCTTAGTTCTGCATCACCAGCGGAAACGCAACAATCTCATGACCCTGCCAGTGCATCGACTGCAGCACCCAGTCCTGCTGTCCCGGCTGGTGGTCCTTGATCACCCGCACCACTGCAGCATCACCTACAACATCAACAATGGGATCCAGTACATGTCCAACCAGGCCTACCAGAGGCCAGTGGACCTGGACTCTCCGCCATCCTATTCAGAGGCTGTGCTTGACCAACGGTATGTACAGGAGCTAATTCTGTGCTCACCAAATCTTCACTCTACTGGTTGCAGTTCTGTTAATCTCTGCTCCTGCTCCCCATTTATCCTTAGTACTGCTTTTGATAGAAGTACAGCATTGCATTTCTGCCATATATATAGGGCCAAATTTGGGCGTATTTGAGCTCCTCCTGCATATGATAAATTCACGGTACTTGAGTCCCTTTACTGTTACTGATATTAAAAGGATTAAAGACAAACTTAAGTTATGCTTTCTCAGCATTTGTTGTTGGTAGTAAAGATTTTGAGAATGGCAGGAAAATGCAAGGAAATGTGTCACTTATCTAGTAGTGGTGCCCTGTGACTGTGGAATCAAAACATGAAAACTGAATGTGGAGTTTTGCCAAAAAAACCCGCTAGGTTGTAGGTCATGCTACTTAAAAAAAATTACCCTGCTTATGTGTGATCAGTATATAAAGGTAATGTGTCTTCATTTCTTGTGTAAAGAAATGGTATGGTCCCTCTGCTCTGCACTATTTTCCTTTTACCAATAGAATTAAAGAACAGGACTCTGAAATGGGAAGTGCTGTTCTCATTTTAAATAAGTGAAAGTGCTTTGAAGTTTTTGGGTTGAGTGTGATTTGGGTTATGATGTTTTTGTAGTTACGATATTGGTTTTATTTGTGGTTAATTAACCTTTGTTTTAACCTCTGTCTGCGAAGTTTTTCCAAATAAAACTCCTAGACTGGCATCCTCTGTACATAAAAAGGGCATGGTATGAACTTTAATGATCCAGATTGTTCACTGTCATCCTGTTGATAATTTTTAGTATGCACTCTAGGATCTAAGAATGAAAGTATAATCACTTACATTCCTATTCTCTGCTGTATTTGGCAGCAGTTCCCTTGTCGTAATGTTGACATTCATAATAATGATATCTTTTCAATAGTAAGTACAACTAAATGAGCAGCTGTCCAGATTGTAATCACTTTTCACCTGGGCCAATAAAAAAATCCCAGAAATTTCAGAGCTAATTGCTGCCAGGACCTGTTATCGATCTGCTAAACCCTTCAGTCCCTTTACTTGTTTACTATCAGAACCAAAGAAAAAGTTTTCCTGAGTCCAGTATTTATTTTGTCTGTGCCTACTTAGCACTTGCTCTGCATGTGATATCATGACAGCAGAATTAATTTGTCTTGTGGAGAATTCAGTTCATAATTTATTTGTAGACTGTAAGCCATTAATCTCTGTCACTTAATGGAGGTTTCCTCAGAGCTTTCTTGTGTTCACATCATTATCTATAGGTGTAAATCCACTACTTACCTTATTTCTTATAAACTGCTTTCTTAGGTTGTGTAAATGTTGCATAGGAAAAATTCTTACCTCTTGCAGCTGTCTTCAAGAGTAATTAGAGATCTGTTGAAAGTGCATACCCACAAAAATCAGTGTGTAGAGTGTTAAAGCAGGATATAGTTAGCTGTGTTGCATCATGGTCAGGAGCCTTGTTACCCAGTGGTGGTGTGGACATTTTGGAATGATCTGAATAATGTAGGCAGATCTGTTTGAGAACTCCTGATAGGTGTCATCATGGAAAAGCAAAGAAATAGTGGTGTTTGTTTTTTTCATAATTGGAAAACTATGTGCTTTCTTCCACACCACCATTTTTAATAACTTTTGCTATCTTGTGTACCTTACAGCAGACCACCTTGGTTTGACCTTCCTCCACCACCTTATCGTTCTGAATCTGAATCCTCTAATCAGCCTGATCTTCCTCCATACCGATCTCGAATGGGAAGCTTGGTGAGCACAGATGCCCTCGTGGCAGGAAACCATCTGGGCACAGCCAGCAGTTGGCCAAGAGACATCCATGACAGCGTGGAGGGCCACAGAAATCTTTTTGAGAGGACATCAGATCAAAGCTGTTCTCCAGTCAACTGTATTGCTGAAAGAGACGTGTAGCTGCTCCAGTATTTGGGATGGGTAGGAAGGCATTTGCTTTTTCAAGTCTGTATGGGTTAATCTGCTCTGGCTAATAGGTTTCAGGAGCAATATGCCTGAATGATGACTGGATTTGAATCTGCACTAAGTTAATATTTGAATTTAGCATTTTGGGCTAATAAAAGACAGCTGTGAGAGCTAAACCTGGAGTCACATCAGCTCTTCACAACATTTCTGTGGGCAACTTCTGCTTCAGACTAGTTAAAGGAACATCAGTGCTATGTCAAAGATCTGATATGATGTGTTTCTTGGACTATTTACTGTATATGAGTGTATTTATGTGTGTATACAATAGAGACGTTAGATACAGAAACTGTGCCAGAAGGACTCTTGTCTTTTCAGACTGCCTCCCATCCTGATGACATGTTGAGCTGTTTCTTCTTACTGCCTCATGCCAACTGCTGGTCACTGAAGCACATAAGAGGCAGTCTTACTGCCCAGTGCTAGCCCACTGGCAGTGCTCAAATTGCAGAAAATGTCCTACTTGACCCTTCAAAGTTCGAGCTTGTTGAGGATGCAACAACTCTCTAACTGAGCAAGTGAGGGTATGGTTCCCAGGTGCTAATATCTAGGCCAAATTTGCGTGAGTTTTCTTAGGAACATTGAAAAGGTTGACTTATCTGTCAGACTTCAAGGCTGAGTACAGAGGCACTGAAGCTTCTCAACAAACCAGCACAAGACTTCTTTTCAAGTGTGGAAAAACAACATTACTTGATGTGTTTATTCTAAAAAAAACCCAAACAACAAAGCCAAACAGAAAACAACCTCAACCCCCCCCACCAAACTGTTTTCAGTTACATTTTGAACACCAAAACCAGCTGGAGGCAAATACATTATGGAAAGCTTTAGCCTGAATGACTAGTTTGATACATTTGTAAAACAACTGAAAGCAGTTCATGAAGTGAACGTTGTTGGGCTTGTTGGCCCTCACTATGTGTATATGTACATGCATGGATTCACATTTAATACTATGTGTATGTATATAAGTAGTGTATTGCATAGGTTTAGTTCTACTGCAGCAGTAGAATTCTAAAATGTCAAAGTTTCACTAATGAAATTCTCATTGGTTTTTACAGAGTTTGCCATTATTTGTGTTCATCTGGTTGACATTCTAGCTTCTACAGAAAAACAGAATTATTTGTGTCTGTTTTGTCTTAAATCTTGAAGTGGTCTCCTGTGAAGTGTGTTTCAGTGCACAGCATTGAATCACCTGTGTGAAAGCATCTCAGAGGTAAAAGTATTCAGAGTGGCAAGAAGGAAGATAAACTGTGAATTTAAATGCCACTGCAGTGCTGTGCTTGTGCTCAGTATACAGAAGGCAATGCAGTGTCTTCCTTTTGTCCAGAAGGAAATTGAACTTCAACAATTATTTGCTTTTGTCTTATTGGACCCATCGCACGCACCTTCTTCTGTGTAATGAACACTGTCAATAAACAGACTTTGTTGTTTAATGGAAATGAAGGAAGCTGCCTGCCCACATGTTCTGCTTTCTTCCTTCTCATCCTTCTAAGGTAACTTCTTTTGCTCAAAAGTTATATGTTGATATTTTTTTTGTCATTTCCAGCTCTGGAGTCTACTGTTATGGTATGTAAAAGGCAGAGGCCAGATGGATTTACAAGCAGAGGTCATTCCAGGACTGAGAGGACACAGTGGAGAGCACTGGAGAAATATAATGCTTATGGGCTTGACTGCCTTTTAAGCAGATGAATTCATTAAAGGCTTCGGCAGCCTATCTAGAAGTGCATTAGTGAAGTTGCTCCTAGGTCCTTGTAAAACAGTGTATGTGATTGGTTAAAATTTTGTCCTTGCTGGGAGCTCAAGCAATGTAATTATGCTGTCCTTCACAAAGCAGGGCTTGCCTAATTAATGACTCCATCTGATAGTCTGTTGTCACATATCAGACAGTTATTCTTTATTTTGCAGGTAGTTTAAACTCTGATACATAGCCGAGGTAATAGTAAAAGTGGGTGTGGGGGTGTCTCCTGTGAGTACTGGGACGTGCTGTCTCTCTTGCCTTTTGTTAAGGTTCTGCTCAGCCTCTGTAAGAGAGCTATGTAATGCTATATCAGAATTAGCCTTAATGTTTTTCTGTTACAGTTTTTAAAACATTATATTGGACTTTATAATATACTATTGAAGAGTTTGCAGTAGTTTCGTTAGAATTAGACATCTTTTTAATTTCAAAGTTGCCTAAGGCTGTATTAGTGAAAATAAATCATCGTGTCTCATGTAACTAGGGTTTGTACAACCCAAATACTATTTGCCTATGCCATCTGAAAAGCATTGTCTTGCATTGCTAAGAAGTAGGAAAAAAGTGGGCATAGCCCACTTCTTCTGCCTTTTGTCAGTCACAGTCATATGTGTACATATACATATATTAAAAGAGATACTTTTCAGGTTGTATATATTCTTGGAACTTTTGCATTGAGATAATCCATTGGACTTTTTTTTTAAAAAAAAAGAAGGAAAAACCAAAACATTCTATCACAGATTACAAAAGGAGATTGTGCCTTTTTGATTGAATATTGATTTGGGAGGCTGTTAACTATATTTCAGGGTGTTGTTACATATCATTCTCTAGAGATCCAAAAAAAAGAAAGATGTCCTGTCTTCCTCTTTCTTGTTTCTTATGGGCACCACTGAACTTTGAGGAGTACCAAAGTTCAGTATCTTGTTCCAAAAAGACAGGGTAAAATTTTAAGGGGCGGTTTCATCTTACTCCACTTTTCTGGTTTGTAGAACAGATTTGCTAGCTGATTTCTTTGGAAATTGCTGTAGTGTCACACAAAATTGCTTATAACATATCGCTTCTAGTAGTGTTAATGTAGCATTATACTGCATAATTCAGTGGAATCTTTGGAAAAGCATGGTAGCAGCAACCACGCTGATGAAATTGAGTATTTCATTGAAAATCCTGCAGCTTGTAAGGCTGAAATTAAATGCTCGTGAAATACCATTTGGTAGGATTTCTTTTCAGTAGCCAGTAGTTGGAATTAATCGTTCTGTTGTTTGCAATTACTTTTAACTTTTTAGTTTAAGGTTATTCCTCTGGAAGCTTTTCTTTATCCTTAATGTTTAAACAATTGTATGTTATTTCAAAGACCTATTCTTACAAAAGTAACACCAGTTAGTTTCCTTCCAGAGCCAAATTCTGTTTCCATATCTGTATTGAAATGGTGACCACTGTAATGAGTAGTTCTCCTCAATGCAGGTATTAATATATTTGATTCCAGCAAAACAATTTGAAGAAATGACTACCTGAGGTAAGTGAAGGCATGTGGATTAGCCGGTTGGAAAATAAGATTTCAGTTAGTTAAAAATAAACAAATAAATTTCAGGTGATTTTTACAGTCTGAAAGCTCACCTGAAGTCAGTGCTGTGTATTTAAAATTAGGCCATTAGTGAGTCCATTTGATAATAATATGAAGTTCCTCGTAAGGCAAATTGCACTTTACCTCTCTGGTATTGTGCTAATGGAAAATTGGCAGTAATGTTTTTAAAAAAGAGCCTGTGAATAATTTTCTTGGCTCTTGTTTACAGCGACATACAAGACAACACTGACTGCATTGTGAGCTTTAAATAACTATTCATTCCTCTTCAGATCAGTTCTATTTACACTGCTTCACTTTGATACAGCTAATAGGGTCCTTTAGAAGATTGTTGGAGGAAAGAGGTGATGACTCATTTTAATTAGTGCTGCAGCTTGTTAATCTTGTGTGATTTACTTTTTAGACATCTTAAGAAAGAAAAAATAGTTATAGCAAATAAAAAGAAACATTAGCAATGAAAAGGATAGAGGGACACTGATTCAGAATTTAATTTTTAACAAATATTTAATATTGTATGAGTGAAGGAAGACTTTAACGCTGTATTTTGAATGTGATGATCAGATGGCAAGTACTGTTCTTAGCTGATGCTCACTGGAAGCTACTTTGCATATAATGCCTGGAACTGAAATGGTAAGACAAGTGCTCTTCTTGCAGTTCATACTAGATATGAAATAATTTTTTTAACACAAGACTGTGTTCCACCTGTGGACTGACATATGTGACTGCAGAAAGAATTTCAATACTGTGCTGGATTCTACTTGAATGCATTCTAGTACAGGACTGTGGCCTTCATTTTTCCATTTTTTCTGATTTAAGGGGTTTTGTCAACTTGAAATTGAGATGTTTCCTAAGAGCTTTAAGGGAAGTTGTATGTTGAAACCCAACCATGTCTTAAATTTTTGTAAACTGGAAATTTTCAAAAATGTATTCTATATTCCTGAATAAAGTCAATGTTTTAATACTGTTGACAAACGAGGATGTCCCCTGTCTCATGAAGTCTTAGTCATTTCAGTTTTATAGCCTCTTACATGAAGCTTCTTCCAACTTCTTTTGCATTCACTTTGTTGAGTTGTGTTAAATCTTTGTGGGTTTTAAGCATATTTTAAAAAGGAAGTGATATGGAAAACCTGCCTGTACATGTGGAAAACTGGTTGGATGGCCGGGCCCAGAGGGTGATGCTAAATGGTGTTAAATCCAGCTGGAGGCCAGTTACAAGTGGGGTTCCCCAGGGCTCAGTGCGGGGTCCAGCCCTGTTCAATGTCTTTATCAATGACCTGGATGAAGGCATTGAGTGCACCCTTAGCAAGTTTGCGGATGACACTAAGCTGGGTGGAAGTGTCGATCTGCTGGAGGGTAGGGAGGCTCTGCAAAGGGATCTGAACAGGCTGGACCGCTGGGCTGAGACCAATGGCATGAGGTTTAACAAGGCCAAATGCTGGGTCCTGCACTTGGGGCACAACAACCCTATGCAGTGCTACAGACTAGGAGAAGTCTGTCTAGAAAGCTGCCTGGAGGAGAAGGACCTGGGGGTGTTGGTTGGCAGCCAACTGAACATGAGCCAGCAGTGTGCCCAGATGGCCAAGAAGGGCAATGGCATCTTGGCTTGTATCAGAAACGGTGTGGCCAGCAGGTCCAGGGAGGTTATTCTCCCTCTGTACTCGGTGCTGGTGAGACTGCTCCTCGAATACTGTGTTCATTTCTGGGCCCCTCACCACAAGAAGGATGTTGAGGCTCTGGAGCGAGTCCAGAGAAGAGAAAAGAAGCTGGTGGAGGGGTTGGAGAACAGGCCTTATGAGGAGCGGCTGAGAGAGCTGGGGTTGTTTAGCCTGGAGAAGAGGAGGCTGAGGGGAGACCTCATTGCTCTCTACAACTACCTGAAAGGAGGTTGTGGAGAGGAGGGTGCTGGCCTCTTCTCCCAAGTGACAGGGGACAGGATGAGAGGAAATGGCCTCAAGCTCTGCCGGGGGAGGTTTAGGCTGAACTTTAGGAAAAAAAATTCACAGAAAGGGTCATTGGGCACTGGAACAGGCTGCCCAGGGAGGTGGTTGATTCACCTTCCCTGGAGGTGTTTAAGGGACGGGTGGACGAGGTGCTAAGGGTCATGGTTTAGTGTTTGATAGGAATGGTTGGACTTGATGATCCGGTGGGTCTCTTCCAACCTGGTTATTCTATGATTCTTTGTGTGTATAAAAATATACTGATACATATGTCTCTATGTACAAATGAAAATAACTTAACCTAATAATTTCTTGTCCTTATTTTGCCATTCTGTTTGTACTGTCAAGCATGAGGCATCTGAAGCAGTTGTGTGCGGGAATGAAATGACGAGATGGACTCCAGATAGATGTAAATGCGGAGACCTTTATTGTTGGAACTTACAGGTTTATATACCTTTGCTCATCTGTCCACGCGTTTCTCATAGCAACCTGATTGGCCCAGGCCTATTGTCCACGCGCTTGCAATCACCAGCAGCAACATTTGGTTGGTTAACCTCCAAAACCCCACGCGCTGCCCCTAAATGCTGTCTCCACCCTGATTTGCATCTCTGATGTTCACCTCTTTGTTGAGCTTCCCGCTCTTACAAGCCAAGGTCAGTTCAAGGTCCCCAAGTCAAAAGTATCCAACAGGTCTACTTTGCTATCACTGATTCCTACATTTGTGTTTGTAGCAAAGCCCTGTAAGGCTTCAGTAGAGATTGGTGCTCTGTGCTCATTGCTGCATACAGGTTTGCTAGCAGAGCTAAGGGGCCTGTTTATCTCCAGGGCCATGATCCACACGCCAGACATGTGAGCCAGATTCAAGCTGAGATGCTCAGTGGAGGTTGTCTGGCTGGAGTCCTGTGTCAGGGCTATCCACCTATCCACCCAGCAGGTGCCTCATGCAGGCACCACCACTATCGTGGGAACCGTCCAGCCCCTCTTGATCATGGAACATAGTCACCCTTCTTGTCCAAGTATTTAAGAGACAGTTCTGTCATTAAAAGGACTAGCATTAAGAAGTACCACTTATGTCATGAAGTTATTTTCACAGACTGAGAAGAACAAGTGTCTAAATATTTTGAACTATGTAAGTATGTAGAGTTTGGCATATTACACTTCCGTGATTCATCTCCACTTGTTGCCTTCACAAAGACATGTTAGTTTTTTCATCATCCTGGTTAATTGAGTCATATACCCTCACTGAAATTCTCAGAGGGTAGTCTGCTCGGTCTCACAGAGAAACTTTAGTGTCACTTTGTGCCTTTTACAAGGTTTAGCGAGTAACAGATATGTAACCTAAGCCAGAGCAGATTCCTCTCGTGCAGATATTCATCAGTTCTGTGTGCATTCCCCCAGTGCTGTCTGTGAAGAGAACTGAAACAACCATCATGCAGTCCTGGTGCAAAATCCTTATGCAGGCTTTTGTGCTATCCTTTCCAGAGAACTAAAGCTTTTCAGCTACTGTGTGTAAGCTAGGAAGAACTTGCGGTCCAGCTTTTGTCCTGATGTACCTCACAGGCAGAGAGAAGTGAAGGAGCCCGAGCACAAGGCTTGCTGCATGGCTTGTTCTTCCAACTGAATTGTGTGCACTGGCTTCAGTGAAAAGGGATGATGATGGGAAGATCCAAGTGATTTGGAAGCACAATGTGTGCCAAAATGTACCACCTCATACACGTTGAATATATCACTGGCACAGCTCTGTGTTACTACAGGGTGTGTAAAAACATACATTGACTGCAATAGTTTTGAGGACAAAAGGTAGATTATCAAGCACCAGTCATAAGTGTATCATCAAAAAAATGATTAACACGTGGCTGATTTTCATTACATGGAATCAGCTGTTTGCTCATTCATGCATTGTAAATTCAATCCTGCTGGTAGTAACTAGCAACTGCTTTTAGCGAAGGAAGTGTCTATGTGTCTTATCCCTGCTCTCAACCTGCCATGAGCCATGACAATGACAGCTACATTCCAGTAGGCATCATTAGTTCTATCAATATGTGTTGCCATATTCTTGCAAGGAGTAGGGAGTCATCACATTTATGTATAAAAGTGAATTTTGCCATACTTTGGAAGACTATTGGGTTAGCAGCTCTGGTCAAAACCTCAGGCTAATGTGATTTGAGGCTGGTTTTATTACTTAGAGTTTCCTAGAAATTTGTGTACAATGCAACAACTTTTTAACCTCATTTCAGCTCACCTTGCTTAGGCTAACTTTTCTGTAGTTTTCCTGAAGAGCCAGGGCCAAAGAGGACAGCTCCAGGATAGCTAGGACTTGCCCAGTTTTCAGGAGTGTTTCTTCACGGCATCCAGTGGCATATGACCCCTGTCCTGGCTTGCAGGCCAGGAGCAGCATCTACAGCACCATGGGGGGAATCGGGAACAGGGAACACAAAGCTCTGCTGCAAAGATCACAGAACCACAAGGAAACATGAATTTGCTTGTCAATGGTGTATTGGAGTGTAGCAGCTGGGAGTATAGCGATTGGTAGAACTAGGAGTGGGATGATGGATGGGGTATCTGCTTCATCAGTCAATGTTGCCTTGTTGTCACATACCAAGGTAGATAGAGTAGGACCCAGAACTGTATTTAAACATTTAGTTTATTAACTATAATGTTACAATTCTAAGTCAAGAATATAAGCTTACATCTAGGCCAATATTAACGTTTTATAAGGGTTGAAAAAGACTACATGACCTGTACGGAGTTTGGTGCTGGAGTCCTTAGATGTTTCCTCAAAGCTGCTGCTAGTGAAGTTTCTGCAAAAGCTCCGGCGCGGTGTCCGTGGGTTGTGGCCGATGTCGGTGGGGGGGGTCTCAGGCCAGCTGAAAGGGAGCTCCGATTAGTGCTTGCTCCTCTCATCATTTATAGTCCGTTCTGGAGTGATAACATCTGGGGTGCCAATCAGCCCAATCTTCTTTACCTTTTGTTGGTGGTTCCGATGATGGAGGGGACAATGGATTGTAGTGCAACCTCCACCCATGTGTAGGAATCCAGAGAACTCCTGGGTCGTATATTAGGATGATTCAGTCACAAAAACTCATACAAATCTTATTAGTACTTTTGATTGTTTTGAGGACCACCTCTGAGTCTTTGTTTTTGTTTTGCACTTACACATACCTGCTTGGTATGTGGGATGAGGGGGGTGTGACCATGGGCCAGTTTGGTCATCCTGACAGGCAAACAAGTGGCAGAGACATACTCGCTCATCCTCCCCTACTTACCCCTGCTGCACAGATGGGCTTTGTTATGGCCATTGGCATGGAGTGGCCACCAGACCTTTGCCTGGCTCCTCTCCACCCCGTGACTCAGTAAAGCAGCAGCCTCTTCAGCAGCTTGGGTGGGGTGGGGGGCAGGATAGGTCACTTGTTTAAGCTGAGTTTTGAGGGGAGGGAGCCCAACCTACTCCTAAGGCTCCACAGAGTTTCTGCCTGTAGAAACGTCTTGTTTCTCAAGGGCAGTAGTCATACAAGGGATTTTAGCAGGGCAGGAGGTGGGACAGGATGGAGCACAGCAGGATGGCAGCAGATAAAAAAAATGAGCCTCTTCTGAGGGGCAAGGGGAGGGCAGTTAGCACCTAGACTCCATAGGAATGTTGAGGTGTCAGGGCCTCAGGGTGACTGAATAAATCACTATTTCCATGCCTCCTTGTTTCTCGGGGCCTTCTCAAGCAGCCTCAGGAGCCATGAGAGGAGACATGAGAGAGATTTCAGTTGGTGTCAAGGATAGGGGGGGAGGGTCTCTCGGTTTCCCACCACCTGAGTGGGACGAGTAGTTGGCTGAAAATTTGCATCGAGGCTGGGTCCTGGAAAGTGTGTCTTTGTGAAAAAGGCAGCAAGGCCACAGGCTGGGCTGCAGGAAATGTTTTGTGCCAGCTGAGGGTGAGAGACGTCAGAAGCAGCAGTGCTCCTGTCCCCTGCCTGAGTTGTTCTGCAAGCACCCACCTGTCTGGCTTTCCACAAGCCGCAATACGGAGGGGCATATCACTTATTCACTGATGCTATCCTGGTGCTACATCTGCTGTGGAGTCTTCTCCAGACATTTGTACTTAGGCTGCTATCTTGCTGTCCTTTCCAAACTTCCTCTTTGTGGCTTTCACCTGGTGGTATGAAAAAAACAGAGTGCCCTCTCTAAAGAAATTTATCATAGCTTTGAGCAATTCCTAGCCTGGTGACATGCAGGCAACAGTTTGTGTATGAGAAAAGTAATGCCGACATGGTGAGGAGTTACCTCTCAACCCTTGTGAAGTGTTGTAATAAACTGGTGATGGAGAAAGGATAGGAAAAATAATCAAAAGCTCTTTACATTAAAGGTGGTGAGAGAAGCTGCAATTAACATTGTCAGATCTGAGAAATTCAGCAGGGGAGAGGATCCGCACCAGAAATCACACCACTCTCCTCTTATCCAGACCCTATCACTCTTGCCTGGGAATTTGACAGGTGAGAAAAGTCAAGGAGCATCTGAGAGATTCTGAAATCAAAGGGCTTTGAGAATTTGATCAGAGGATGGAGCACAATTTTCCCATGTGCTTGGAATTTATTGTTGCTAATGAGGAAATAGCCTCTAGTCTGAGCGAACCTGCTGGACCAGAGGGATCACTTGATTTTTGCATCATGTTGAGAAGAGCATAAAGTTAACTCTTTCCCTGTCAAGCATGTACAAATGGGCAATTCGGAGTGAGATGCCACAAGAAGGGTAATCCTGGCCCCTTTCAAACTGACAGAACATGCTGTTTGGAGTCCTAAATCACCAGGTCCTACTAGCCCATCTGACTGGCAGAAGCCCTGCAAGCAAAGCTGAAAATTCCAGCATTTATCCCTCCTGCTGATCATTTCCTAAGTGTATGTGTTTCTTCTGCTATGTTGCTTGTGGTCAGTCTTTTTTTTGTGGGGCTGTGAATCTATGATCTGCAAGTACCTTTGCTCAATGAAGTATAATTTATGTACAAAGCTGGAAGTGGTTGTGTTGAACACTTATTTACAAATCAGCCCCATCTCCCCTTCAGGTCAGATGCTGTCCCTCTCAGCAGAATTTGTGTGAGGGGAAGAGACCTCCCTCCTCCAGCCTCTGAGCTAGGGTTCCTAAGCAACGAGGACTGCAGTGCATTTGGGTGGTGGAGCAGATGAGATAAAAGGTTGATGAGATTGAGGAATGTTGGAATTAACCTGAGGCCTTTTGCAATCCATGAGAATTTACCTTGAAATTTGTAGCCTCATTATTTAAGTACCAAACACCAACCCCCCCATTCCAGATTCCCAATAACCTTTCTATGTTCCTTGTTCTTTCCCACCCACTACCTTAAATGCTGATCCTATTGCTGGTGCCATCCAGAGGGACCTTGACAGGCTGAAGGGGAGGGCTTGTGTGAACATTTTTAAGCTCATCAAGGCCAAGTGCATGGTCCTGCACCAGGAGTGGGGCACTATCAAGTACAAATTCAGGCTGGGCAGAGAATGAATTTAAGAGTAGCCCTGAAGAGAAGGACTTGGGGGTGATGGTAGATGAGCCAGGAACATGAGCCAGGAATGTATGCTTGGAGCCCAGAAAGCCAACTGTATCCTGGTCTGCATCAAAAGAAATGTGACCGGCAGGTTGAGGGAGGAGATTCTGCTCTTGTGAGGCATCACCTGGATTACTGTATTCAGTTCTGGAGTTCTCAGTATAGGAAGGACACAGTTCTGCTAGAATGATCCAGAGGAAAGCCACAAAGATGATCAGAGCACTGGAGTGCCTCCTGTATAAGGACAGGCTGAGAGAGTTGGGTTTGTTTAGCCTGGAGAAGACTCTGGGGAGACCTTGTAGCAGCCTTCTTGTGCTGGGAAGGTGCTATTTATCAGAGAGTGTAGATTTAGATCAGATATTAGGATGAGGTTTTCTTGCTGTGAGGGTGGTGAGGCATCAGAACAGGTTGCCCAGAGAAGTCATGGATGACCTACCACTGAAGGTGTCCAAGGTCAGGTTGGATGAGGCTTCAACCTGATCCACTAGAAGGTGTATCTACTCATGTCAGGGAGCTTGGAACTGGATGATTCTGAAGATCTCTTCCAACCCCAACCATTCTATGATTCTCACTGAGGATACAATCTCCAATTATCACTCCAGGGTGCTGCCTGTCTGCAGAGCAAGAGCTGTAGCCAAGACTTGCAGAGCTGCAAATCTTTAAAAGAGGACAGACTGTACAAGAGGAAATGTTGGCAGGAAAATCTCAACCCTGAATCATCATTGAAGAGTTTGTCTATTCAAGCCAAGAAGTATCTGTCGCTATGGGGAGCTGAGTGGCTTGTGTTGCAAAATTACACTCTATCTCTTCTCTTGTGTACTGCAGAACTTCGATCCAAGTTTCCCATTGCAGTAGACACTGGTTACAAATATTAGTTCAGTGATTGAGTTCAGAAAACTTGCAAAGAAGGTGAATGGGTGCTTGAGACGGCTCATCTCTTTTGAATCCTTTTCTAGCAAAACACATTAAAACCTAACACACAATGAGATAGATTAGCCCCAATCACTCAGAAGGTGATACAGTACTGCCATAACTTGGCATTTCCAACCTGACTACATCCTGTCTGAATGAGGTAAGTGTAAGATGATAGGTCTTAACCTGTCTGTTGCTGCAGTTTAAGTTAGCACAGTTGTGTGTGCTCTCAGGCACTGGAAACACAAGGCTCTAGAGAGTTAGTGTGGCTCAGCTGACAGGCATTAACTTGTTAAATAGTGGTAGGCTGATTATGTGGCCAAACCCTGAGATTTGCCTGAGCTTAAAAGTGTAAAATTAAATTACTTTCTAAGGATTCATTCACAACCAGTCTCAGTTTGTGATTAGAGGAAGGGATGTGACAATGTCTCTACTGTGCCCTGTCCATATATTTGCACCTTTGACAGACTTTGCCTATCTTCTTCTTTAATTGTTTCCTCGAATGTTTTAGGGTGATCCATCATGTGACTTCAGCACTGTTGCACCAGCTCTCTTAACAGCACTTCTGAGGCTACTTCAGTGAATTTTGATAATGTGGTAGGTATCAAATAGGTAAAGGTCCAGGAGTGGATGAAGGATGCTGTGGCCATTGGTTAATGGGATTATGTTTTCAAGTAAAGCATTGAGAATTAAAGAGACAGAGTGAGTTTTCAAGGACATTTTATCTACTGGGAGCTTCAAACCTGGAAATATACGGTGTCAATAACACAGCAGGATCAAAGCTTGTTACATCAGAATCAGCATAAATGTTGTTGCCAGCTGGTAGCTAGAACACGAAGCCCTTATGTAGCAGTTAATTCTCTTATTTGGAGGCCTTCCTGCTTGCTGCCCACTGAATTGCAACTACTGACTGACAATCAGCTGTTTAAAGCACTTCCTGTTCCCAGATCTCCCCTTTGAACTGCTGCCTGGATCTCTACTGCTGTACCTGGCCTGGCTCATTGAACAACTGATTTCTGTCCTAAAATCTGCAGGACCAGGTGCATGTGCTACGTGTTCCAACATTGCATAGCTCGGGGACATTTAGGCTTTCTGAGTCAGGCCAGAATTAGTAGATGTATTTTTAATGCAAGCTATTTTTTCAGGGGCATATAGTTATAGATCCATAGATCTCTGTCAGGTATGGGATGTCCAAACATCATGAATGCTGAAATAAATGTGGGTAAATAAGGTAATAAATGGCAATGATTAAGTCCTTGGTTGATTTCAGCTAAAAAAATATCTGTATTTATATTGCACTTAGGTTGGCTGAGGCCTTATTAGGTCCCTTCCCTATCCTCTTCACCTACTTAATCTCGGGTTTATCTGAGTGATACATCACTCCAACCATGAGACGCTGCTGGTATCTGCAAGTTCTGCAGACCTTCCTAAAGGCCTGCCAAGGCTATACTGCCCTCCGGGACATACTTCTGTACCAAATCCTACTGCAAATGACTGGAAACCAGGCAACTCCAACAAAAATAAAAACACCCTGGGCAACACAGAGCTAGCTGTGAAAATGAATTTCATGTCAGTTGATCAGAATCATCCATGTTTGACTCATTTGGAAGTGCCAGGATCCCTTCCTCGCACGGGTATGTGCATCACACAGACAGGGAGGAATTTAAAACATAAAATTTCTTTTCTGTGCCCATTAAATTCATCTCCCCAGTCACACCTGTATGAAGGGAGAGGCAAAGCTAAGGGGCAAGATGCCTCTGGAGAGAAGGAGAAGGGGAAGGGAGATTATCCAGGGGAACTGTCCCGCCAGTTGTTTAGTGGCCAGTTCATGTGAAAGGTCTGAAATTCAGACAAAGAAAAGGGGGGTCTTCTGAAACAAATAGATGAGCTGCTTTTACACTGTGGCCTCCCTTCACAGTTTCCTTCTGACACCTTTCATATGAATGAAGCAGAAGGATTGTCCACATTTAAAGTGGGCCAGGGAGAGGTGAAGACTTGCCCTCAGCTATAAACTCCAGAAGAATGTGATTCCTTTTGAAGATTATTGTAATAGTGATGCAGGTCTTAAACCAGGATTCAGCTCCTAAACTATTTTCAAAGCTGTGTGGTACTATTCCCCTGAGGAACAGGAAAGCACAATAAATTTTGCAAAACACTGTTTTCTTTGTAGGCAGCAGAAATTAATTTCAACCTTCGCTGTCATAGGAAACACACTACTCTGGCACTGACATCTTTTTCTTGGCAATATGCTCGGTACATGCTCTTGTAAGTTCCTTCGCTTACACACTTCAAGAAGCTTACTATCAAGTAGATCTGTTAATTATTCTCTCTAAAAACAGGTATAACCTAGCTTTCTACATGCTAGGTAGGAGACAGAGATCAATTAAGATGCTTGAGTCACGGCAGAGACAAGCATGCAGGTTGGAAGTCTGCGTTTCCAGGCCTCACTATCACCCCCACACAGACTACCTTCTTTGTTTTTACTGGAGTCCCAGAGGTGACATCAAGGTCTCCAGTTCTGCTATAAAAGCCGAACTCAGTCCCACTGCCCACGTTTGGACATGGATAATCAACCTGGAGAGATGCAGCTGCTCTCCTGGGCCTTCTTTGTTTCTGAATCCAAGAGGCTGTGAGAGGCTCGACTTCTTGTAGGGCATGCATGTAGTATAGGTAAAACCAGGCTGTGGTCCAGAGTTGCACCAGTGCCTACTGATAGAACAGCCCTATCATACTCCTTCCCTAGAACCTGCTAATGTGAATAAGACACCTGTACTTCAGAAAAAATACCATTATTGACCAGGGTATTTATTTTGTATGCAGTGATCATCCCCAAAGCTTCTTCCCCCTCTCTAAAGAATTAGCAATAAATTGAATTTTATCACCTGAAATTCAAGTTCATTTTCAGTTAATATCAGATTTCATAGTTCTCTTCAGTGCTTCAACAGAGGCAGTCAGATAGTCTGTGTATATTTTTTCTTTTGTTTTGGTACCTTCATTTATTGTCATTGAATTTTGAAATAGGATAGTGTTCTTTCACTGCCAGAGTGCAGTCTGCTCTGGAGTCAAGGATGACATTATGTATGCCACAGAATGATTTTAAAAAAAGAACATACAGAGAAAGAAGACATTTTGGCCAAAAATGCCAGAATCAGCACCCTACATGGGGCTATGAAGACAAGATCTCAGCCTCAGAGAACATGCAGTCTAGAGAGATGGTATGCAAACTGTGATGTGAGGGTCATTAAGCAAAGAAAAGGAAGGAATGTAAAAGCCATTATGGCAGGGTGGAGGCCGGCTGGAAGCTGTTCACGCACACACAAGCACAATGGGAGGTTACTGTTACTGCGTACACGCCCCTGAGATAAGAATACACAGACAATAAGAGATTGCTGGAATCTATCAGAATGTAACACGAATACACTGAATGTACCCCTAGACCAGACAATAAGATTGCAACTAATAATTTTGTATGTGCCTGCTTTTACTATAAATGTATCTCCACAGGTACAGCCGGGGTCGCTCCCCTTGAAGAGCGTCCCTGGCGGCCAGTCTGTTTTTTAAGCTCTTGCGCAAGGGAATAAATTTTGTACTTTATTTTTGTACCAGCTTGCCGTGCTGTGTCGTTCTTAGATTCTGGACCCTAACATGTGACACAAGAGGGAATGACAGATGCACCTTTGTTAGATTTTATTGCCTAGCTATTTTATTTTATTTTATTTTATTTTATTTTATTTTATTTTATTTTATTTTATTTTATTGAAAGCAAAGGAAAGGTTTTTAATCTTTTTCTTGGCTGAGGACAAAGCAAAAATGTGTCCAGCTTTTATTTCATTAAAGGGCCTTTGCTTTATTGAGAACAATGTTACCACATCCACAAGGGTGCCTTTAATATTAACCAGAACTTTTAATGTAGCACCAAAGGGGGAAATGAAGTCACTGAAAAGCAATGGGTAGAAAAGGTGAATAAGACTGCTTACAGGGTTGATGCAGTAGATGAAAGTGATACTGATGTATGACATTTACCATCTGTGTCCAGGAAAAGCAAAATATCCTGAGATGCAGATGGCCAAGTACACTTCCATGGTCTCCTTTTGGGGGAGGTCAGGACAGGACAAATTATCAAACCATGTCTAAATACACTTCTTGTCTTTCAGTTAAGTAGTACACGCAGTCATGATTTTGTGTTTGTTTTCTTCTGATCTTCTGATTATGCATTTGTCACCAGAAATGTTTACAAAAGCATATCAGTTGTCTGTCAATATCCAGTTCAAACTTGCTAGATTATCTGTAACTTTCTGGCATTCTGATTTAGTAGAGCATGGGGGGAAAAAAAAGACTCTTAAGAGTGGATTAAAAAAAATAATAACCAAAAATAAGGGTCATATCTCTGTGTGGGTGTAAATACAGAAACAGGCTTGGGAATGAGGCACCAATGCCTAAGTACCACAAAGCATTAAGGAACCAAGACACTTCGGACAGCGCATGATAAATCGCCAGTGGACTGAGCCCTGCCATGACATGGAGCAGACACAAAGCTCAGGGAGCCTTGTTTTGCTTGGAAATGATGATGATACATACTTGTCTCAAGTTTACTGATACAGAATGAAGGTTGGGTCACTGATACAGTTTAGCACAATTCCCTGTCAGTGCAAAGGTCAGGCATTTGTATAATGCAGTCTTCTCATTTAGGTTTCTTATTTCTTCCTTACAGCATGGTCCAGAGTATCAAATCAAACTTGGTATTTATTTTTTTGTAAGAAACTAAAAAGCCCACTGCAAGGTCCAGGTTTTCAATGTAAAGTTTCTCCTGCATCTTATCTGCATTGCTGAATTATACACCTCTAAATTACAAACAGAAGCACTGGCAGACTCAAATCTGACTCTAATGGATGCTATTATATTTCTGCTGCTAACTGGCACTCAACCTCCACTATCTCATCAGCATAAAGGGATGCTGTCAACTTGAAAAAATTGTCTTCTTTGTGGGGGAGGGAGGAGAGAAGCCATACCTACTAGTGCTCCAAACCAGCCTTTTACAACTGCAGTAACTAGAAGAGAGCAATGGTGAGACTGTGATGCTATTTACCTGTTTCTGTTCTGTTCAGTGTGTTTACTTTGCATATTTGGCAGCACTTTGTATTGTCTCAGCACTGCTGGTGTGCATTAGCACCTCTCTAGGACTGGCAAAATGATGGGGGTGCAGAAGGGTCAGCGAGGAGAGGGGATGCTTTCATCCCAGACCTTGTATTAACAGCAGCAGCCGAAGTAAGCTAAAGAGCAACAAGAGAATTTGTATGTTCTTGGAGAACAGAGATCAAATACATAGGATGCCATTGTGCTTAGTCCATTGTTTAAGATTGGTTTGTACCATGCTTGGGAGAAAAGGAACTCTTCCCACCTCACATCTTCCTTCTCCAGAGATTTTTACAGTGTCCTGCTCACCAATATTGAAAGGCAAATCTATGCAAAACTTGCAGGATCTGAGACGGGCCAGTCTGCAAACATTCCAAGTTCCAAAGTTCCCTTTAAATAAAATGCTATTCTATCCCTTGTGGGTGCCAAAGTTATCCCCAGCGGAATTTGCTTCTAACCTGAAAAAAACAAAAAAGGAAGCCTTCTTACTTCTTTGTGATTGAAACGACTGGCACACTGCAGAGAACTGTCGCCTACTACCATCTGTGCCAGCTTCCCCTAAAATATGCTCAGCTGCATCAACCCACAAATGTGTTAGCAGATGAGAGACCTTTTGCTAACCCGTGAATAATATGCTCCTTTCTGTTTTACTACTAAAGTGAATGGTTCTGTTTGGGCTATTGCAGGCACTCAATTGCTCCCAGCTTTTAAGGACAGCCCAGACTGCTTCTTCCTGCGAAGAAACTCGTGAAGGAATAGGAATGGGAGACCAAGCTCGCCATCTCCTGGGCAAAAGGCATTTACGTTGCCAGGAAAGTTTATCTTATTGCATACCTTCCTTCCATTCACACTCTTCTTTCTTTTTGAAAGACAAAGGGGTATAGGAAAAAGGGTATAGGAGGGGTATAGGAAGGGTACAGGAAAAAGCTTAAGAAACTTGCTGGCTTGTAATGCCACCTCTGACCCTACTGTGGTCCCTCGTCTTCCTGTGAGACTCTGTAAGACAAGATAGTGAATTTATGTCATGGGGTGTGTACACTGTTGTTATTTTTCTTATATACTTTGTATGTCCTCCAGCAGCAGCAATGCCAGTAGAAAGACTCTTATACGTTAACAACCTCAAAAACGAGATCTATAGAGTGTTGAGCAGATGCAGGAACAGTCAGGTTCTTACGTACTTAAAACGGAAAGGACTGTTTAGTGACTGCCACATATGCCCAGTGGCATACAGGGACCTTATGAAAGCTATAGCAGATGATCCATTATAGTTAGTGACTAATCACAGTATAACACCTTAGTTTTCAGAGAAAGTTGTATGTCACTTCAAAAACTGATGCCTAAAGTGAGATTTCTAAGCATACCTATGGATTTTGGCTGTACCTAAAAACTTCAGGACTTTTTGCACATTCTCATCAGGCTTCCTAGTAAAGTCCTCCTGCTATAGTTTGTAAGGTTCAATTGACCAGTTTGTGCTGTAGCACCTTCCACCAGGGGCCAGATGAATGCAAACCATAAGAGCTGTTTGAAAATGATGGGCAGGATTACTAAACACTGATGGTGGGTAAGCCAAGGTGTTGCACTGTGATGCTACAGAGCTGTGCTAGAGCAGTGATATTCCTGACCCAGTTATTCTCCAACTGGAGAATATGTTACATCACATTCATCAAGTTACACCTTGGAGGTGAGTTACTCAATAAGCAAGACCCAAACATCTCAAGTGTTATTAACCTCTTATATTAAAAATGGAGGGAAAATTAGCAACTGCCTGCATAACTATGTGTACATGTGGGGAAAATATATATGACTGTTAATGTAATTACTGTGTCACAGAAAAAGTTTCTGACTAAGAGGTCAAGAAGTTAGAAAAGGGTCCAGTGAGGTGGGACTCCTCAAATCCCAGTGCTGCCATGCATTTACTGCAACTGTAAGCGTCTACTTTACCTCTCTACTGCTTAGCGAGAAGAATATTTTAAGGGGAATGTGAGAGATTGGCAAATTCATTATACTGTTTACTTCTTTTGTGCAGGTTGTTATGGTAGAATAACTCCAGTTAGCCACTGGCCGATTCAGAGAACAGGTGCACATCAACGCAGGCTTATTGGGGAAAATAATTCATGTTGTAATAAGGCAATGAATCTAGACTTCAAGGCACCCCCATAACATACGCAAAACTGCTGTTTGGGAAGAAAATCCCCTTATATTGCCTAAGGATGGGATGGATGATTGGTTATCTTGACCAGGCATACTGTGGTAGAGAATATCCATTACAAAAATGCAGTGGGCCAGTGCATTGAGTCATCCCCTCAGTGCACTTGGGATGCTGTTATGTCTGGGAAAGGACCCCCTCGTAGCTGAAGCTGGCTGTCAAGGTGGCTGATGGTCAGCCTCTTAATACACCTGGTATTTGGATTGTGGCCCAAATGTGGTGGTCTTATATTTGCTAGAAGTTGCCAGAATTACATCAAGTTGTGGCCAACATGAATATTAACAGATCCACTTGAATATTTAAATAGCTGATGAAAGTCAATTATCTCAAAGAACTCCTATGAGTAAGCAAATCATATAAAAGGCCCTTTTAGCTCTTCTGAATCACAATAGGCTGTATCCAGCAAACTCTCCCTGAGCTGGGACACCTCTCAGGAATAGCGTGAAGAATCAGTTGCTAGCAAAGCAGACAGAAAGGCCAGGTGATATTGAATTCTTGAGATTTGACCATAGTCTGTTGATCAACTTAGTGGCTTTCTATGATGGGGTAACCGCAGCAGTGGACACAGGTAAACCAACGGATGTAATCTATCTAGTCTTCTGTAAAGCCTTTGACAGTCCTCCACAACATCCTTCTTTCTAAATTGGAGAGATATGGATTTGATGGGTGGGTGGTATAGCGGACAAGAAACTGGTTGGATGGTCATAGAGTAGTGGTCAATGGCTCCAAGTCCAGATGGAGATCCGTGACAAGTAGTGTCCCTCAGGGGTCCATACTGGGACCAGTGCTGTTTAATACCTTATCAGTGATATTGACAGTGAGATTGAGTTGCACTCTCAGCAAGGTTGCAGATGACACCGAACTGAGTGGTATAGTTGCCACACCAGAAGGATGGGATGTCATCCATAGGGACCTAGATAGACTGAAGAAGTGAGCCTGTGAAAAACCTCATGAGGTTCAACAAGGCCAAGTGCAAAGTCCTACACCTGGGTCGGGACAATCCCCAACTTCATTACAGTATGGGGGATGATGTAATTGGGAGCAGCCCTGCAGAGAAGGAATTCAGGTTGCTGATGGATGAGAAGCTTGATGTGAGCCAGCAGTGTGCACTCACAGCCCAGGCCAACCGTATCCTGGGCTGCATCAGAAGAAGCGTGGCCAGCAGGTTGAGGGAAGTGATTCTGCCTCTCTTGTGAGACCTCATCTGTAGTACTGTGTCCAGTTCTGGGATCCTCAGTGTAAGAAGGTTGTGGAACTGTTGGAACAGTCCAGAGGAGAGCTACAAAGATGATCAGAGGGCTGGAGCACTTTCCAGCTCCCCAGAAGAGAGGGCTCTAAGGAGATATTATAGAGACCGTCCAGTACCTGAAACGGGCCTACGGGAAAGATGGGGAGGGACTGCTTGCAGTGATAGGACTAAGGGCAGTGGGTATAAACTGGAGAGGGGCAGATTTAGGCTAAACATAAGGAAGAATTTCTTCACCATGAGAGTGGTGAGGCACTGGCACAGGTTGCCCAGGGAAGTTGTGGATGCCCCATCCCTGCAGGTGTTCAAGGCCAGGTTGGATGGGGCCTTGGGCAGCCTGATCTAGTGGGATGTCCCTGCCCGAGGTGTGGGGGGGCGGAATTAGATGATCTTTAAGGTCCCTTCCAACCCTAACTATTCTATGATTCTACGAAATACTGTGTAGTAAAGTCTGAATGTTATTATTTTGAAATTTGTATCCAAGTCGTTCTTTTGATTATAATAGATTTCATAGAATCACTTTGTTAAATATTAAATTGGTTTATGATTACATGCTGCAAAACATCCAACCATTTGATCTACCTTACCAATAAATCTAAATTGCTGCTTAATCACTCCATGCAAAATACTCCATCTGCAACATGTAAATCTTGTAAAGTAATCTTCTGTTCTAAACCAGTGTTTAAAGATCATTAATTGAAATGGAAGCTAGGAATCATAAAGCCATTTTCTTCCTAAGCTCTTCTTGCTCTTGGTCACATCATGTATCCACTTTTAACCTGAGCACCCTAAGGAACATTAAGGAACCTAAGGAACATTCCTCTTGCATTAGAGGAAGCAAAATTTTGTTTTGAATAGTACAAAGTGGGATTTAAAATGTTTTAAATGCTTTTTCAACACATTGACAGATCCAACACATTGTCTGAACTGTGAAACTACAATATGAATTTAACTTGAATATTAGTGTTTTACAAATAAATTTATCACTGTTTTGTTTAGTGCAATTGAGCTATCACTTGACAAACTGCGTATGTGCAGGAAGTGTTTTTTTTAATTCCTCAAAAACTGGAATGAAGATGGAATTTTTGAGCTCCACTTCACAATGAAGGCTTGTGGTTTCATGGGAGGAGGAATTCATTCAGGTGATTCACATAGTATGACTGCTCTATTCTTTACTAATGTCCTTAGACTATTCTTCTCCAGAAACAAACAACTGTGGTGATTCCATTCAGCGGACATGCGAACTGTAAGTGAGGAACGGCCACTACAATATTTAAAGGCACAGAATATAAAACTTACTAGGCTTAGCCATCAAGTGGAAGGGAATCAGACTGCTTAAGTATGAGGGAAAAATGGAAAGGCAGGAGAGAAGTAAGCTAAAGAGGACAGTGTTGACACAAGAACAAGATAAAGTAGTACTGAATACATTTAGGCTAACATACAAAACAGCAGAAATATGTGGAGGGAGGATAAAACTGACTTTGAGAGCAATCATTTTATCAGAAAGATCACATATGATTGCCTGCAATAGCAGGCATATTAATTCTCCATGTAGCAGTCCCTGTAACCAGGAATTTAATGGGAAGTACTCGCTGGTTGAGTCCTACTCAGCCTCTCTTGTTTTATATACCCTTTTCTGAGCAGTCTCAGCTCTTTTGGCAAAGGTAGTAAGAAATAACAAGAAAATACCTCACTTCAGGCAAAGATTTGAAGGCAAACTCTCATAGCCTCCTAAACTGTGGGCTAGAAAAAATACCCCTGTCTTCTTGCAGAATGACTTGAGATATATCCTTTTCAAATCAGGCGTTTGTCACGCCTCTGACCAAGTGGATAACCTTTATTAAATCTCCATGAGCAACTTCTAGGTACCTGCAGATAGCATCACTCTGACACTTCAAGTCTTTCTTTTCTTTACAACTGCTCAATAGTTGTACAAGAACTCTATGCAACTGGCAGTTCATTTCATTATACCTTACAACATTTTGACTATAACTTCAGTATTTACCTCAAGGATTTCCTTCGACTCTCTCAGCTCCTCTAACATCGAGTACTTCATTATGCATTATTTACTCACTACCCCCTAAAATAAACTGTACTATATAAACTACACGAGACTTTTTTTAAGGCTAGGCTGCAAAGGCAATAAAATTACCTCAAACTGAAGGAGTCTGTTGCAAAGGTTTTTTACAGCTTGAATCTTATGGAATAGATTCTTTAATATCCATCTCCTCTATACGAAATGTACCCGTTTACCTTGATACTGCACAATCTTTGCTCAAAGTAGACCTTAGCAAGTGACTTGTACATCTCACCTTGATGCACAAGCTGTATTACACCATATCATTTAAAAGCACGGGCTTCATCTACACTTATACTCTAGGCTGCACTCTGTGGGGAAACATATAAAATTGATTAACAAAGTTCTGTAGTTTATGCCCTCTTCTTGAATGATTTAATGTTTCTAAACACAAGAGACAATGTTTCCCGAAGAGCCAAATGTTTTATGAAACATGGGACTTTGACATATACTAAGTATTTGAATCACTCTTACAGTCTGGAGTATCATACAAGTTCATCAGAAAGAAGAGTCTGAATTTCATTAATTTTCTGCACTTACTCTTCCACAATTTCAATGCACATATATTTACAAAGTTTTAGGTCAGGGTCGCCACCTGTAACGTTGCACAGAGCTGGTGCCCATAGAAAAAGGTGCACTAAAACAGTATTATAATGAACAGTTTAAGAGATGAACAAGAAACAAAAGATCCCTCTTCAGCAACAAATGTAAACATCCATTAAAGCAGTGTAGAAAGCAGGCTGAGTTAACCCACGGCGTTTCCTCTAGACTGAAAAGGATTCACAAAATCAATTAGCAATTCATTTTTTAATTAAATGAAGATTCATACAAATAAACAAGTGAACACTTCGGGGAAGTTTAGGCATAGATTGCTACAGAAAGGATTCCTACAGTACAAGCAACAGCCATCAACTCTTTACTTTCCCAATCTGGTTTTGTGCAGCAAAGGTAAAACCCAGAGTCCAATAAACACAAACACAAATTATCTGACTCCTTTATTTATTTCTTTCCAAACAGAACAAGGAAATTACTTGCTGCTAAAGATCTAAAGAAGTTCAGACTATTCATTTTGCAAATGGTGCGATGAAGCTGATCAGAAGGGAATGTGTTATACTATAACTGTCCTACTTCAAAGCATTATCCTGTAATAACAATCTGAAGCGTGGCTGTGCTTCATTAAGAGGAAGTGTGCTGCATCCAGCATGCACTTCCATACAGGCATATTCCAGACAGGAGCACCCTCCTGGTCTGCTATTGCTGGAGGGCAGTCTATTAACCAGCTTACACCTTATAGATCCTAATTTCAGGGCACAGAAATAGCACTTGCTTCATTGGCAGCAGCTATTTGCTATTTCCAGTTATGACCCTTGTGATCAAGACAAGCTCTGAGCCCTCAAAGCCTTTTCTGAAACAAAGATCAGCTTTTGTTCAACAACATATTAGGAAAACTCTTTTTGGCATAAGACCAAAGGAATGTTTAAGTGTTAGCTTTTCAAAAGATAACTTATTTACTCAATAAAGAAATCTCTTTTATTTTGTTTTATTAAAACTGAAAACATGTTACATTAGGCTTCAACTTATGACAGCTGTAGGTAGAGAATACTTCCCTTCCTCGCTGCTGGAATCCATGCTCTTGAGCATTCATTTGTTGGCAACAGCAGAAAGTTGGTCTCGGATCCTTCCTAGACTTTCTAACATAGTGTCCAGGGTTTCTTTGCTCAGTTCCAAAGTCAGTGCAGAAACGACAGGACTATTTCCACATAAGGCAACATCTTCCTGAATCTGAAAACAGGAATGCAGACGTTAGCTGTATGAAAAAAATATTCATGTGTTTTTCCAGTGCCACTACAAAAGTCAGTGTTTAATAGACAGATTAAGAAAAAAAGCTTTATATTTGGCATCCAGCTCCATCCTGAAGGACTCTGGCACATGCACATTTTCTAAGCTGTGTACCTCACAAGTGAAGTGCCCCCCAACTGACAGCATGCAAGTAAGCATACACTGCCATGAGTACAGGGAAATTCTGAAGAAACTCATGGCAGGAAGCCACATCCGTATCAAAAGCATCTTAGCAGATACTGCCTAGGATACTTAACTTCATCCCACACACAAGAAATAATTTATTTTTTTTTTCTCCTCCTCTGAAACCCACTCATCCTTTTGGTTGAGGGGATCCCGAACTCTACAGAGTATATGCAGTAATGATGTCATTTCTCAACTAATGCCGTCAGCTAACCATGCTGACTTTTCTTTCTTTCTGTAGAGAGCAATGGTAATCAGAAAAAATATGCTGCCTTCTTGCATCCTCGTGCACAGAAATTTCTTCCTTGCAAGAAAAAGAGGGTTTTCATTGGCAACATCATTGCCTGGTTCTGTGATATTTCAAAGATCATCTCTGAGATAGTCTGTTAATTGCCACCAGGCAAGCACCAGATGCCTGTGTGAACTGCTTTGCACTACCACTGATAAATCAGGAGTTGGACTTAATTATTTTGATGCTGTATCCTTTACAGCCACTGACACTACCTTTAACTGAAGCAGGCAAGTAGGGACAGCCATCCTGCTGATGCTGTCTGAAGAAGTCTTGATGTCCACCCTCCAGTCCATGTCGACCAGCCGGGGAAGGGAGACTGAGGGATTAAAAAAATTGGTCTATTAGGCCTGGCAGCACATCACACCAGACTTTGGAACTTGTGACTACCACCTTGTAGATGCTTTTCCACTTCTGGATTTGAAAAAAATGTACGTGGTTTCACTTTTTTTTTTTTTTTAAATTTTTTAATTTTTAAAATTTTTTTTATTTAATTTTTTAAAATAAAAATTATTTATTTTATTTTTTCACATTTTTATTTTTTTTATTATGTGATTTTTATTCCGCAATGAGACAGTCTCTGAAGGCCTTTGCAATGACATTGGAAGGACAAACAGAGTTCACATCTAAGGATGGTACAGTGCAAGACGAGCACAGGTAAATTCACGAAGCAGCTGGGAGAAGGGAAGCAGTAAAATGTCTTTTTCACCTCTTCATCCCCCGCCTTGCTGCCTGCAACACTCTAACTAGTTCCATCATGAGTTGCTCTAGGACCTACGTGGTTATTGCTCTGTTCTGTAACTGATAAGAAAGCACACAGGAATGCTCTTGAAATAACATGATTTATACTGCTGGATTTTAAGCTCCCCAGCCTGGGAATACAAGTGTCCTGCAATACTGCATATATACTGGTAAACTGCAATCTTCACACCCTGCCAATTTGTTAAAAATACTGGAGATATCATCCTAATTAGACATAGCCTAATAGAAATCATTCAGCTGTCTGGTGCAATATCAGATGATATCTGGTAAGCATCAGAGGCTCAGGGCTGAAGACCCTATGAGCCTTCAAGGCAAGTAGGACAGATCTTTTCTTGGCTGCCCTGCCAAGAAATTTGTGCAGCTATCTCTTGCAGAGAGTAGACGGGCATATTCTCTCATGATAACATGTAGTTAACAGAGCTTACTGCACTATGAATCCTCAAGAGTCCCTAATCACTGTGCAAACCGGCACAGAAGCAGAGATTAAGATTCTCTGCACAAAACTCTGGCACCAATAGGCTGGCTGCAAGTGCTCTTTGTAAGTTCCTGTGAGCATGTTTTTCAATAGTGTCTTTCAGCTGCCAGTAATAAATACAAGGAACAGTTTGAAGAATATACTCAACTGAAACTGATGCAGATATTTAGATGGATGGCATGCAAATATCTTTCCTCCCTGTTTGAACAAAAAGGACTCCGAACAAAAACTTTCCTACTTTCATTTAAAACAAAATACATTTTAACCTAGAAATATGAACAGTATTGACAGTTTCCTCTCAGACTTACAAGCGTTTTCTCACACAAACTGCAAACCAGATGAAAGCATAATTACTTATCCAAGCAGATAACAACAGCAAGTGTTAGAAGATGAGGCTTGAACCCTTGGCTTCCCAGTGGTAAAGTATAACTTACCACCAGGACCCAGAAATCTGGAAAATATCTGTAAGGTAAATTCCTTGTTTAAAACATATGTAAAGAAAACAAGTTGTAAAGTGCAGTTTAACAGGGCTTACTTAAAGTCATTCCCAATGGGGTACCATCACATTTATAAGACTCAGAACCCTCTTGCATCTTTTTCAACTCCCTTTTCTGAGAAGAGCTGAACTATACTCTCTGTGTTCAAAAGTGCAGCATCCAGTTTCCTGGGAAAAACACTAAATTCTCGCTAGAAGAAAGCCCACACTAAGGACACATGAACAAAGACAAATGCTTTCAGTTTGAAAAGGGCATTTGTAACTAAGGGGCTCAACTGCTGTAACTACATGAGAAAAAATGGCTGCTGGGTGCCAAAAGAAACATTGTTCCTGCTTATGTCAGCTAGGAATTTTCAAAGAAGGCTAAATGAAACACAGGACCAACTCCATAAACGATCTGTAGGGAAGCAGTCATTTATTCTCAAACTGTATTTAAAATCTTAGCTGTAGTGCTCAGTAGGTTTGAGTGTCTTTGTGCAGCCTTATCAAACTTGTTTGTCAGCAGTTATTTGACATCTATTTAAGGGTAACAGAGAGCGCTGTCTCAATAGGCAATTGCAGCATGTCTGGATTGTGTCTATCACAAGAGGCCTAGTTTCCTCCTCAAGGGCTGATCTCACTATAGATGCTCAAGTAGCTTCCTAACACTGCTTACCAAATTTCTCTTTCTATCTCCCCGTCTTTCCCCTCCTCCTGCTCCCTTGAGCATAACTTTAGGGGGCAGTGCAGAACTGAGTGCTCCTTCTTCTGGAACAAATTCCAGTACACAATCTCTTAGGGCCAGCACTCGGCAGCATATGCGATGACAAAAATCCAGTTGTTTAGCCTTCTATATTAATTTTCAAACACTGATTGCTAGTGGTGTGGGAGGGGCAGGAAACCATCCACATTTTTATGTTAACATAGAACAATTGGTTGGAATGCCTGTTCTTTAAATCACTGCCTACGTCCCTATGTGGTATATGTCAGATATTTTATGAATACAATAACAAAATAATCCATCGTTTCCTAGAAGACAATCTCATTCCAACAACGTTAAATGAATGATTTATGATGAATGACTACAAAAATGTGAGTGTCCGAGAAGGACTCATGGGTGGTCCTCCAAAAACCACACAACCAGCCTTGCTTCTGAGTCATGAAGATCTACCTAGCGTGTCATGCTGGTGTGTCGCACTTGCTCTTATTGCCTCTAATGCAAGATAATGGATACAAGAAAAAACATTGTGAGCCTGGGAAATACTAGAACATTCTTTAGTGTAAGTAATTGCTATATTCACTGCATTAGCATTACACAATAATTGATTCTGTCTCCCCATTCATACTCCATTAAAATGTTGAAGGATAGTGTCTTTCTAGGTCTTGCCATGCTGTTTAGCTGTTGGACATTATCTCCTCTGCAGGCAAAGAAAAGGATACACAGGATCCATGTAGATCTCAAAGTATTCTGTTACGTATCATCACTCATTTGTAATCCGCTAAGTGCTACAGTTCTAAAGAAAACCTCTTGGGGAGAAAACAATGTTTTGTAGCTGCATGGAGCCCTTAACTGGGATGTAATTCATTTTCCATGATGCTATTGTTAAAGTCTGCATTCCTTAATTACACCACTATTTAGAAAGGTGAGGAAAAAGCAGAGGTATGAATATATGCAGTGTACTTCCTGACACGTGGAAGAATGCTCAGGATTGACTACTGTACAAAGATAAGGTATTTCCCAATATATCCTTTACATTGCACAGTTACTGAATATGGACATCACTTAATAAACTGAATAGGGAAGCCAGAGTGTTTACTTTCTAAAAGTTCTGCAAATACTTCCTATAAACTGCACTCTGCAAGGTAGTAACAGGTCTGCAATACCACAATCATACAGCTTTATCTAAAGCAAAGGAGGGGAGGGAGAGAGGGAGTAGCCCTATACTAAATTATGAAAACATGTTGCAATGCAGTGTTCTAAACTCTAAGCTCCAGTGACCTCAGAAAACTTCAACTGCATCAAGATGTGAACTATTACTTACTCTGACTTGCTTCTGCTTCATTCCTCCAAGCAGAACTGTGAAAAAGTGAAGAGAGAAAAACAGTATCAGCAGTGCTTTGGAAAAAAAAAAAAGGAGGAAAAAAAAGCAGGCAAAACAGGGGATAGAGACTGAGAGACTGCCTATGCTACTGAGTGCTGAGGAAAGGCTATTGGTTCTTCTATAAGTGCAGCTCACTTATGTCATGTGCCTTTCTCCACAGTTTTACCAAAGCAATGGGCTGCCAAACAATTACATGCATGCAGAACTGCTCTCCTCTGCCAGTAACTCACGTATGCTATACTGCATACTGTGCTTCTGCACTTAAGCCAAAGCAGTAAGTGGACGGGTATTTAGATGCTGCCCAATCAAATTCTGTAGTGCTGAAATCTAGCCCTTTAAGTTTTATCATCATCTGTAGCACTATTAATACCCCACAGGTAAGTTATTAGGATAAAAGGAGCTTTGCATTATGTGAATGAGGTCCAGAGCCATTCCAAAATTCTTGGGAAAACCCACTGTGACCATGGCTATGTTTTGTTTGCCATTCTACTCAGATGACATATTCCATTCAATTCTGTTCATCTCAGCCTGTATGATTATGTCCAAAGCATGCATAAAATTCATAGAAACAGGACCTTGCACGTTGCCAACTATCCACGTATATCAAGCCAGATACATAGGCTTTAAGTTTCCAGTTGAAAACAAATGGCAAATGGGTAGCACTCACATATTCTCCAAGATTATCTTAGTCAGAAGGTTTTTCAGATTTTGGTGGAAGTTTTCTGGAAAGAGAGAGAGGATATCTTCTGCCTCGGTCAACCCACGGTACACGACGTGCCTGGTGAGGTTGTGCAAAGCAGATACCAGCTGTGGGGAAGGGAGAGGAGAAGGGGTTCCGCTGGACATTAAGGCACTATGTTCAGCGTAGGAAGGGCCTTCAGCAGCCAGAAGAGAAACAGATTCTGCGGCGAGACCAACAACATCGGGACCTCGGACGCCTAAACGCTTCCTGGCAGCCCTAATGAGTTGAGGAGCAGAGGGCCCCTCTGCCCTCTAGCACCGCGCCCCACGCGCTGCTCTCCCTCCCCCAACACAGCCCCTCCGGGCGGTGCCCGCGGGGAGCTGCGTTTTCACTAACCGCCTTTTACCGAGCGCGCCCTCCCGGCCCCAGCCGCGGCGGTCCCCGCCCTTCCTCCCACACGGCAATGTGGGAGGTTCCGCGGACCGGGAGCGTCCTCTCTGGGACCCGCGATTCCGCCGCCTCCCAGCCCGCCCCGCGCGGCCCCACCTGCTCCGCTTCCTCGGGGCCGGTGGCGAAGCCGGGGCAGGCGCGCTGCGCCAGCGGCCCGAGACCGGCGGGCGGGCTGGAGAAGCACTCCCGGCACAGCTGCCGCACGGCGTCCCTCGACGGCGCCTGCCGGGCGGTAAAGTAGGGGGCGCTCAGCGACGGCTCGGGAGAGGGAGCCCCCGCCACCAGGCCGAGCGCCCCGTCCCCCAGCAGCTCGACGGCCGCTCACCTTGAGCAGGCTCTGCAGGGCTGCGAGTTCCCCGTCCGGCAACGCCGCCATCTTGGCGCCGTCCGCCGGGGCGAGCGCTTCTCGGCGCGATGCCGCCATCTTGGCGCCGTCCGCCTCGGTGCGGGCGGGCCGGGCGCTCTGCGCGCTCCCCCTGCTGTCGGAGTTCCTCTCCTTATCGCCGTCCCAAAGCCCGGGCCCGCGTGGGAAGGGCAGCGGCCCCTGCCGCTGTGGAGCCGTGCGAGCGGCGGCACCCGCTGTCGGGGGCGACCCCTGGATGCCTTGCCTCGCCCTCTCCGGCCTGCTAATCCTTCCTTCTGTCGGTGCAAATCTCCGCGCTGGATGCGGGGTTTAGCTCTCGGTTTTCAGCCAGCGGGAGCTGTAAGCAAAAGATTTATTGGGGCTCTACTGCAATGATATGGACCGTTATTCTTGCAAACTGTGTGTATTTTTCACTTTGTAAAGGATTTCTCTTTCTGAAAGAGAAACGATCGTCTCTCTGTCTTGTGTAACTCCCAGCACATCTGGTTCCCGGGCATCAGTAACCTGTGATTTTTCCCTGTCACTACTTCTGTCACAGCAACCCCGTTCTTATTTCCATTCATGTTGTTGTGTAAGCAGAATAATACATGGTAAGAAATGCAAATACATAAATGCTGTTTGCATTGGGCTTCAGAAGCTTGGCAGGGGAAAGGGCTTGCTCTTGCAGAGGAACTGATTTCTTTCTCTTGTGCTGGGAAACATGAAAGGGCAGAAGAAGAAAAATCCAAAGGAAGAGGATTTTATTTTCCACTGTTCTTCAGGAGCAACAGGAAACAAAGCTCTGGGAGAACAATTTTTGAATATGAGTTTACCATCTGTGGCCTCTTGAAGTTAGTATGATTGATCAGTTTGCAGAGTTGCCATGTATTTGTGCTGCCTTCTCTATCATGGTGTCGCCAACAAATCTGCCCTAGCAGAGACAGCATGTTAGGTAAAGCTGACGGTCTGCCATGCAGTCATCTTTATGGAAGAGCTGGCTTAGGTGGCAGGACTGAGTGTGCAGTGGGGTCTTGTGGATGACAATTGCTTATCTAAGTCACTGAACTATACAACTCAATTCTCTGATTAGAAAATGAAAATGAGCTACATAGAGCTTTGTTTAATACATAGAAATATATTGTTTATTCCTTGCTGAGAGAAAGTATCTGAAAGATTTGGCAATGGTCTCTCTTCTAGTGTTGCCGCAGTGATCATTTTCCACTACACAAATACAGCACTATCTAAGAAATGTACAACAGAATAGACCCAAAGGTGCAGGGAAGGACAGTGGGATCCCAATTATCCTATTCTTTTTTCCAAAGCAAAGGTTTTGCTTTAGTGGGCTAAACAGTAGCATCCCAAAGGTACAAAAAAAAAAAAAGAAGGTAGTGATTAGAAGTGTGTCGAGGTGTGTCACTTTCAAAAGGAAGGTACTGTAACTGATTGCATGACACAGAGTCTGGCATTAATAAATGTGGGGATTTATTACTATCAGCAGTAAGGTTAGAGGTTGTGGAAGGATGAATAGAATGAAAGCAGTATGAGAAAAAAAACCACAATCTGAGCAAGTAAGCCTAAAGGAAACAGGGATTGCTCACAGGATATGACTTTATATTGTAATTGCATCATTGACTTCTCGTAATCTAGCCGCTTGTCTTGTTCCTAAACCAATAAAGCTAGGATTTTCTACGATCAGATGTAAGCAGAATTTTTTGAAGCAAGTAAAACTTCTGAAATGCCATATCCAATTGGTTTTTTTCAGATTTTTCTAAAGCAATTGTAGAATCATTAAGGTTGGAAAAGACATATAAGATCATCCAGTCCAACCATCAGCCCACCACCACCATGCCTACTAAACCGTGTCACAAGTGCCATATCTATGTGTTTTTTGAACATCTCGAGGGAAGGAGACTACCATTTCCCTGGGCAGCCTGTTCCAGTACTTCACCACTCTTTTGGTAAAGATTTTGGTTTTTTTTTCTAATGTCCAATCTAAATCTACTGTGGCACAGTTCAAGGTCATTTCCTCTCCTTTTCTTACTTGTTACTTAGGAGAAGAGACCAACACCCACCTCGCTACAACCTCCTTTCAGGCACTTGTATAGGGTGATAAGGTCTCACCTCAGCCTCCTCCAGGCTGAACAACCCCAGTTCCCTCAGCTGTCACAATTTAGGATAGAATAGGAGAGACTTCAGAGGGAGAGTTTACCAGTCTGTTTAACCCTTTCTCTGACAATCTCTCAAGAATAGAAATAAACCATTCATCTTGTCAGGTTACAGCAAGGACTGAGCAATCATACAAGGACAATTAATATTGTCCAGCTTCTTCAATACCGCTGCATTTAGGCTCTTATCAGCAATCTTGCAATGACAATCTTGTCTCGCTTGCTGAGTTTAAATCAGAAACTCCCTCTAAATCTCCCTTAACAGTTAGTAAGATTCCTGAGATTTGTGTATGTGTGAACAAGTCAATTTTATTATAACAATTTGTGACTAAGTAAGGGTTTGGTGGTGGCTGGGGATAAGTTTGCAAAAATATATTAAAAGTCAAGTACCCAACCATCCCAGTTGTGGCAAGGGGAGATGGGGTCCAACCCATCGGCTGATCCTGAAAGTTTTGGTGACATTTTCCCCCCCTTTGGTTTTGGTTTTTTTTTATAATAACTTGCGCCTTTTCAGTGGAGTTTTAGATGGAGCTTGACTAACTGAAGTCATTACGTTAAACCCTGCTGACTGGTAGAGAAAAAGTTCTTGCTTCATATGCCAAAACATAACTGCACATGCCCAGTAGGAGTGGTTATGGGCGTGGTTTGCTCCAGTAGCAGGGAGGAAGCGGGTAGCCTTTGGTGTGGAGGTGTGTTTTAATATTATAATGATATTACAATGATGTTATAGTGAGTACAGGTCAACTGGAGGGGAGGATTGCCAGAACAGCAGCTGCGATTCATGTTCTTGGAAAACATTAGTGTTGTTGTTTGAGTTAGATTAGAGGCAGTTTTATGACTCTAACTGAGTCTCACCTAAGTAACTTCATTTTCTGAAAGCAAACCGCATGTTTTTTCAGACATTTTCTCTCTAGAAGTGATAACATGGGGCACTGATGTGCAAAAAGGCCAATGCTTATATTTATTTCTGTAGTAACCAAGGCCATCCTTGAGCTACCAAAAAAGCGCCGCACCTGCAAGGAGAGTCTAAACCATGGTAACTGGGCAGTTGTCCTTGTGTGCTATGCTCCTCGCTGATAGCAGGGGCTGGCTATGTCGCTCTCCAGATATCTCATCCCCTACTTCATGGGGCAGGAGATTGCTGCACTCCTTTCTGTTGAAAATTGTGCTGCACCTGTGTGTGTTGAATTTCCATGGTCTTTGCTGTTAAAGAAAAACTGCCTTGGACTCAGCCTATGGGGAGGCGGTATTCAGAAAACTTTAGTGTTCCTGTTTCTTTCCACATTTAGCTTTATTCCTACATCAGTCACTCCTCATAAGACTTGTTCTTCAGACCCTTCACCAGCTTTATTGTCCTTCTCTGGACACGCTCCAGGAGCTCATTGTCTTTCTGGTACTGAGGGGCCCAAAACCAAACACAGTATTTCAGGTGTAGCCTCACCAGTTCTGAGTTATAGGGCCATGATCACTTCCCTAGTCCTGCTGGCCACACCATTTTTGATACAAGCCAGGATGCTGTTGGCCTTATTGGTCACCTGACCACACTGCTGGCTCATATTCAGCTAGCACTTGATCAGCACCTCTAGGTCCATTCCCACTCAGCAGCTTTCCAGCCACGCCGTCAGAAGTCTTTAGCATTCCTTGGGGTTGTTGTGACCAAAGTGTAGAACTCAGCATTGGCCTTGTTGAATCTCATACAACTGGCCTTGGCCCATTGTTCCAGCCTGTTCAGATCCCTCTGCAGAGCCTTCCTGCCCTCGAGCAGATCGACATTCCCTCCCAATTTGATGTAATCTGCAAATTTACTGAGGGAGCACATATCCCCTCATCCAGATAATTGATAAAGATATTAAACATGACTGGCCCCAGCACTGAGCCTTGGGGAACATCACTTGTTTCTGGCTGCCAAGTGGATTTTGCTCCATTCACTGCAACTGTCTGGGCTTGCCCATCCAGACAGTTTTTGACCCAGTGAAGAATACACCTGGCTACACCATGAGCCACCAGCTTTTTGAGGAGAGTGCAGTGGGACACAGTGTCAAAGGCTTTACTGAAGTCAAGGTAGTCAACGTCCACAGCATTTCCCTTGTCCACTAGGTGGGTCACCTGGTCATAGAAGGCGATCAGGTTGGTCAAACAGGACCTGCCCTTCATGAATGCATGCTGGATGGATCCAATCCCCTGGTTGACCTGCACTTGCTTGGTAAGCATATTTGAGACGAACCACTCCACAATGATTTTACAAGACTAAAGTAAAATCAGATTGATCAGAGTTACTCTGTCAGAGAGAGGCTGGGTGCAGGGAGTCTGTAAATGTCATTGCTAACTATCACAGGAGTGTGTGATAAAAGGGAACACATTACCTATGAGTTACATGCTCAGAACAAAGATGCTGCCTGGCTGTAATCACAGCTGGCATTGTACTGAATTCATTTTCAGTCCATCTCCTGTTGTAGCTATTTTCTAACTTTGGGAGCCTTTTAATTATGAGGAAATGTCAGGTTTGATTAAATATCAAAATTGAAATGCTCTTTATAGCTCATGGTCAGAAGCCAAGTGAAGTGCTTAGTAAAATGCTTTATCTGAAAGTGAGTAGATCCCTCTTTTTTTTTTCTTCTCTTTTTCATCTTTCTTCCCTTTCTTCTCTTTCTCTTCTCTTCTCTTCTCTTCTCTTCTCTTCTCTTCTCTTCTCTTCTCTTCTCTTCTCTTCTCTTCTCTTCTCTTCTCTTCTCTTCTCTTCTCTTCTCTTCTCTTCTCTTTCTTTCTGATTTTTCTTTCATTGTTTCATTCTGTTTCTTTCTTCCTTTGGGACTGCCTGTAGCTGTGTTTAATGCCCAGACCTCCAAAATCAAATTATAAGGGGTCAAGGCTGAGACTGCATCGTGTAAGAAAGGCTGCCCTGTGATCACTGTGCTTATCAGGAAGTTTTGAGACATTACGTCATTAGGTCTTCTCACAGCCCTTTTTTTTCCTGTGATTTCCCATTTATATCACCCAGTGGGACTTGGCTTTGAGGTTTGAGCCTGCAGATGTGTCTACACGGCACTCTGTGCAGGTATTGGCTTGGATCTCAAGAGCTAAACTGCTGTTAGTCCAGTCATTTATTCTGAAAATTAAACTCTACTTCTTAGCTGGGCAATTTGCCTGTAGCCAGGCCTTTTGGCTCTCTTGGTTGAGCCAGCTTGGGATATCTGCTGGGTTGCCCTTCCTGAAGTGGTGCAGATATGTCTATACAAAAAACACATGGGCAGTGGCACTACAGGGGGCTGAGTGAATGAGCAGTCTCCGAACTATAAGACTCATAAATACTATTGATGACTTCCTAAATTCAGGATCTCCTGGACATGGGTAGATGGGTGTATGGATGTGGATACTTAGCTGCTGTCTGCTGTTCTTGTCTGTGACCTTTATTCCAAACCATGTGAAAAAGGCTCCAGAATTAGTATTTCATGCAGGGAGAGAGGATCAGGGACCCTGGATGGGAATCACTTGAATAAGAAGGGAGATGAGACAAGGGATGAGTTCTGAGGGCTAGGTGAGAGTAGTGGCAGTTGGGGACCTGTTGGGGCTTGCAGGAGGAGAATAGTTCTTCATTTGTCTTTTCACTTGAAATAGCAAGTTGTTGTGGTTTTCTGTATCTATTTTCTGTATCTACTGGTTCTTGGCAAGGTATAGCTGGGGGAAGTCCCCTCTTGTCAAGTATATATACAGCTCTCTGTTGGACTCTGAGGGATTTAAACTTTTCCTAATATAATCAAGGTAAAAACTAAGCATAAAAAAGCAAGCAAATAACTTGACAAAACACATTCCAGCTAGTCCTTTCTTCTTCTTTTTTTGGTGTTTTTTTTTTTGGGGTGGTGTGGAAGGGTTTGCTCTTGAGAAGTAAAAAAGGACAGGAATAAATTTAGCTTCCCTACAGTTCTTGGCTGGAGAACTGTAACCTTTTACAGTCCTTTTACAGTAACCTTTTACATAGTTCTAGCTCACTTTGGCCGTTCAAGGCTCCCTGGGAGAAAAATCCTTGGAATATTAAGAATTTGATGGGTAGAACTATTAGGTTTTGCCCTGCAGTGTAGCCTGTGTTCACTGGAGCATTTGTTGCAGATCAATGGTCTCTTCCTTATGGGCTTTCTGCTGCAAGGCAGTGTTGTATTCTGTAACTGCACCCTGCTGGGTGTATGCAATTTCTTGGCTGCAAGGAAAAGTGAAGCTCTTCTTGCCCTAAAGAAAAGAAATCCATGCTAGGTGATTCTGGTTTAGAAATCAAGCAAAATAAGGACTGAGAGACATATTTTCCTTAGTTGCTTTTGCATTATTTGTTTTTTTTAATGGTGTTTCTTTGTCACAAAGAACAGAAAGAATAGTCATGAAATTAGAAAAAACATAATAGCCTTCTCAATCAGAAAAATTGAACTGGCTTGGAATGTGAAATGTTGCCAGCATAAAAATGTTGGCTGTATGAGCAGACACTACGCCCTCTAACCAGTTTAGCTCTGCTGGCAAAACACTTGAAGTAGAGCCAGCAGCATCAAAAGAAAATGTTTTACTGATGAAAATGCTTAGGAACCTGAGTGATTAATGGAAGCTGAGAAACTCACTAGATGTGGTGAGAAAGCCTTTGTGCTAATGTAGCTGCTCTAACACAATCTTGAAAGTATGGAGTCTGTTTCTAAACAGTAGCTGTTTCAGATGCTTCTGATGTCTGCTTTGGCCCTTTTGTGCTTATTACATGCAGGTGTCAGATGTGAGGTAGCTTCAGACACTGAGGGCTGCCCCTGCTGAGAGTGCTGCAAGCCAGGAGTCATATGCACCTGTAATTCAAACATTCCGTATGCAAATATCCTGAAGAAGGGCTTGTGAGAATCAAATCTTGTCCATATTTTCCAGCTAGAACTTCAGCTATGACTGAAGGGAAAACCATTATGTTGCTGTAGTGTTTTTCAGGTAGTAGTGATTATTTTTAAGTTGCAAGTGAAGGCAATAGACACAAAATACCTCAGGTCTTAAATAATACATTGGTTCTCATTATGTTACGGGTACAACCAAGGTTTTCACAGTGCATGCGCAGGATGAAAAAAAATAATAGTCCATAGCCCTTAAGCTATACAAAAGGTTGCCAGTTAGAAGTTAGGAACTTTGTGTTCTGTCTCTTGCATGCGAAACTTGTAATGTGGTGTTGCATATCCAGGATCAGAAATCCATGTGCCAGAAGTTCTCTTGTTGTATACTGAAAAATGTCAGGCAATTCTGAAAACAAACAAAAAAAAAGGCAAGGAAACTCCTCTATTTTATTTCATTTTTCTTTTCTTTTTTCTTTTTTTTTACTACCATAAAACTCCTGGAAATTCTGACAAAAATTAAAAATTACAGTAGCTATTTTAAATATATATATACAGGAAGAAAACTGTTTATTTCTTTAGGAATGAGATATGCATTGTTACCAATATAGCTTGCATGCAGAGATGTCCACTAAGGATATTTATGGCATAACATAGTACCAATCCTTCACTGCTATTTCACTATTCACATACCTATTACTAGAGGTGGGATCTTACTGCCATGGGGTTATTTATTGTCTGGTTTTCCTGTAGATACCTCTAAAATGAAGGGATATATTTCACAATGGAAAGCTTTAATATTGTGGACTTGTAAACAGAATGGAAGGTCAGAGCCATAGGGCCAAGAAATAGTATGTAAATTAAAACTGATATTATAATGCAGATAAGGAAGGAACTAATTTCTAGAGATCTTGGAAAATAGCCATGATATTCCTATGTGTTTTCATTGTGCTGTGATTAAATAAACCATAGCATTAAAGACTGGAAATAAATCTGGCCTCCTCCATGTGAGAATTCTAAGTGCTCAGTACCAACAATTCTACAATGTGTTGTCTTTATTTGAAAGAGCTACTAGGAAAAATTCTGAAAGCTTGTAGTGTAACAATAATAATAGAATTATAAAATTCATTCTAAGATGTCTTTGCATTGTGAGTGAAAGTATTTAATATAAAAGATTTTTTTTTCATTTTCCAAAAAAGAAATAATTTGTCCTTGTACTGCATTAAAAAAAATAATAGAAATAAACAGGGATCTTTGCTTGTACCTGTTTCTTTTACTTCCATATGCTCATGTCGCAAGGTGAGAAGCTGTTGTAATGTTGTGTATCCTGAGACTTTGGAGAAAGAAAATAGTAAAAGCCTGCTATTATGCTTATGCCAAATGCTTTCTCCTGGAAAATACCCAGCTTCTTTTTGTCCCACTGACACTTTGCAGTTTGAACATATTAGTAATCTTGTGTCTGACCTGTCTATCAAATTTTATAGGGACCATCTTGCAGTGGCAGGGGGGAGAAAATTACCTTAGATGAACTGTTAATGTGCAGTGCCTTCTTCACAGCAGTGTTAGGCTGCTCGCTTTCCAGTCCTAATACCAACAAGTGTCCACAAGCTTCATAGCACACAGAGAGTATCTGTAAACACAGAGCCTTACAGATCACATCTGTTAGCAATGGTCTCATCCTGTAACGTGCAGTCCCATTTGAAGAGTCTCCGATATCAGCAATTCAAACTGAAAGGACGCTAGCTGCTTCAGCTAAGAGGCTAAGGAGGAAGGAATACTGTCATCTGAAAGATTGTTGAGAACTGACACTGAAGAGAACAAACCTGAGTGTTAAACACAGAATTTTGCTCCATTCCTTAAAAAACCATAACAATAAAAACCTCTCAGTATGATAGCTGTTTGCTGAGTGGCGATGAAGCCGAATGCCATGAGTGCAAAAAGGAAGATCTTTATTCTACGTTACTTGCACCTTGACAGCCGCTGCAGCAGACAACAAACTGGCAATGCACAGGGTGCACTGCCATGCATAGTCAGACCAGCATTGGTAATTGTGCCCACGATGTACCAGAAATGGTCCTGCCCTACTGTCACTCACAAAATTAATGGGTTTTACCAGAAATAAATGTAGGAAATTTTAAGACTAAATAAGTCTAACAGAGACAAGTCCTTAACGCAAGGATTACCTGCCAGGTCCAGTTGTCAATGCAGAAACTCTCCCCAGTCACACACACCAATCAATTTTTCTTAATTGCAGTGAAAAGAACTACATGTCAAAATGCTAAGTGCAAGTTATCATACCTGCAACTATGTGTAAATCCATGCAGTTTTAAAGTAATCTCATTTATATATTTATATATTCACAAAAAGCTTCTAGACAAACTTAAAATAAAAAAGGAAGCCTACAGAGGGTAGAAGCAAGAATTAGGTAGCCTGAGAGAAATACAAGGAACATCTTTGTCAGAGACATGAAGAGTGGGATTGTGGGCACCCTCTGCAATTTTGCTGATGACACCAAGCTGTGTGGCACTGTCAACACACTGGAGGGAAGGGATGCCATCCAGAGGGACGTTGACAAGCCTGGGACGTGGGCCTATGTGCACCTTGTGAGGTTCAACAAGGCTAAGTGCAAGGTCCTGCAGGGCAATCTCATGGGTGGTCAGGCACTGGTACAAGTTGTCCAGAGAAGTTGCAGATGCCCAGTTGCAGAAGGTGTTTAAGGCCAGGCTGGATGAGGCTTTGAGCAACCTGATCCAGTGGAATGTGTCCCTGCCTATGTCAGGGGGCTTGGAACTGGATGATCTTTAAGGTCCCTTCCAATCCAAACTATTCTATGATTCCATGATTCTATGACAGGTGTAAAGTTGTGACTGTAACCCAGAACTGCAACAAGAACCCCATCAACTCTTTTTGTATGAGAACAGGTGAGAGAACAGTTGCCATTTGTTTAAATAGTATCTCAGTAAGCGGAAGGATTCATTATCAAGAAAATCCTGGAGTCATTCAGGCCTCATTTTTTTTCAGTTGCTGCCTTTTATTGGTTTGAAATTGCAGTTATTAAGGGTTTGTTTCTACCTAATTATCTAGGATTGTCTTTTCATTCTGTGTAATATTCTGGCTAGTTCAAAGAAGTCCAGGTTAAAGTGCTAAGAAATAGTAATAAAAGCACAAAGCCTCAATTTATTTCAACAATGCCTTGATCACACGTATGATTGCAACAGAAAACAATTAAAAAGCAGTTTCTTTCCCTGATTGTTTTGGGTGGCTTAAAACTTAGAAAAGATGAGGTATACCCCATATACTCAGAAAAAACCCTAATAATGCCTCAAAACAGAAGAACAGAATTGTAAAAACTAAGAAACTGAATATAAATTCTATCTTTTTCTTTTACTAAAGCTCTACCTCATCATAATCACATGCTTAAATTACCAATCCATTGTAAGGTTAAATGTCAACACAAATGTTCTAAAAACGTCCTTCCCATTATCTCCATGGACAATTATCTCCATGGCTCTTTAAAACATAATCAATTTTTTGTTATTTATCTGCTGTTGCCACTGTTCACTTCCATGGGTGTAGGTAGTAAATTGCCAGAGGGGTGTTTCAAATCTGTATAAATGCATATATTAAATGCTTCGCCTCTGGCCTTCTAGAAATAGCACAATTGCAGCTGTGTTTGTGCATCTGTAATTTTAGGACATGAGCCAGCCTCTCAAAGAAGCTTCCTGTTGGCAGCCTGTGCTTACTGTGTTCTGCAGAGTTTTGTGAAATATCCAACTGATATTATTGACAAGGGTGTGTGAGGCAATGAATGCTGTGGACTACTGAACTGCTCTGTCAAGGAAATTCCTATTTAAAATTATTTGGAGCCAAGAAGTGTCATTCAGTGTTTTGAACCTGTCATGGCTGGCCAATTGTGTTTACAGCCTCTGTGCGTGGATGTGTGTTTTCTCCACCCCAAGGAAATAAGGGCTTTGATGAGGACTGCTATGACTGTTAGTACTAAAAATGTTGGCCTGAAATGGCTATCACCCTCACATAAATTTAGTCCTTTCTTAAGTGGGGATAATGTAATTTCCTTACTTGAGGCCTATAATAAACTAAGAATGCATTGTTTGCTGTGAGAGCTGCTTAATTTTATGCTTGCATGGCCATTCACCTCAGAACAGCAGAAGTTACCTAATTGTGTTAAGACTTCAGATTATGTTTATGTGAAACTTTGTCACAAACAAATTGAATCCACCTAGCTCTTTGCTGGCGTCTTACCAATAGGATAAGAGTGAAATACGAAATAGTACAAACCAATAACTTTTCTTCTGAGGAAAGCTCTTTGAGCAGAATATGCAAGATACATGGAAGGAGCCTTTATCCCCAGTGCATATCATCTATTACATAGTAAATGCAGCATGTTTAACAGAAATTAATGCCAACTATCTCTAGAAGAAATACCTGTAACCATTGTGTGCGCATTCCTTGTGTCTCACAGTTTCCATTCCCAAAGAATAGTTTATATGGAAACATAACGAGCTTCACTTGAAAGCAATGGAGCCCTGAAACTTGCATTTCTTTTCCAGCATTGAGACTATTTAAGTCAGAAACAGGCTGGGATTTATAGCAAGCACTCTTGCAGCAGGAAATGCGGAACAGAGCAACCCACCGGCAGCATTCATACAACCATATGAACACACATAACAGAGTGAATGTGCCCAGGTGCTAGCTGGTCAGTAAGCTCTGCCTGGGCAAGTGCAGCCTGAGGAAGATGCATAAACTGGCCTTGGCAGTGCAAACAGGGGTGTGGGACCATGGTTGAGGTGGCCAAGGCAGAAATACCTCTGTTGACTTGCTCTGGGCAATACAGGACCCTAGAAGCAGGCAGAAAAATTGTAGAATCATAGAATCATAAAATGGTTTTGGTTGGAAGGGACCTTAAAGATCATCCAGTTCCAACTTCTCTGCCATAGTCAGGGACACCTTCCACCAGATCAGGATGCTCAAAGACCTAACCAACGTGGCCTTGAACACCTTCTGTGATGGGGCATCCACAACTTCTCTGGGCAACCTGTCTCAACACCCAAGCATGGTTTACCCACACTAAAAAATGTCCTCCTAGTATCTAATCTAAGTTACTGTCTTTCTCCTCATCCTGTCATGTCACTCTCTGTCAGAAGAGATGCTGAGCAAAAACTGACCACGAGTGTTGCTGGACCTCTGGAGCAAGAGTGCAGAGAGCTTTGATAACCAGCGAGCCTCCAGCCTGAGAAGAATCAACACCAGTGGCAAAAACAAGAAGGCATGAAAACAATAACAGTGGTCACGAGGAGCTTGGAAGGAGAAGAACATGCTGTGGAAATTTTTATGAAAGACTTGCAGGACTGTTGTTGACATTTTCACTACAGTAAAATATGAGCTTGTAACAATAAACTTGGTCTTAGCTTGAAATGAAAGCTGAGTTCTGTTAATATGCCACACCTGTCAAAGAGCCCCTCCGTATCTTTCCTGTAGGCCCACTTTAGGTATTGGAAGGCTGCTATAAGGTGTGCCTGGGTCCTTACTTCTGAAGGCATAAAGTTCCTGTGTTCATATACTAAGTACTCCATTTGTTCTTATTAATTTAATTTAACTGATTTTTTAAAAATTGAGAACATTTTATGACTATAGTGATTTATGGCCTTTTCTTCTCACTAAAATGCAGAATGAAGCTTGCAAAAATTCCAGCTTCTTTGGACATGCTGTATTTAATCCTGGCATCCACGATAAGCAGTTTGATGTGTTATCTGAATCCTTTGCCATGCTCAGAAGAGCACCTAAGCACCTAAACACTGCTTGTTGTTTTGTTTCCTGCTGACTGGTACATCTAACAAACAATTTGCCTTCATTTCTTGTTCTCACAATGACAACACTGTACAATGCCACAGATCAGCATCAACTGATACATGCTGCCTCATGGTACCAGAGGCTGAATCAGAAGACTATTGAGGAGTGTCACAGCCTTAAACAGTGATGTGACTGAACCTAGAATTTGTTTTGTTTTGATAGATGATGTTTGAACCAGGCTCCACAGTATTTCTCTGTCAAAAACACCTTCTACTGACATGGTTATAAAATTACCTTAGTTGAAGGGTAAACCCAATTACCGTGAATCTAATATCAAGGAAATCATTCCATGGTTTATAGCTACTGATGTTGCCCTGCCACTGGGGTACTTGGTTGTGGTTGCTTTCACTTAGGCCGTGCATCTTCTCTATGCCAGATTTTATCAAAGGAACAGTCACTGCCTGGGGAACAGGAGCTCAAGGAAGACAACTATAAACCTGATTTTATTGGTAGAGTGTTCCTCTGGCCGCTATGTGTTTGCTGAGGATTTGTGTCAGCTCAGGAGGAGAATTTATGCATGCCACAGAGAGAAAGGCTGGACATTGCTGGCTAACTTTATAGTTTCAGTGTAACCATATACTGTACAAATCTCTGATTACAGAAGGCAGTGTAAATACAGTGTTGTAAACCATGCCATAGAGGATCTCTACTTTCACCTGTAACTCTTCATGCCAATGTTACATGGGAGCATTTCTGCCTGAATCCTCATGTTGTGATATCTTGCCAACACACAGTGATATGTTATGCAAGTTCATTATGCAGTTACATAAATACCATGGAGCTGAAGCACTAGTTTCAACAATAATTGCTTCCACCGGTAAAAATAATGCTTAAATCAACACAAACACACATTTTTGGTAGTAATGCAGCTTCGTATCACCAACTATTCTGAATCAGCATATCTGGAAATGAAGCAGAATGAATCCTTGTATCTTCAGATACAAACAGTTATAGTGTAAAGAAGTATAGTTATTTTATACCCCAGATGTGTCTAGAAGTAGGACTTCGTATATCACTCTGGAAATGGCAGAACCATGTCAGTCTGTTATGACTTTTCTCTGCATTGTTATTGTAATATGTAGTGAAGTAAAGTAAATGTGGGGCAAAGTAGAAATACTCAGCAATCTGGCCAACAATTCTTATGTGTCTCCAGTAGTGTTTTAGCTCAGAAGAGAAGTGTATTTTTGATAAAAAACTCCCGATCGTGGCTGTTGCCTGTGCTTCTTTTTGCATCAGAGCCTGATATTGGACTGCATGGACTAGATTCTGTTGAGTGAAATTAAACTGGAAAATGTTCTCCGATATGCACCTAACATGCTCAGGCCTCAATAAGCATTCAGTCCAGGGGACCCAAATGACAGTGGTTTGAACTGAAAAAAAATGGAATATGCATAGTGTGCATGACAGACCCTCAGCATCAACTCTGTGTAGAGCATCTGATCTACAGATTCTTGGTCTACTTGACCTTACCTAATTTTTCAGAGGAACTGAGAGTACCTACTGAAAACCAGGCTTTTAATTTTTTCTTTCATCTTCCCCATATACGAAATGGACTGAGTGAAATTTTTGCTCCTCCACAGACTGTGATCATTAGTGAATTAGTGCTTACATGGTATCACGGCAAGTGATGTGTCGTTGCTGTAAATGTACTGATAATGGTGAGGAAAAGATGTTATCTTATTCTCTAGTTTCTCTAATATTTCACAACTTATAAAACTGGAAAACACTGCAATTGTTGCTGAAAATGCAACCACTTCTAGAGAGGGATGCGTCAACTGAGTCAGCACACAACTTTACAATATAACTATAGGAAAAAGGGAGAATTGTATAAAGAATCCCATGTCCTAGGTAACAATTGGCATACTGCAACCCAAATTGGATTTGAATTAGCATTTGCCTCTGCTTTTATGGTAAGACTCAATGTGATTTTGAAGTACTCAGGGTCCTCCCAGCTATGTTTCATTGGGAAATATAGTCTGGAAATGCTATAACTCAGTAAACTGAGGCGGGGCAGAAGTCCTAGAGAAAAATGGTTTCTACAGTAGAGCAAAACCACTTATTATCCTTGATGTTTTTCCTGTTTTCATTTCTAAAAATAAAGGCATTTGAGATATGAATCAATGTAAGGATGAACATTGGTAAGTAAATGTTAAACAGTGTTTTAGAAAGTGGCATGTTAATTAGTTACAGAAAAATATGCTGCATTTTCAACAGTGCATACTAGAACTTCTTTTTCTTAACCAGAAGCAAGTAGAAGGCTTAACTCTTCCAGTATCACCACTTATTTGGATTTGATTCAACTAGGAAAGAAAAGTCAGTAGTGTAAAGGAAATGTTAAACCCCACTTTTTCCTGCCTGGAACAGGAAATGTAAAATGAAGAATAATCTACTTCCAAAACCTGCTAAAAGAGGAAAATATCTTATTTCTTTGCCAAAAAAGGGATCTAACATTGTTTTGAAAAGGCAAGTATAATAACCTAAGCAGTTTCAGTTTTCTGAAGTGACACTGAAAACACTAAAGCACAGAGAGATCTTAACTAACTTGATTTTCAAGACCACAAGCTCCAAAACAGTGCCAGTCAATTTAATAAATTTGTGAACTGTGAACTGCTATTGATCCATAAAATATTAGAGTACAAGCAATGGAATACTTCATGACTTCTGACTGTTGGAAGCCAGCGAGCAGTATCAGTACTCCAGTTAAAATGACTGTGATTATAACATATAATTTAATTTTTCTAAAATCACAACATTTTATTAACTAGATGTCAGATGCTTTATTTATTGAGCTCCTAATTGACAAACACTACTAGTATATAAAATGTTCCAGAAACTCCTATTTTTTTCTTTCTTTTTTTCTCCAGAAAAATCTGGCTTGTTAATTACTAAAGGTTGGCAACTGCTTTTCTTACAGCTCAGGTTTGGACTTGGATACTGATTCTCATTTAGAAACCTTATGTACCCACTCTCTCTTTCCCTTAGTCAGCATAAAACCACAGTTTGAAAAATGGATGCCTTAGTTTTTCATATGTAGAAGAGAAGCCCACTAATCCAAATAGGCAAGCCTCAAATACTGCACAGTTCAGGTATCTTGAACTGGTAACCTCAGAGACTAAAAAGCTCCTTCTGCTGGAGTCATGAGAATCATTGTGGCTGGACAACCATTCCAATTTCTCAAGATAAGGAGGCAGGAGAGGAATTTTGAATTTTTAGGTGTAACACAGCCAGTGGCTTGACTCTGTGCAGTGAGGTCTGGGGAACTTGAACAGATGAACCTTTCTCAAAATTCTGAGGACAATTCTCCTCCCATCTAAAGCAGGGAGATTTCTTCCAGAATACTTTCGTGTTTGTATCCAGCAGTTTGCACTCGCCTCATTCTGCAAATATGATCTACATGATTAGCTGGAACTGAGTCAACACTCCCAGATTAGGGCACAGGATACAGGAGGATTTTACTACGAGTCGAGTTTCCTGGTGGGAAGTTCAGCTAAAGAAGATACTTGAATTCTCCCCTGTCTATTGTTCAGTTAGACTTGGACCCTGGCCTTTTCTGTTTATTCAGAGAGACCATCTCCTTGCATATCAGTCTGTATGTGTACAGTAAACACTGGAAGGTCATTGTAGTTGGTAATAATGCATTGCAGCTACAAGAATCAACATCTTCCCAGGTCAGCTGCCAATCTTAGTTCTCGCTGCCCTCTTTTCCTTGCTGCTAGGCTCATGCAAGAAGTTATGTGCAGGCAATCTGTATCCTGTGGATACAGACTTCATATGTGCACTTTTGCATATTGCTGCTTTCACCAGATGAAAAAATACCTTCATGTCAGCAAATTGTCTTTTTTCAAGGGTAATGGAGGGGACAGAAGATTTCATTGCTTAATCTTACATATTTATAAGAGAGGAAGACTTTTTTTTTTGTTAATTTTATGACAACTATGTGTGGAGAAGAGTACAATATATATTCAGATTATGGCTAGTTACAATTGATTTCATTGACTTTGCAGTTCGGGCTGTGGCTACCTATTTGCAAGCACGTAGCTTAACTTATGTTAACCCTGTTATTTCCTTTTGCCTCCTCCCAGGAACTTAAGCCATCCTTGCGCCATGGAGCTTTCCCCAGGAAGATAACTGCCCATTGCAGACTTTGGAAAACATAGAAGTGAAAATAAATTCATACATATATCTTTTGTAGAGGAGGAGTGATTGAAGTGCAGGGTGCACCTCTTCCTAGCTTTAACTTAGCTAATACAGGTGAAAATAGTGGAGGACGTGACAGAGAGAAGCCACCTTTCCATATGCTTTTCCTGTTCCTATAGTCCATCCAAGACATCTACTTTTGGCTACTGTTGGAGACAGAAAACTGAGCTAAAAGGACCCATTATAGCCATTAGTATGTGTTCGGGCTTGGGCTGAAGCAGAACATACTCTTTGAATTTCCAACCTGATAGTTATCACCAAGGTAAGGGGTCACGAGTGTGTAGAGAGGCCACTGCTCACACCTATTCCCATGTAAATCAACACCATCCCAGAGTTGGTGGTAAGGTCACATCTGCTGGGAGAAATAGACAAGACACTTGACATGAACCTGACCAGTGAAGTATTCCATGCCATACATATCATACTCAGTATAAAAGCTTAGGGATCCTGAGGGTCAATCCATCTTCTTCGATGGCCAACGTTCAGGGAGGACCTCATCTGTCTGTCTGCCCCTGAACCCATCCAAGTGCTCCTGAATCCAGTGCCTGAATCCAGTACCTGAGTCCAGCTTCTGCCTGCCGCTGAGTCCAGTCTGGGACCTTCCCCACACTTGCCCTGCAGCATCAGTGGTGAGTAGTGGTCGAAGAGTTTGAATTGTTTTTTGTATACTTGTATATATTTTATTATTACTTATTAATATTATTATATTGTTTTTATTGTTGCATTAAAGCTTGTTTATTGTTAGTTTCCAACCTGCAAGTCCCTCTTTCTCTCATTTCCCTTCTCCCTTTCATGGGGCAGAGGGGAAGACTGGAGGACAGGAACTAAAACTTGCCCAGTTTTAGCTACTCACCTGGCTGGAGCAGGGGTGATAGGTATGAGGGAGTGGAAGGTGTGGGGCTAAACCAGGGCAGTGTTACATTGCCTAGGAACCAGATGCAAACTGGCTAGGTCCCTGCCAGCCTGCCTGAACTGGGATTTATGCAATCAGACAGCTTCTTTATTTCCAGTTCGTTGTAACAATTGTACAATTTGACTAAGAAAATGTCTCTCAGTGGTAGAACTAATAATTTTTAAACAGGTTGATCATTTATGGTGAAAATTAATCTGTCATACAACATGTATCTGCAATTGCTTTTGCCTCTCACTTCCAAAATCCCCTGCCTAGACCTGAACATCACCTCTTCCTCACTGAACAACTCTATGCACTGAGTGAAGCCTAATACAGAGTCCGTTCTCACATGAGGGCATGTTCCTCAGTTGCAGGTGAACACTGTGGTCTGTTGCTCTTTCATTTGTGTCTAATTTGCTAGACATCCTGGCCCATGATGTAATGTAGTGACAGCCTTTGCTTTACTGAGGTGCAATTAAAGCTATTTTTTTCCACAGTTCAAGACTGCCTTTCCTTAATTATGACCTAGCAGATGCCTTTTCTGTTGCAGAGGAAAGATGCAAGAGAGAGCATCTGCCCAGGGCATGATGTGCTTGGATCCTGTGAGTAATAATCCAGAGTAAGCTATTGTTTACTTGAATGTTTTTGCCATTTTGATTTTACCTGTTTCAGCAAGCTATGTAAATGGTGGGGAAAAGAAGGGCAGAGGCAGAGCAGGAAGGAGGGGGAAGAGGGAGAGAGGGAGAGGAGGAGAGAGGGAAAAGAGGCAGGCTGTTTTATTTGTTGAATTTTTTTGGTTGCAAAGCCCAAGTGTAGGCCCTCTGTCTGTTCCAATGATCTGGCATGACACAGACACACAGTCTCAGATTTCCTTCATGAATGGCTGAAATTCTAATCTTGCCTGCCATAAGAGTAAGTTCCCCATGAAGGACAGTCTCTGTGGAGAGTTTCTGAAAATAAATCTGGGAGACTGAGAAAAATTCTGGGAACTGGAGAGCTGTCAAGCTTGTTTGCCCAGCTTAATATTGGCACATTTTGGATACAACTCTCTTCCACAAAAATGCAGTCCTCTAGACACAGATTCCATAGCTGGTGTTCAAACCCCCATGCTAGTTCTCAGGAGAAGAGCATGTTTGTACACACAGCCATTTGGCCACCATATAGTATTGCTTGTAAGAGTCATAGAATCAAAGAATGGTTTGAGTTGGAAGGGACCTTAAAGATCATCCAGTTCCAATCCCCTGCCATGGGCAGGGACAGGTCCCACTTGAGCCATGGGCAAGGATACCTCCCACTAGGAGCAATGTTAAGCTAGTAAGCAATATGAACTCATGCATATGGGATTCTGTAGTTAAATACATTTATTCTGGTAATCACAAACTTGATTCTACAAGTGCACAGGCCCTACTGGCTTGTAAAGACTCATCCTATGCAGAAGATTGATACACAGTCAGCAATTTCACTTAAGTTGCACTTTTAGCATCATATAGGCTTCCTCCTGCTTTATGGTGCCTTTGTGGTACAAAGGCTCTATCTGATAACAACACGTAATTTGGCATCAGAGGCATCTAATAACATGGAGGAATACTGCATGAAGCTGTTCTTGTTCTTTGCCTTTGTTAAGGAAGGCAGCAGGGTCACCCCTGAGAGGTGAGACTATATTGTCAGCAGCTGTGCCCAATCACTGGCTTATGCCACACGACGACAACTAAATACCTGCTCCAAGGGGAAAAGGCACGTCTTCTTATCATCCCACCAAGTATGGGATGGCTGCGAGGGTTCAAGTCTCTCCTGCATTCTTTCTGATTACAAATGTAGGCAGAGCCACTGTGCTCATGTCTGGTGCTACGCAGGATTTCTTCTTGGCTCTTGACTATACTGTTTCTTGGGCCGGTCAGCTCAGGAGGTGAATGTGTTCTTTTGCTGCATCCACACAGAATTGTTGACTTCAACTGGCTCTGACAGCTACATCAAAGTGATGATGCTGAATTCATTTAGGTGTCTTATGGAGGAAAGCTTGTTTTTTCCTCATTAAGACAGCCCTAGCCCCAGTAGTGGCTTTCACTTCATCAGAGTGTTTCCATCTCACAGGGCACAGCGTGGTCAGCAAGTGAGGTGTAAGAAGTGAAAAAAAGACAGACTGAAAACCAACAGATGAATCACAGCGAGTCAGGGCTGAATGAAGGAAGGCACCTTAGAAACCTCCTGTAACTAGAACAGTGTGATTTGGCATCCATTCACCAATAAGAGTCATCTAACACCTAGTGATTCACTTGTTTTGCCATAAGAAAGATGTGTTACACCATGTGCATACTCTTTTGGGTGTGCATCTTTGAAAGACAATATAACACAAAGTTGTTGCCAGCAGACAGCTGATACATGGAATATCAGACCTCTCCATGAACTCATGACTGAGCTGTTAGTCACCTTGCCAAAATTACGTGCTGCGGTGACCTCTTTACTGGCACAGTCTACACATCCTAAATAACCTGAAAGTGAGTGCCATGAAGCAAGCTCACAACAAGGCAGTGGGCATGAAGGAGAAGCATCTGCTTTTGGGGCTTTCCTCATTCTGAGGGCACACACTGAGGTTTTCCTGGCCTCCTAGTCTGGTATCATGTGATTCACACAACAATGGGTCCAATTGCTTTTTCCCAATGTTGTTAATGTCAGGTCAAGCTTCCTGTAGGGAGCAAGGGCAGTGTCATTTTTGTAACGCAGTTCATCTTCCTCATCTGATTTGCCGTGTAGTCACATAGACATTTGGTGGCAAAAGGGAGGGACATTTCTGGGCAGAGCTATTGGTCAAAGCCAGTGTGAGTGTGAGATGGCCTTTTTCAGTGGCAATCACAGCTAATTTTAGTGAAACTATGATGTAAGAAACTGCAGTAACATGAAGATAGGCCAAGAGCTGTGGTGATAAGTAGAAGAGTATGGGCCAAGAGATGGATGAAAAGTGAAAGGTATTGCTTTCAATATGAGAGGTGACAGCAATGACATTTGTAGCACTGTTCTGCATAGACATGAATGAAATTATAGTTTTGAAAGCTGGAGGAAAAGATCACAGTAATTTTGATATGAAGTGACTAAGATCAGGTTGAGATGTATTGCTCTGTGGATAAGTAAGGACATTATTTGAAAGAAAACACACAAAAAGTATCTGCAAAATTTAGACGTTGCCTGAATATGAGGTTCTAGACAAAGAAAGGTCTAAGTTAAAAACAATACCCGAATAAATGTGTATAGGCAGTGGTGGGGTGGCATTTATAGTATAGTAAAGTACACTGGAAAAAAGGAAGAGATGGAACAGCAGCACGAAGTACAACCGTGTACTGGTAGTTAAAATGTTTTTGTGTATGTGAAATTACCTGGAGACAAGATGAAGAAAAGTGACCAAGAGAAAAAGCCCGCCCTTAGGAAGCTGAAGAAGGATACAATGATGAAGCAATTAAGGAGGTAGAAGAAACTATGAGAGGACCATCAGCGAAAACAAAAGGAAAAATGACAGCCATGTGTTTAAAAAATGGATGATGACTCAGAGAGACGGGAACTTCTCTGAGGATTGACTGAAATGAGGTATTTATAAAATGTGACATACCACTCTGATGTCTAAGGCACAGAAACCATATTGGAGAGGGTTTAGAATAGATGTATAGGATTCCAAGTAATGGAAACATTCGATTTACTGACCTTGGGGATGAAATGTGAAAGGGAGATAGAGTGTATGGAGGTGCTGGATAGATAAATGAAATCAGGAGTGAGATGGGAAGAATTAGAGCAGGAGGATGGAAAGAAGAGTCTGTTCTGTATGCTTGTGTCATTTGGAAATTTATATTATGGTTTCTAGCAGAGGAACATTGGTTGTCACTGCCTTCCCTGGCTATGATTTGTGGAGTGACTGTAAAGCATCACACACAAACATGCTTTAGTTCTTTTCTTCATTTAGATCTTCTCTTCTTGTGGGCTAGTTTGTTTGTCTTCTCCTTAGAGGTTTACAACTAATGTGACAAATAGTGCTCTACAGAGGAGGAAGCTTTAGAAACACAGAAATTAGAGATGGAAAATTTCACTGTAAAAGATTAACTAGCCTTCTGTGGTTGGTAGGCCAAGGGATAAACACCAGAGTTGTGCTTATTTAAAATACTGCAAAAAGAAGTCTCACAGAGCAATTGTCCCACCTGACAGTGGATCTTACAGCCAAGCCATTGTAACAGTACTCAACTTGATCTTTTTGCCTCATTTCATTCGAGTTTGTCCTTCTCTACAACAATAATACTCTCACTTCTGCAAACCTATATAGTTGTTCTCCCACTATGCCTACATTTTGTGTGCTATACACCCTGCACAGCTGCATTTAGCTCTTTCAACTCATGTGAGGACATCTCTAAATCAATCTTCATCACTTCCACTTTTTAAAAAAAAATTAGTGCTTTTATATATGCTGACGTTGATTTGATGAGAGGATATCCAGGACAGAATGCAGTGTTTCTGGGTGTTTAGACTACAACACCACTAACTTAGGCCTTTGTTACAGTTTCTGTTTATGAAGTCTACTGTCCCGCTTTTTTTCTTGTTTCTGTTCCGCCCTTCTCCTCCACCCCTCATCCCATCATCTCAAATTACAGACATGTCTAATTTACTGTCTGTTCTCCTTCTGGTTTGGGTCTCTTTCAGCATTACAGCTTCTGAGAATCCTTCTTCCCAGTAAACAGCTGTGATTTGAATTACTTTTTGCCAGATATAGTATAGCTGCATTTTTCCCCATGGAATTACATTTTTGTTTCCTGAATATAATTTGTGCCAGAACTTTGACTTGTAAAATTAGTAGAATAATGTGCCCTCAACCCCACACCTTGGAGGTGTTTCCCTCCTCTCCCCTTCCTTCCCCTCCCCAAGCCTGAAACCATAAAAGTTAGTATTAAAAGACAACTAAACCAAAAATTAATATTGTTTATTCTCTTTGCAGAAGTCGTTTAAGATCACTGTCTGAGCTGGGCTAGGAGGTGGCTGCTCCCAGCTTATCCCCAGCCATCTGCCCCACACCCGTTGGTAGAATCTGCAAGATAACTTCAAGTGTAGCCACTGCCTAATCCTTTGCTGCCAAAATCATCCACTTTAGTAGGAGTTAACTTTTTCTTGCTTGCTTGTGTGCCTGCTCTCTCTCTTTCTCTCTCATTGGATATCTGGAACAAATAATTGCTACTCCAGCAAGTGGAAACAGAAAGAGATCTTTGGTGGATAGGATAAGAATAAACTGAAGGATTGGTGACCTCTTAACTTGGTTCAGGTGTGACCCTCAGCTCTTAGAAAATCAGTGCCAGAATTAGGAATGCTTTTCAGAAATTATTACAGAATCATAGAATGGCTTTTATTGGACAGCATCTTACAGATCATCAAGTTCCAACTCCCCTGACATGGGCATATACACCTTCCACTGGATCAGGTTGCTGAAAGCCTCATCCAACCTGGACTTGAACACCTCCAGGGATGGCGCTTCCATGGCTTCTCTGGACAATCTGTGTCAGTGCCTCTCCACACTCACAGCAAAATCCTCTTCCTAATATCTAATCTAAATCTACCTTATATCAGCTTAAAACTGTTAACCCGTCTTATCACTACATTTCCTGATTGATAAGCCCCTCCTCAGATTTCCCATAGGCCTCCTTTTAGTACTGGAAGGCTGCTATAAAGGTCTGCCCTGAGACTTCTCTTCTCTAGGCTAAAAAAGCCCAACTCTCTCAGTCTGTCTTCATATGGGAGGTGCTCCAACCCCCTGACCGTCTTTGTGGCCCTTCTCTGGACTTACTGTAACAGATCCATGTCCTTCCTGTGCTGAGGACTCCAGGTGAGATCTCACAAGAGCAGAGTAGAGGGACAGAATCACCTCCCTCAGCCTGCTGGTCACACTTCTTTTGATGCAGCCCAGAATACGGTTGGCTTTCTGGGCTGCAAGTGCTTATTGCTGGCGCATGTTGATCTTCACATCTACCAGTACCCCAAAGTATGTTCATGGCTACTCTAAATCCATTCTCCACTCAGCCTGTATTTGTGCCTGTCAAGGTCCTTCTGGATGGCATTCCATCCATCCAGTGTGTTGACTGCTCCACAACGCTTGGTGTCATCAACAAATTTACTGAGGGTGCTCTCAATCCACTGTCCATGTCTGCAACAAGGCTGCTAAACAATACCAGTCCCAATACCAATCCCTGCAAAACACAGAATCACAGAATCACTAGGTTGGAAAAGACTCACAGGATCATGGAGTCCAACCATTCCAATTAATCATTAAACCATGCCCCTCAGCACCTTATCCACCCGTTTTTGAAATACCTCCAGGGAAGCGACTCAACCACCTCCCTGGGCAGCCTGTTCCTCATCACCAGCCTCCATTTGGACACTGAGCTGCTGACCATAACCCTTTGTGTGTAACCATCCAGCCCATTCTTGCCCACCAAGCAGTCCATCTGTCAAGTCTGCATTTGTCCAATTTAGAGACAAAAACGTCATGCATGAGAGTGTTGAATACCTTTATCCAAGTAGTTGATGTCAGTTACTTTTCCTTTATCCTCCAATGCTGTGGCTCCATCATAGAAGACTACCAAATTAATCAGACATGATTTCCCCTTAATGAAGCCGTTTTGTCTATCACAAATCACCTCCTTATTCTCCATGTGCCTCAACAGAGTTTCCAGGAGGATCTGCTCCATGATCTTGCCAGGCACAGAGAGGAGACTGACTGGCCTGTAGTTTCTTGGGTCTTCCTTTGTTTCTTTTTATAAATGGGAGTTATGTTTCCCCTTTTCGAGTCACTGGGAACTTCAATGGACTGCCAAATGTGAAGGATAGTTGTTTAGCAACTTCACCCACCAGTTCCCTCAGGATCCGTGTATGCATCTCATCAAGGCCCATGAATTGTGCACCTTCAGGTTCCTTAGATGGTCTCATACCTGATCTTCTCCCGCAGTGGGCAGTTCTTTGTTCTCCCAGTCCCTGCCTTTGCCTTCTGTGACTTGTGTGGTGTGGCTTGAGCTCTGGCAATTAAAGAGTGAGTCAAAAAAGTCACTGAGTACAGCCTTCTCTGTATCCTGGACAATCAGGTCTCTGTTTCCTTCTGGAGAGAGCCTAGAGTCTCCCTAGTCTTCCTTTTACTGCTGATGTACCTATAGAAGCTTTTCTTGTTGTCCTTGATGTCTCTGACCAGATTTAATTCTATCAGTTTTAGTTCTTTAGCTTTCTTAAACGGATCCATGGCTGCTTGGACAATTTCTCTGTATTCCTCCCAGGCTACCTGCCCTTGCTTCCACCCTCTGTAAGCCACCTTTTTGATTTTAAGCTTGTCTAGGAGTTCCTTCTTCATTCATGCAGGCTTCCTTGTGTTTATGCCCGACATCCTGTTTGTTGAGGTGCATTGTTGCTGAGCTTGAAGGAGGTGATCTTTGGATATTAACAAGCTTCCTTGGGTTCCTCTCCCCTCCAGGGCTTTATCCCATGGTACTCTACCAAGCAGATCCCTGAAGAGGTCGAAGTCTGCTCTCCTGAGGTCCAGATTAGTGAGCTTGCTGTGTGCTCTCCTCACTGCCCTAAGGATCTTGAATTCCACCATTTCACGGTCACTGCAGCCAAGGCTTCCCTTCAGCTTTATGTTCCCTACCAGCCCTTCCTTGTTGGTGAAAACAAGGTCCAGCAAAGCATCTCTCCTCATTGGCACTTCCGTCACTTGGAGAAGGAAGTTATCATCAATGTATTCAGGAACCTCCTGGATTGCTCATGTCCTATTTGGTTGTCCCTCCAATAGATATTGGGGTGACTGAAGTCCCCCACGAGGACGAGGGCTTGTGAACACGAATCTGCACCTGAACATGACCCTGCAGAGGGTCTCGTCTGCTTGCTGTTCCTGGCCTAGTGGCCTGTAGCAGAACCCACTCTAAGGTCACCTGTCCCTTCCCTCCCTTTAATCCGGACACATAGGCTCTTGGGTGGCTCCTCATCCACCCCCAGGTGGAGCTCCATGCACTCCAGCTGGTCATTGACATAGAGGACAACCCCCCCTCCCTGTCTCCCTTGCCTGTCATTCCTAAAGAGCCTGTACCCCTCCATTCCAGCACTCCAATCATGGGATCCATCTCACCATGTCTCCTTCACGCCAGTGAGATCACAGCCCTGCAGGCTCGCACACATCTAACTCCTCTTGTTTATTTCTCAGGCTACATGTGTTTGCATAGAGGTGCTTAACTGGAGCCCCAGTGAAGCTGTCTTACTGCCTGCAAACCTTTGTGTTGCTCTTCACATGCTCTCCTGCTGACCTCTGTTACTTCTCCAGGCTCTAGGCATCTATTGCTGCCACTTCTCATTGCCCTACTTGTAAATCACATTGTGGGTCTTTTCCCAGAACTCATATCTGGGAAGCACATGATGCTGAAGATCTGTTGGATCACAGAACCAAAGTAAAGGTGATATGTTGTAGATTCATCCCATAGTGAAGTGCACCATAAAGCAAACCAGTAAAAGGTCACATGTATATATAGTCATAACCCTTGTGTTTTGGCTGTTATTGAACACCAGACTATGTGAGAGCAGGACACGTGTGGGTTCAGGGCTGTCTTGCTATACGTCTTGCTGTAGAGAGTGTGTGTGGTGTCGAGCAAAGCGTCAAAAGCAAAAGTAAATCTGTAGCTATTTTTCACATTATATAAATTATATATATTCATTATATAAATGTCTGTAGTGACATCGTTGATGTTGTCAATTTGCCTGCTTTTCATTTCTCTGAGACCTTGCTGTAGAATTGAACAAGGCCACAGAAGAGTCAATTTCTTTCACACAAAGTGCATGACAGTCAGTTCACACCATGTATTAGCTTTGGTACTGAGAACAGATGTCTGTAAATTATCAGTTGCCTGTGTTGGGCGAGGAGCTTTCTTTGGAAACCATATTCTTCCCTTCTTGCTCTAACCCAAGCTCAAAGGGAAAAAGGAGCTGTTAAAGGTCATTTTTCTCAACATAACTCTTCAGATCACTTTCACTGTAACCCTATTCCACTTGGGTAAGCTTTAGGGCAGGATTTACCTTATCTAACTTTGAAAGCTACATATGTTTTCAGACAGCTAAATTTAGGTAAAATGAATCCCACCTAAGTTCTTTATCTCTCTCTGCTGGGCTAATGTTTCTAACTGTCTTTCTTCTCTGCACTTGCTGTATGTTAAGTCTTCCCAGTACCTATGCTCCTGCATAAGGTAACTGGAGGCCCTGACTGCAGGCAACAAGGACTCTTTCCATAGAAACCTCACTTTTTCCTAATGAGTAAATCAAAGAGGACCTCCTCCTTCCTCCCGGTGTAGGGCAGGGATCTTTTCAGTTCCTTCCTCTGTCTTCTCCCACAAGCAAGCGTCCAGCCATACATCAGGATGATCAGAGTAAGTCTGGGTTGGGGCAGTGAAGTCCCCCAGTGGTAATCCTGAAGCTTAGAACCACATGGATACGGCAAACAGCTTCCCCCTCAAAAACTCAGATTTCTACAACTTTGCATGTACTGTTATTTTTCCCACACCTGAAACATATTGCCAGGTTTTGATTTGTAACCATGTGAGTTAAAATTTGGGGAAAGATGACAGCTTCTGAGTTGGTTTGTTTTTTAAAAAAAAACTGAGAATTTCTCATAGATGGAGCATGACACCTGAACAGGTATGTCAGGTTGCCACTCTCTTCACCTGCAAAATCCTTAGGATCTTTGCTGGCCCATGGAGAACAGTTTAAATAGGATAAATCACATCCTTCCTCCTGCAGTCAATTTACCCATAGTGGCAATTGCTCCCTGGCTATCTCATAACCCACAGACTGCGACCACCACTCGTACTTCACTTCACCAATGCTGTCTCTGAAAAATCAGTGACTCTTGGCTTGAGGAGCAGATGCAGAATTAAGACAATATGTCATTAATTGATAGTAGATTAAAGATGCACTAAAATTTTACATGCTGGCTAGGTTTCATATGCCATATCAGTCTGGGACAGGAAACACGTTATTGTATGTGTTTATATAGCTTACAGTGAAGTCCTGTCTGCAAACCCCAAGTACTGATTCCTGTTCATATGAGTAAGTCCTATTTGTATAACCAGCAGTAGCAATGGGCAGCAGGTAAGGTTCACCTTAGTGAGTCTTTGTTTTACACACCTAAAGATAGAAAAGTAGGCAGACAGAACACCTCTCCTACAAATACGTGTGGCAAGTGTTCTCATCTAAGCTTGCTGTGGATATCTACAGAACAACTCAAGTGCCAGAGCTCCCAGTATGGGCCCATGGATTAACATACTGGCTCCAGAGGAGCATCAGCTTTTCCCGTTTTAAAAGCAGATGCAATTCAATTGTAAAGTTACAATTTGAATCGTCTTAACAAGCAGTGTATTGAGTTACTGAGTTTCAGCAGTGCTATGGCTAAATTAATTCACACAAGCGGTTAGAGAAAACGATGGCATTTGACAAATTTGGTCTGCCTCCTTTAAGCACTTGAAATTAAATTAATGAATAGCTCTCCAAAAGTCGATGTCACTATTAGAATTACACCTTCCATGCGATTGCTCGCCTATCACAACCAATTGCGGCTTTTTACCTCCTTCAGGACCCCAAATTACACGTGATCTTTTCCAGCCGCGTGGGGCTGCGGCTGCCGAAGGAACCGTGAGGCCAAATGAAAATAAGCCCTATCTTAAAGCGGCACATCCTCTTCCCCTGTGCGCGTCCCGTCGGCGGTAACGAGCCGTTTCTCTACCTGCGGCTCCGCGAGCTCCGCGCCCCGGGCCGGTCCCGCGGCGCCCGGGCGAGGCAGCCGGGGAGGGGGCGCCGGAGCGCCCTGCTCCGGGAACGACCGCCGCGGCTCCCCCATCCTTCCTCTTCCCTCGCTTTAGCCGAAGGTCAGAATTCGAATTTCCTGGCCCTGCCGGGATGGATCGGGGTGGGCTCCCCCCGCACCGCGACGGGGTGGGAGGCGGGGAGGGGGGAGCAGCCTTGCCGCCTTTGTTTCTGCTGGGAGGAGCCAGTGAAAATAAAAGCTGGCCGGCAGCCAGGAAGCATAAAATTCTGGCCGGTTGGTGGCAAATTTCGGTAGCTCGCGGCTAAGAGGGAGCGCGGCTAAGGGGGCGGCGGCGGAGGGCGCGGAGCGGGGTGAGAGCGGGGGCTGCCGGGGCGCGGGCTGCCGGGGCGCCGCTGGAGCCAAGCACAGACACCAAGCCTGTATGACTTCTCCGTTTAAAAAATATTTAAAATAGACTATCTGTCTCCGTAACGCTGCTGACTGAGTCATTTCCAAATCGAAAGTCTCGGTCCAACTCTTCCCCTCAGAAGACACAGTAATCCTGAAGCCGGAGGTGAAGGGTGAGATATTTTCTTTCTCCTCTCTCTCACTAAATGGTGTTAGCCTGTAGCCGCCGAAAGGGGGAAGGGGGCGAGGGGGAAGCTGTGAGCGGCAGGCCGCCTGCTTAAAGAAGTGAAGTGTAGTTCCATCCCGCTCTCTGTTCCCTGGGGCGTCTCCACCATGGGGTTGCCACCCGTGTTTCCTTGACAAGCACCGACAGCTTCTGCCCTAGGAACATTCACAATGCTTTCTGCTTTCGTGGACATAATCTGCTTCTTAGGTCTTTCAACTGCCAGACCCATCCCCTGCCAACTTCTCTGCGGAACATCAGCCACCGCCATGCATCATGCCAGCAGTGACCCCAAAGAACGCAGCTCCTGCCTGTCTATGCTGAAAGAATACTCCGGAGCACAACTATGTTTTTTTCTGCCTTTTCCAGTCATGTGATGATCTGTTCATGTAAGTGAGCTGTCTTGACGAGAGAGTTTTTGTTTGTCAGCAACAAGTGCTGAGTGTATCTGTAGGCAATGCTGCAGTTCTATAATATGAAAAGTCTCAGTTATACAGAACTCATCTGTACCAGGATCAATGTGCAAGAGCTGTTTCCATCTTTCGCACAGTGCTATGTGTGCATGTGTATTTAAGGTATACACTCACAGGTGTTATTTCACAGTGAGCAGCAGGCACAGGACACAGAAGCTGATGAGTAGGTTGTGTAGGTATTTTTTTCCTGAAACAGATACAGCAGTCCAGCTGTGCAGTAGTCTTTAATGGTATAGGTAGATCAGTGGAGAGAAGTTATAAACTGACTTTCCTGAAATTAGGAAAACACCTAGCTAAGGGTCAAATCCTGTAGTTTGACCCCGGTAAAGAATTTTGTTAGCACTTTGGCAACAAAAAAAAAAAGACTGAAAATTCATGCAGTAAGTTTATGTTAGCTATTTTACAGCTGTGTGAAGCATGTTAGGTTTGGGAACACGATATGTGATAGCAACCCAAATCTAATGGCATTTCTACGTAGGTAAGTGAAGAATTGTGATGTAAAAGTACTTGGATTTTCTTTTTTGCTCTTTAGATTCAATTTCTCCTATTAAAGCTGTTTATATTCTTTACAGCCAAGAGAGGCAGTTGTGATTGATTGACCTGCCACATAGGGTACAGAATGCTGAGATTCCCGCAGAAGATTTGTGACTTTTTCTTTTAGCTATAATATATTGGAGATCCATGAACTTAAAAGTGCTACCACGGTACTTAAGTTAAAAAGGGAAAATATTATTCTTTGTGTTTTCTTGTGGTTTGGAGTACCAGCACAAGTCAAGTAAATGAAAATTTAACAGTAAACTAAGACAAAGTGTGCTCTTGATAGATGGCTCATAGACAATGTGCGACGTTTTTGTGAATTTTTTATTGCTGTGTACTTCAGTCACATACTGAAGGGAGAAAAATTCTTGGACTTGGTTTGAAAACCAGGTGTTTTTTTGGTGAAGCTAGGAAGTGATTTTTCAAAAGTCAGATTATTCTGTGGTTGTTTGTGATGAAAGTGTCCTGATTCTCTGATTGAAGTAGCTATTAAGTTAAGCATGATGCATTGCACCGACTTCTACATGGATGGTATCTGCAAGCTGGTATTACCGAGGGTGGACAGGGAAGTTCAAACACCCTCAAGCCCATGTGAGAGTCTTTTTCGCTATGTCAATTTCGTAGCAGTTTCTCCCTTTGGCAGATTTACAGCGGAGTTAAGGGGACAGTTTCACATTTGTCTTCAGCCTTCAAGATAAAATTCTTCATAATTATTTTAATGCAGTATGTTTACAGCCTGTCTGATGTCAGTTGAGACTCTGGTAAGTCTTCCAATGTTTGCTTTTTAAAGTTCAGCTGGAACACAGGTAGTGTTAACTGTCGTCTTGATCTATTTTGCAAGAATTTCAGTCCCTTAAATTTCCAGCAATCAAAGACACAGAGTAGGTGTGTTATTTAGCCTTTTATTTGAGATATAAGTAGACAAAGCTTGCATTCTTATGGAGAGAGTGGAGTAATGGGATTCAAATGCATCATCAAGGGCTTAGAAGTAGCAGGCAAATAAGTACTAGAATTGTATTATTTTCATAACTTTTTTTTTAACCTCAGGAACTCAAAGCATAAGTATAAACCACTGAGTTTCTTTAAAAATGTTACATCGCTCTGCTGTCAAAGACAAGTGAGATCTCACTTGTTTGAGGTATGTTATGAATGAAGGCATGATGTGAGTCCAATTTGAAGAGGGAATGTGAAAAAGATGGGGGAGAAAGGCAGGGATGCTGCGATATCGTTTGTGGATATGAGTGTATACTAGGAAGTGGGTATATGGGTACTACTAGAGTGTCAATACTTTGACCGAGAGGCCTGTTTTCCCGTATTTTGTTAATGTCACTGCTTTTATGTACTTCACCTTGATAGTGAAAGTTTGTAAAGTTTAATTGAGGATAAATGAGGCCAGCAGAATACCTCCAGACTATTTATGGGGCACCAAGTTGCTGGCTTCATGGTGGGGTATGCCAGCAAAAGAATAATAATGAAAAAAAAGAAGACGCCTTTTGGTATTGAGTCAGTTTGGGAAATTAGAAGTAGATCAGAGGAATCCTTGTTCTCTCCAACTCCATGGAATAATTTGAAAAGCTTAATTAAAGGGCCTGCAAGGGATATTTTTATTTGGTGAATAAAAATTTTTATTTGGTCTTAAATTCCTGATAACCTAAAGTAAGGTTGGCTTGGTAGACTGGGATTTGGAGAGGGAGGGGTAAGAGGGATGTCTTATCTGCTCTTTGCAGACAAGAGCTTGCTATTATATGCCTGAGTGACTTTAACAGAGATTAAGGAAAGCAACATATGTGTTTCTGTGAGCAGAAACAAACACATTCCCTTGGTAAGAAGCGTTCAGGAAACTTGTCTTGGGGCCCTGTGTAATGCCACCATTATACTGCTGTGGAATCAGTCTTGTAAAATCGAAGCCTAAGGTCAGGAGAGACTTTCCTGATTGCGGTGTTTTACCACTCACACAGAACAAGCAAAGGAATTTCCTATGCATACTTAAAAAAAAAAAAAAGCATATATGAAGGCACAGAGGTTTTTCTCCCTATTTACATTTCTGAATTTGTGCTTTTCACTTGCAACTTCATCTAGCTCCAATTAATATGCATCTAGCTTTAAAAAATTATTTCATTGCTGGGCATGAATATACTTATATGTATTTATGGCACCTGAAATAGCGTTAGGAGGAGGCTTGTGGGCTAGCACAGGTATCTTAACCATGGCTTTCTAGCCCTATTAAATGCCTACAACTGATCCAAAGTAGCACTTCTTTTTATAGCATCTTATAGCTCTGAAAAATATTTGCTGCTTTCCCTGTGTAAAAATTGTCAAGCTATAAATTTTACTGCACTGCTGGGAGAAGTAAACTATCACTCATTCAGCTCCTTACACTGTTAGCTTTGGAACTCGGAGACAACAAGCACTGGCACAAGCACTTGTGCTCAGAAACTTCTGTTGTACTTACACTTTGCCTCCAGGACACCTTTTGGTAATGTGAGCAAAGCCTGCCTTTGTTCTTAACTTCTAAAAGTTATGATTTTTTTTTTAATGGAACAGAGTGGCCACAGAATCAACAGACTGCTGCCCTTTCAAGCAACAGCAGACAAGGCTAAGATCATGTCATAAAGGACTGTCTGGGCTTTGTCATCTTTAAAGATACTAGGAGTTTCCTAAAGAATGAAAAAATTTGCACTTGTAGCCATGATCCAGTTCCACAAAGATCTGTGCAAACTCTTATTTAGCTTGTGGGGGAGTAGCAACTGCATGTATTTCTTGAATAGCACCAAGAATGTGACAGTATTCAGTGCCTAGAAAAGAGATATTTTCTCTGTGTTTTTTCTTTAACTTCCTCAGTGGCAGGGCACATGGTGTATGTGGCACAGCAAGGGCTTGCAAGGGCTGCATGGTGGTTGATCACAGAATTACTAGGTTGGAAAAGATCCACCGGGTCATCGAGTCCAACCATTCCTATCAATCAGTATACCATGCCCCTCAGCACCTCATCTACCTGTCCTTTAAACGCCTCCAGGGAAGTTGACTCAACCCCCTCCCTGGGCAGCCTGTTCCAGTGCCCAATGACCCTTTCTGTGAAATTGGAATCTGACAAGACCACATGGAGGTGTGGTTGCAAAGTGAGCTCAGCATAAAATAGGACTGCCTGGGGGAGAAGAAGCAGTTTTCTTACGTGCTAAGAGTGAATTATGGTCTGAGGAGTGGATAGAGACTCTCCTTTCTCCCATATCTCCATTCTCCAAACTGCCAACTACATCTACTGCTTGTATTTCTCTGAAGTGGGAAGATTTTGTAGTACAGAAGATTTGGCAAAGGTTTTATTTTCTGTTTTTTTAATCCAAGCAAACTTTATCTATTTTTGTGGTTTACCTGGGGCTACATATCAATCTATATGGAGATGATAAGGGTGGAAAATACAGACCTATCAATTACTTTTCATTCTGTAGAAAACAAACTGAACAGAGAAGTCCTGCCTATTCTCAAAACATCTGGTGTCAGATCTCTTGCAGAAGCTCTCTCTTGTCTCTTTTTTGTAATGGATTGATAATGAGTGGATTTGTTCCCCTGCACGGCACTTAGCCAAAAAAAGGCATTGCATTTGTCTCCTCATCTTTTTTTTCCATTGTTCATCTTCTGTTTGTTTCTGGTGAAATAGTTTTCTTTTCTCTTTCTCCAGAGAGAGCATGCTTGTATTTCTGGCTGGGTGTGCTGGGTTATTAGTTAAAGGGCAAGATGGAAAAGAAGGCTGCTGTTGAATTCCAGAAAATTTGCCCAAATTTGCTTTTAATGGGGTAGGGTATTTTCAACCTTACCTTCTCTGTCTTGCTCTTTTTCTTTGCTTTGCAGGACTGCTTCAATTCCTTCACTGTCGTGCAATGTGTGTCCATAGCACAACCTGATGCTATGGGGGATCTGCTAATCCAAGGCTGACTCTTTGCTTTTGCTGTAGGCTTAGTCCTTGGCTTTGAAGACTTGTTGACATCAGTAAGACTGACTCTTAGACCTTCTAGAGAAGAGAGACTTTCTGGTGGCTCTACTCCACTCCAACTGACTCTGTGACTGGAGAGTTCACTGTAGCTCTGTCCTTTGCTCTCCATTTCCCAAAGATGGGTTCGTTCAGAAGGCCTCGACGTCGCTTCATGAGCTCCCCAGTCCTCAGTGACCTTTCCCGATTCCAGGCAGCCCGGCAGGCTCTGCAGCTCAGCTCCAACTCTACCTGGAACAGGTGAGCAGGATTTGCTTGGCTGACCTCTCACTCCTCAGCAGCCCTGTGATAAAGGCCACATGTGTCTGAACTTTGTGCTTCAGATCTTTTATGGCTAAGCTTGTTTGTTTATAAGCATGCCCAAGCTTTGACAGCATTGAAAGCCTCCATGGAGATGGAAAAATCCAGACGAAGGAGCTTTCAGCTTTGGTTTTGGCCAGTGTTGATCAGAGTTACTGTCTTGAAGTAAAACAGAAGTGCAATTTGTTAACAGTTGCTTTTAAATACCACTTAGGAAAACACATTCCTACTGCTATAATAAAACCCTGTTTCTTAATGTGCAAGAGGCATGTATCTGCATATTATGAAGCTTTTACCATGGTCAGGTTCCTCTGACAACTGCTAAGCTTGTGGCTTCTCCCAGCATTTCCTATTGACAGCCAAATCCTGTCTGCAGTGTGTCATGCAGCACTGGCAACCGGGGAAAATAATGTGTGAGGTGAAGAGTGTGATGTCCTTACCTGATCTAATGGTCTGCCACTACCAAAAGTGGGTGTTCCCACACTCCCTTCTGCCACCTTGCACCAGCTCTGTACTCCTCAGACCTCTCTGTCTTGCTGACCTAGCTCAGCATGCTAAGGTCACGTAAAAGTGGCCCAACAAAAGCATTAGTTTTGTGCTAGGATAGCGAGCTGAGGTCTGTGAAGTAAGTGCCATAGCTGGCCCATTCAGGGAACGACACCACCTCTTGTAGCCCATGGCAAGCCTTTAGACCTGCTAAACCATCTTGTATGCTGTCACTTTATGACTTCCTCTGTGCTGGTGAGAGAAGTATGGATCAGAAGATCCTACAACAGCATCTTACAAGCATTAACAGGGCTTAAAGTTGTGTCTAATGGAGGTGATGCTGGCTGCAGAATGTCTTCCAGCACAGCCAGGGTCCTGCCAGCTACAGTGAATTGGGTGGTTCTTGCTAGCATCCCTGGATAATGTGATATGATGTGTTTGGCAGATATTGCCAAAAATCTGTGTCTCCTTGTAGCAACTAGCCTGCAGCACACAGCTGAACCGTCATGGTAAAGATATATCTGACATGATCCTGTTCTTTGTGAACAATATTCCTGAAACGACTTCCCCTTGTTTACTCTAGGCATAGCTTGAGGCTGGTTTTACTCTATCTCCCATGAGAGATGTGGTAAAATAAGAGTGATGATTTTGAGAGGAGAAAGAGTGGAAGTATTTAAATGCAACTAACCTCTCCACCCCATTAAAACCACTCAGCTTTTGGCAGCTAGCTCACATTGTGTTATGTGTTAAATCATACTGGTGGCTGTTATTTATGGATGTTGTACTGTCTCATTTCTTTCTTGCTAGTGTTCAAAAAGCAGTGATAAATGTGTTCAAAGGAGGAGGCTTGCAGAACGATGAACTCTACATCCTCAATGAAAATATCAGGTAGATTGTTGAAATGCATGAAAGTTGGGTTTTTTTTCTGTTTGTTTGTTTTTTTTCTCCTGCTAGTTTGATGTTTGCTTGGTTTTGATCCCCTACAGAACTGCAGTTAGTGGATGCTTGTGGGAGGAGCAGTGATTGAAACAAACACAACTTTGGGTTTCAGGCTAACTTTCTTTTATTTGCTGTTTGGTGGTGTGAATGGCATGGGGCAGTTGGATAAGGTTTCTCTGACTTCTGTGGATATGTAGCTTTGACAAAGACAGGATGTGTATTGACTTGGATTAAAAGTATTTTACCCTTTCCTAGGGAGTCTGCCTCTTCTACCTGTTTTTAGCACATTTTTATCAAAATATTTGTGATGGTAGTTACATCTCTTCTAAACCCCCCTGTGGGGTGTTTAAAATGAAAACAAAACACAGCATGTCATTTAAAAGCTTAATCTTCACACGATAATTGCAGAGCAAGACCTGAAAATATGAACTCTAAAGATAAAAAAAACAAAAGCCTAACAAACATCATCTAACATTAACAGTGATGATTAAAAGCGTCATTTTGGGTTTTTTAAGTAGGTTTCATGGTTATCTATGGTTTCATTCTGATTATTTGGAAAGTTTGGTTAGCTGTAGAGAAGATAAAGTACAACTTATTTTTGCCTTAGTTCCAAGTGCTGCTAAGAGGAGTATTGTCAGAGCTCATGGATGTAGTACCTCCTCCCTCTCTCTTTCCCACTACGTTCATCATGAATGCTGTCATACGAGCCTCTCCTACTTCATTATGTGCTCTGCCATCCCTGTTGTATTTTTCCTAAGTGCAAAGATTCAAATGGCAATTTGGGATTAATAGGTACTAAGCAGCAGTCTAAACTACATCTTTTCCTACTTTCAAGATAAATGCAGCTTGCAGGACACAAGACTGTCATATTTGTTCTGGTCCCGAAGGTGAAAGTTTAGTATTATTCCAAATATCCTAAGACTTTGGAAGTGTCCTAACCCACAGACTGTTGGCAGACGTGAGGACAGGCTTTGGGTGTTGTCACTTGTCTGCAGGCTGTTGCCTGCCATGGTGGATGCAGCCTGCTTTGCCAACCCAGTGCAAGCAGGTGCTCCTTCCCACCCTTATGAGGAGACCGTACACTGCACAGAATTGGTGTTGCCTGGGCTTGGACCATGCTTTCTTCATGTTGGTTACTAAAGTAGTTCTAGACTGTCAAGAGCTGGGCACAGAAAAGGGAATTCTTTCTGAATTGTGTATGCTTTGTAAGCAGTGCTGATGGTGGGAGGGGAAATGACCTTTTCCACAGACAGGCACTCTCAGACAGCACTTGGAAGCACTCACCTTGAAATATTATACTTGATTAATGTCCCTGCAGGTGCTCTGAGCATTGATTCCATCTCCAAATGTCTTTCTCTAAATAGGCCACCTTAGCGTTCAAGTAGCTTATTGATGTCCATGTAAAGAGCAAAGGACGTGGATTGGCAGCCTTGCACCTGTGACTACTGATGTAGCTCCCAGGACAATGTTGGCTCTGTGTGAGGTGAATCTCTAGCTTGACACCAGGCAAAAAGCCAGACATGTCAGATGACCAACTCTTGTATGCTGTTTGGTCAAGTTAGTGCATTTTCCTTGCTTGCTTTCCTTGCTCCATTCAGCTTCGTGGTGGAAGTTGGCAAGTGCAGTGCTTTAAGCAACTCGTTTTCTGCACAGAGCTTAGTTATTTAACAGTGAGAAATGTGGGGGAATTTTAAAGTAGAATAGTAATGGTGGGACTGGGAGACGGGCAGGTGCTAACATTTTGGTCTGGATTGCTGCCACCGAATTTTTATCTTGCTGTGATTTGATACCATCTCACTGGGCAATATTTTTTTTTTTACTGCTCTGAAAGTCAGTTGTCACAGGAGGAGGAAATGTAAGAAATACCATTGAGAGATAAGATTTTGGGAAGCAGGAGGTGACCTGGCTATGATTAGTAGGCCCCTCTCTTGGGTTGACTAGGATGCCAACCTGTGGTTGCTGGTCTACCTGTGCAAGGGAAATTCATGCCAATGGGCTGGTAGAAAGTCCCTTGATAGAAAACTTCTGGCAAATGCCCCTCCAAACGCTTATCTGGTGTATCCATCTCATAGAAATAAAAATGCACTTTGAGATGGGTGAGGTGAATATAACCACTCAGAGAAAGAGTAAAGGCATGCTGGCATGCTAATAAATGTAGAAGTGTGACATAATAGGAAGGAAGGAAGGTTGGTTTCTGTCAAAATTAACTTTCAGCAAAAATTAGGAAAAAGTGATGTAGTCAGTTAATAAGAAACCAACCTCAGAACTGGATGGTCCCTAATTCACATACTGATTTTGAGCATTCTTGAGTGCTTCGTGTTGGTAAAAAGCAAAAATCTTAGAAGAGCAAAAAAATGTACTGTTTTGCAGTAGAAAGCATTGGGTGCCTCTTAAATTTAAGGCAGTATTTAATGCTGCAGAATATAATGCTACAGAATTTATGGTTATAGTTACTGAAAGTGCAAATGCTCTGAACTTTGAGTTGGTTTTTTTTTTGAGTTGTTTTGTTGTGCCTTGGGGCACAACAACCCTATGCAGTGCTACAGACTGGGAGAAGTCTGTCTAGAAAGCTGCCTGGAGGAGAGGGACCTGGGGGAGTTGGTTGACAGCCGACTGAATATGAGCCAGCAGTGTGCCCAGGTGGCCAAGAAGGCCAATGGCATCTTGGCTTGTATCAGAAACGGCGTGACCAGCAGGTCCAGGGAGGTTATTCTCCCTCTGTACTCGGCACTGGTGAGACCGCTCCTCGAATCCTGTGTTCATTTCTGGGCCCCTCACCACAAGAAGGATGTTGAGGCTCTGGAACGAGTCCAGAGAAGAGCAACAAAGCTGGTGAAGGGGCTGGAGAACAGGCCTTATGAGGAGCGGCTGAGAGAGCTGGGGTTGTTTAGCCTGGAGAAGAGGAGGCTGAGGGGAGACCTCATTGCTCTCTACAACTACCTGAAAGGAGGTTGTAGAGAGGAGGGTGCTGGCCTCTTCTTCCAAGTGACAGGGGACAGGACAAGAGGGAATGGCCTCAAGCTCCGCCAGGGGAGGTTTAGGCTAGACGTTAGGAAAAAATTCTTTACAGAAAGGGTCATTGGGCACTGGAACAGGCTTCCCAGGGAGGTGGTTGAGTCACCTTCCCTGGAGGTGTTTAAGGCATGGGTGGATGAGGTGCTGAGGGATATGGTTTAGTGTTTGATGGGAACGGTTGGACTCGATGATCCGGTGGGTCTCTTCCAACCTGGTTATTCTGTGATTCTGTTTGGGGGTTTTTTGTTTGTTTCTTCTGGTGTAAATCTATCCTCATTTTTATATTGGAATTTTGAAATATAAATATATTTTAGAATTTAGAACTATCACAGCATGATTTTTATCACAGTTTTTATCAGAAATGCTTGTTTAGAGTGGCTTCAGCCTGCCATATATTTTAAACACATTTTGTTAACTGTCTAGAATTTCTTTCTTGAAAAGCATGCCTCTTATAAAAATGTGGCAGTCACTGGTAAGTTGTGGCTTCCACTTGTGCTTACTTTATTACTCCTTATCCTCCCACCTTCTACTGCCAAGAGAAAAGGAAGTACAACATTAGGGAGATAAGTTATTTTCAGTGAAATGACAGGCATCTTTGTTTAAAAAAAAAAGCAGAAAAAATGATTAGTTTCAAACTAAAGAAGTTTAAATTTTCTCCTTAACTTTCTGTTCATTCAGGGGGGTAATTTTTTTTTTTTTGCTCGTTCTCAATGTCCGGCTTGATTTCTCCATTCCCTCCTAATTTAAGAATAGCCATTTGTACAGTGTATACAGAAATGTAAAAGAAATCTGTGGCCAAAATGGCACATTCACATATACTTATGTATCTTGAGTATAACTGGTAGTAAAGTGCAAATGTACATGTAAGGATGACCAGCAATGACTGTTACTTCATGGCTGCATTCCTTCTGTTTACAGACGGCTGCTGAAGGGTGAACTTGGATCCTTTATCACAGATTACTTTCAGGTATTAACATGATTTGCTTTCTTTCTTCTGAGGTTTGCTTTCTCCACCTTTTTAGCCTCAAAAAAAAAAAATTAGGACCCCTTTTACATACAAGTAACCTACAAGTTTCATTTGTGTTTTGCTACAAAAGATGTGAAGATACTGGACTTTCCTAATGTTGGCTGTATAGCCTTGGGAGTAATCATACTTTCAGGTGTATGTGCTAAATTAAGGATAATCTTCCTTTGTGCTTAAGAGAGGCTGCTATTGGCCTACCAAGGTCAAGAAGGAATTCACTTGAAACTTTTAAAGGAGGTGGGATATCTTTTATTTTTTTTTCACCCTGTTTCTCTAGTTTAGAGAACTCAGAATTTCTGCAACATTGGCCAGCAAAGATAACAGCTATCTGTTCAGAGGGGTGTACAGAGAAGGAAGTCCATATCAGCAGGAAATCAACCTGAGTACTGTCTGCCTTTTAGTTCCACAAATATAAATGCAACCTGTAAAAAAGTGAAAGATTAAGGATGAAGGAAGATATGATCAATTGCAGATGTCAATAAATGTTGTTGCCTTTTACTTATACTGTCCAAAGAGAGATGTTCAGATGTAACCTCATGAAAGTGTTGGATGATTTTAAGAAAATGAGGACTTTCTTCCCTTTGAGTAAGAGTGAGAAAATTTCAGTACTTTCTGGAGTGGCTGCTGCATATTATGCTAACAGCTTAGAAATGGGAAAAAAGATGACTAGTGTTGTTTCATTTCAGTATTAGATTACATGACTTAAAAAAAAAAAAAATCCCTCACACTGTGCTATCAAATGAGAAAACTCCTGAGATAGTTAAATGGATGCATTTCTCAATGGAAAGAGGCAGCTGCTGATGCCAAATGACAGGATGTTTCCTGGACCACGCGTGGGGTCTGGTGGCTGCCTGGCAGGAAGGCTGTGAGCCTGTAGCAGAAAGTGCCTGGCTAAAGTGGAAATCTGCTACTGCTCCTGCCAATTTAAAGTCAGGCAAATTAAAGTTTGCAAATAATGTATGTGGTGAGTTGGAATTTGAAAGGTCTTGATCAGGTACCTTGATTCTACAGTATTAGGCTTGTTGTGCAAGGGTGGAAGAAGCAGAAAATGTCCAGAGAGAACTTAGTGCATCTGTGGGCCTAGATGGAGCATGGAACTGACACAGTTCTGAGGGATATGAGGTGCAGACTTAGGACTGGTACTTGGTTTTGAAAGTTCAGAGTATACTGAAAGAGGCCTGAGTGGGTTCCAGTGCTGAGTAAGACACAGCTGCATCATGTTGCTGCACAAGAAAAGTTATCAATGGGGACCAAAGGGCTCCCAGTGCTTGGTTTGGATGTGTTGTTCTCTCCTTCTGGACAGTAAACCTCAAGCCTGTCACAGCTATGCTGGGGCTAGTAGTGTTAGCTGAGGATCCTCTAGATGTGCTAGTAGTAGAGCTGATGACTGAAGAGATTGCTTAGACTACAGCCTGCTCAGTGCTCAAGGCTGGGTACCTGTGTTGCATCCCTCTTGGCAAGCCGAGGGCATCTGATCTTGTCCTGGGAGAAGGATCTGATCATTACTAGCACTGTCCTCTGCAAAAGCAGGAGCAAAGCTGATGCTCTTTCACCCTAGTGGCACTACTGCTTCAGTCACAGGCCAAAATTGCAATGTAGTTACTCAGCACTGCACTGCTGCTAAGAGTGGTGGCCTTTGGCTTGGAAAGTATGCAGTGCAAGGGCTTTTCTGTGCTGACCTCTGAGTTTGTTTTTCTGTCAGTCTATCTGTTTACACTTGTGTAAATACTTCAGCATATATGAACTAGTTCACCTGCAGCTGCTGTTCTCCCATTGAATCCACTGAGACTCAAATTTAATTTCTGGGATTTATTTTTACTCTGCCTGTGAAATAATCTGATAGTTTCCTGCTGTTGAGAAGGGGCATTTTGTACCCACCCTTTTGCAAAGTAACCCAGCAGGGCACCATCTGCTATCACTGCTGAATTAGTTCTCTGGTGGTCAGCTGAGCCTCATCTGGGAGGAACCCTAAGGCTGTGGAAGATAAGAGTCTGGGCTTTGGAGGAGCAGGGTGTATTCTTGCAGCCCAGACAGCTAACCATATCCTGGGCTGAATCAAAAGAAGTGTTGCCAGAAGGTCAAGGGAGGTGATTCTGCCCCTCTAATATTCTCTAGTGATACCACACCTGGAATACTGCATCCAGCTCTGGAGCCCTCAGCACAGGAAAGACATGATCCTGTTGGAGCAGGTCCAGAGGAGGAACACAGAAATCATCCAAGACCTGGAACACCTCCCCTTTGAAGACAGGCTGAGAGAGTTTGGATTGTTCAGCTTGGAGAAGAGTCCAGCTCCTTGGAGTCTTATTGTAGCCTTTCAATACTTAAAGGGGCTTATAAGAAAGACAGGGAAAAACATTTTAGCAGGGGCTGTAGCAACAGGACAAGGGATAATAGTTTTAAACTAAAAGAGAAGCTTAGACTAGATATTAGCAAGAAATTTTTCCTTCTGGGGGTGATGAAACACTGGAACAGATTGCCCAGAGAGGTGATGGATTTCCCATCCATGGAAACATTCAGGGTCAGGTTGGATGGGGCTCTGAGCAAAATGATCTAGTTAAAGCTGTCCCTACTTGCTGCAAGGAGGGGTTGGAGCAGATAACCTTCATGGTCCATTCCAATCCAAACCATTGGTTACTGGGACTTTTCTGAGACAGCTGTAAGATTTTTCAGATAAGCTCCCTTAATTTTCATGCTGTTTGACCCTTGTAGCTGTGGAAATAATTTTTGAAACATAAACCTAGTGAGTGTTGATAAAATGATGTATCATCCTCCTGATTCTTCAAACAGCCTGAAACAAACAAAACCTTTGGAAAGGATAAATTGTCTCTTTTCACTCTCTGGGGGCTTGTTAATCTTGAAACTCATGAGGGAAAAGCTAACCACTTCAGCAGAACTGTCCAGCTTATGCATATTGACTCTAAACTGTCTCCTCTGGAGGCAGAGAAACCCCATCCCTTTGCAGACATTATAACCTCCCCCCTCACACATGGGCGACAAATACAGAAAGTCAAATGCTTGGAGTTGGTGCCCCTCCAGCCTAGCGTCTACTGCCTGTGCTGGCAGAGCTGTTAGCTGAGGAATGACGACTGTGCTGTATTTCCTTATTTAATCAAATAAGAACTTTGTCTTAAAACCAGAAGCAAAGCTGTTATGTAATTTCCAGCCTGACGCAGTGGAGAGCTGCGGGAAGTGACAAGTTCTGACTCAGAATTAGGCCTGATGTTCTGTTTGTGTGCAAAACCATAGAAACCACAACGCATGAGCAGCTATGTTGCTGGCATGTTGACCAAAGTAAAAATAGTTAAATGTAACGGGTAGCTACAAAAGTAAGCAGCAGCAGCAATGAGGGAAGCCTTGATCCTAGCTCTTTTCTGGCCAAGTGCTGTCTCATCTCTGCTGCCAGGGGCTGCAACAGCTCAGCTGCTGCGCAAGAGGAGAGAATTCGCACTTTCATGTCTGCTAATTATTTCTGCTTCATCTGTCACTTTGTAGGACTGAGCTTTCATGGAGCAGCTCCAGAGACTCCATAGCAACTGCCTAGCTTCATTACCATAGCAGCTCAGCTCTGCTACTGCAAGCCAAGCAGAGGACCTAGTCCTGGGTGGCAGTGGCAGCAGGGACTGCTGCAATGCCTGCTTTCAGGTCCTGTGCACGTAGGCTCCGTAAACATGCATGGTTCACTTGAAATGGTGCCTGGTGCTATTACTCAAAACATAGTGTGGGATGGCATGCCATGTCCTGGCTAAGCAGGGCTCCTGCCTGGAGTGGTGACTTGCCAGGGCAGAGCCAGAGGCCCAGCCATGGAATTTTCCCATAACTGCCACTTTGCTGGCACGTTGCAGTCTAAATCATATCAGTGCTGCCTACTCTGTCTGGTCTGCTTTCCTTTTTACTCTCCCTGCCTCACTTTCTCTCTTTAAGTGGGGCTTCTTTTTCACCTGTTTTGAAGAAAGCAGTCCCTAGAATTTTATTTTGTGTTTATCTTGCAATTTGTTCTCTATGTAGGATCAAAATGATCTCTCTGCTTCTGTCACTATTTCCACTCTTTCTAGAGATGAGAAAGATAGGGGGGGATGCTCCAGATGTAAGGTGCTGCAGCTCACACAGCTTTGCATTTTGTAGAAAACTGCCAAGAAGTAGGTAGTTGTTCCTGTGCAACTGGCAATCACTTTGTAGAAAATACTTGCCAAGTAAATGTGTGTGACCCTTTTTTTTCAAATTAACATCAGATCCTTCAAGAAACAGTGGATGTATGCTTGTAGAGCCTGTAAGTGTGCTTTAACGCAAGAACATAGACTGTTGGCTAGACGAGAAGGCTGAATTGAAGAAATACTGTCATGTGTAGAAGAAAACCTGTTCTTTTTCACCCAGCAAAATGGGATCAATTACTTTCAGTTTGTTCTGGATCAGTTTACTCCTGTTTGAAGCTCACATTTCTATTTGAACTAATGTTAATTTGTTAGTTTTAAGGTGGCTTTTTGAAAGCATACTGGCTATCTTAATCTTGAGAGACATGGATGGAACAATTTGTAATTAAATGGCTGTTCATATAAACTACCCTTCCCCCTCACAGAGCAGTGGCTTATTGGGAAATAGTAATATTTTTTTGATTAGCAGGAGAATTTCTGTGTGCCTTGCTACACTGCAGAAACATAGTTTTCAGACAAGATGTGAAGTCACCTGTAATGTTTTGTGCCTCATTGTTTTCTGTGGAGCTGCTGCCAATACTCACCTCAATTTCTCTAACAATAGAGGGAAGGGGGAACATATCTGTGCTGGGAAAAAGAAGGAATTACCTGGAAAGTGTCTGTGTTTTATAGCATGGCATGTGACTGCCTTCAGATTTTTAATATTTTTATTCCAAATTATTTCAATGCAGCTTACTTCAGAAGAATTGCAAGCACGCACATGCTGTGGGGTCTTTGCTGAGGGAAAAATTAAAAGTGATTTTTCTGGAGCTGTGAATCCTGTCTTCCTAAACTCAGGGCATTTGAAAACTTACTTAAAGACCTTCTTTTAGCTGTACTTCTTGGTGCTATGCCTGAAACAGCTACTGTGGTTTTCTGCAATTAGAATTTGGGGGAGTTTCAACCTGTGAGATTTCGCACCTGACTTCTGTCTGCTGCAAAACATATCTCTCCAAATTTCTTGACTGCGTGTACATGGGGTTAATCTGAGGCTTTGTTTCTCTGCAGTGCATGCTTCATTGTAGCAAGAATAAGGGTAGGTTTGTAGCACTCTATGCCCGTATAGCAGCCTGTGGTGTCCCAATAGCTGGGTGAGGTCTTCACCCTGGGGATCCAAGGAAAGCTGATTTGGGAAGGGGAGGGAATAACTGCTTCCCCAAGCACCAAGTTCAGCTTTAATTGCAAAGAGATGGAAAGTAGCAGATAATTTTTTTCAAATAAATGGGCCCTTCGAGCTCACATGATATGAATCTTTATCTGGTTGTGTTTGCAACTTTCTTTTTCCTCTTGTTGCATCTTGCACCTAGGGTTAATACAGTAAAATGAAACATAATCTAGTCAAGGTCTGACACAAGCCTCTGCTGCAGCTGTGTTTTTTAGATTGTATTGATTTGTCAGCAAACCCTCCAAGTTTATTTAATGAAAATTTACTTATCTGGCTTGATTTGAGGGGGTAATGTTCACATTATCTATTTCTAAGCCTGTTACTTTAGCAGAAAAGACAGATAAGTAAAATTTCTGGTTATTTTCAAGATTTTTAAGAGAAATGAAATATGGTTGTTACTTATTGTTTGGGGTTTGGTTTTTTTTTTTAAAGTTTATCTTTCACAGAAAAAATGAAAATCTGAGAAGATAATTAAAACGACTGCAGTAACTGTATGGTTTTTTTAAAAACCTTAAAAATGAGGTGATGAAATCTATTTTGCAGGTAGAAGTACTGATGATGCATTCATAAGAACATTATAAATTCTTTACTACAGGGTAATGATTAATATATCTGGTTTTAATAAACAGAACTGTGCTGCCCTTAAAGGGGTACAAATATGTATTTTGTTTGCTGTCAGAGCTATAAAATAAAATAAAATCTGTGAAAGTAGAAAGCATCAATAATACTGAGAAGCAAAGTAGCCAGAAAATTGTACCCACAGGTTTCAGAAAGCTTATGTAAATCAAAATCTAATATTCTAGTGCAGAGAGAAGGAATTCATATTTCTTGAGAGAAACACAAGAAAATAAGTGTGACACCCTCATATATATATATATATACTTTTTATTATATAGTAGTTTAAAAGACACAGTATTAAAGACCAGCAGTATATTTTCTCTGCACTAAGAGAGGTAATTACCTTGAGCCATAGGTTGAAAAATAAAGAACTATAGTACCTTATTAAGACACTGAAAGCATTTGGAAGGATTGAAGTACACTATCACTCCAAACACTTATCTTACTTTCAGGTAGAAAAATATTTATAGTCTAAATTTTTTTTTTTTTTGCCCTCATACTTTTTCCATTCCTGATTTCTTCCTCTTTCCTTATTCACACTTTGTTTTTATCCTGGAAAGTCTTTTTTTTTTGTTGTTGTGTCCAGAGCCTGACATGTGCAGTCATTTATTTCTGCTGAACAAACCTAAAATTGGAACAGAGGGCCCAACAACGTAACGTTTTCCTCTGCAGCCTGTGTTTCTGCTAGAGAATCTTTGCTGAATAGTCACCTTCCATTAGTTGGTAACAACATTTGTAATTGCTGTTGTCATTGTCCTTGTGGAAAGTGTCTCCAGGGACATTCTATTTGCACCTTACCCATCCTTTAGAAGCCCTGTTCCTCCTGCGCTCTGCTGGGAGCTTTGGCTTTCTCTTTCTCTCAACCTCAACACTCACCCGAACTGAGAAATGAGCCCTAGACACCCACACACACCCTCAGCCATTAAAAAAAAAAAAAAAAGAAAAAGATTTAGATTAGATATTTGGAAGAGTAGTTTTTTTTACTGTGGGTGTGGTTGCTCAGAGAAGTCATGGAAGCCCCTTCCCTGGAGGTGTTCAAGGCTTGAAGCTGTTCAAGGAAGGATGAAGCTTTAAGCCACCTGACCTAGTGGAAGGTACCCCTGCCCATGGCAGGGGGGTTGGAACTGCATGGTCTTTAAGTTCCCTTCCAATCCAAACCATTCTATGACTCTCAGGTTGCAAGTTTTTCTTCTGTTCTGGAAAGCAAAGTACAAGTGCAAGCAGAGAATGTCACAGAGCAAAATTTCCTTCTTATTACTCACTTTAAATTTAGTATTGTATCTTGTTGTATAAGGGATGCAGAGGTGTGCTTCTCTCTTTTCTTGGGATGGCTTAGACAGTTACCTGCTTATATGTGTTAGGACTGAGCCAGCCTGGTATGTGATTACAGTAAACATGTCTATCATCCAGAGAAGCAGTGCAAGGGTGGGTGTGCAGTATGGCTGCTCACCAGATGGTCCTGATGGTGTCCAGGCAGTGGTGCAATGGCAGTTGTCCCCTGGGAGTGTAAAAAAGATGTGCTTTGCTTGTCAGCTGATAGAAGGCTGAAAGGTACAACTTTGACCTGGTGACCTGTGAGAAAAGAAAAAAAGCTGAATGATGAACGTGAGACAGACAGAGAGTGAGAGTAGTCTCTGAATATATTATTCCCTGACAGCAAATCCTTTCAGAGGGACAGGTGGCTTTGTTCTGTCAATATGGTCTCTGTGGTATGACTGAACCATTTAGGATGCAGTAATAGCATGTTATGTGGTAATAGCAATTCCTTTCTCCAAGATTCTCAAAGCTTTTCAGAATAACTGATTCTTCTAGGGCTGTTGGGAGAACAAAAAGGTAGGTGTTGTTTTTGCACCGTTCTTGTGTTTGGGGAAATGAGAACTGAAAGCTAGTCAGATATTTAGACGTCCTGAACTGCAAGCATAACTATCCATGATAGTTAACCTTATCTAGAAAGACTACCTCCTGCTGTGTGTTCTGCAGCTTGAGATTGAATAGGAAGATGATCCAACTGCTCGATATAGCCAAAATAAATAGTCTCCTAGAAAGAGGATAGGTAGAACTAGAGAAGTAATGCTTAGGGAGCTGAACTGGCTTAATGTGCAGTCTGGCAAGCACTGAGCTAGTGCAAAGGAAGAAGAGTGGGATATTTTGGTAATATTTGGCCCTTTGATCACCTCCATCCTATGTCTGAGGCATAGCTTATGTGGCTGCACTCTTCTGTTAAGAACCATTTTGTTTTCTTGACTTGCTTCCTGTGACTCAGAACAGGTCATTCCTTCCTGCTTGCCAGTGCAAATGTTTCATCTGTCTGCTGTTTCTTTTGTGTTTTCATGTCTGGCTGAGCAAGAAATGGTTAAGGACTGTACAGCACTAACCGTGAGAGTAGATCTGATGATAGTGCTGCGAGAAAGTACTACGATATGACTGATCTTTAGATAATTGCATGTGAAGTGGATAACATCTGAAAAAAAATTTGTTCTTCCATGTTTGTTTTAAATCTCAGAAAAGGCAAATGCATGTCTCTTTCTTCTCTTTTGGCAGAACCAGCTCCTTGCAAAAGGCTTACTGTTTATAGAGGAGAAGGTTAAGCTGTGTGAAGGCAAGTATAGTAAGAAACCTATTTGGGAAGGGAGTTGTGTTTTGGTATTTGGTCAGACATGATTTGCATGTTTAGAAAGCATGCAGCCCTTTATGGTAGTGTCTTAGGGTGTCACACTGCCTCTCGCGAGCCAGGTTGCACTGAAGCCCTTGTGATGCTTAAGGGATGGCAGGTTGTTTGAATAGCCATGTAGCTGCAACACCACCAGCCACATGTTCATTGTGAGAGCAGGAACATGGGTCTTGTTGGCTGTTGAACCCTAGTTCAAAGCAGTTCTGGGCTGGACATGAATCCTGTTGCAAAACTGCTGAGAGCTGCCTTCTGCCTTTATTCCTCAACGTGATTTGCAGCTTGATGTAAGCATGATTTTGGTTTCTTTGCCATGCTTTGGAGAGCTGAAAAGGTTTTCTGTAGAGGCATTATGTACAGGTTTTATGTAAATTTAAAGAAGAAAAGTCTGGGTGGGAATAAAATCTGATCACACGTGTAGTTCTGTTCAGACCAGTGGGTTACACAGATGCTTGCTACTGCAGAGCCTGTGGACAAAGGCCAGAATGGTGCAGCAACTTTGTTAGATGTGTGGGGACTTAGTCACATTTATTAGCAGTTTGCTCAAGCTGAGTGAGCTGTCTAGAGCACGTTTGTTCAAAACTATGCTGGTGTTTGATTTGACCCAGTTTTGTAGCCTGCACGGAAGATCCCTTGCTAATCAGCAACTTACTCTATCTAGGGCATTAAATGCCAATAGACACTTACGCTTTTGCATCATTGTTGGTGCTGGATTCCTCTGCACGGTGTTTCACCAAGTGACTTCTCCACTTGAACAGCAGGCTGTAAGACTCGAACCCTGAAGGAGCTGTACAGTTGCCAGCCTCCTGCTTGTTGTGTGCTTCTTCAGCACTGGCCCTGTAAGGAAGGACAAAAGACAGACTTATGTGTTTTCTCAAATACGCCACTGCAAGGTCTTTAGAATGAGTGCTGTGCAGCTTGCCATAGGTTTTGTTTTCTGTATTCATGTTAAACTGTTCTAATAGCTGTTTTAACATTACGAAAATTGAGTTCCAGTCTGTAATAAGCTGAGAGCTGCTGGGAAGCAGTTTGCAGCTGCTCAAGTAGTTTGGGTAAGATGGAGTTTCCTAGGCATACAGCAAAACCCTCTTTCTATACCTCAGGTTTTTTTGTCCTAGTTTGAAGTGGCACTGGAGCCCCTTTGCCTGTGTAGGCTGGCATCTCTGCAGGACATGACTCATGGGCACCTTTCTTTCGTAATGTGTAGGCAGGTCGTGCAGTCACAGCAACAAGAACTTCTTGTACACCCTTCTTGGTTAGCTCTGTCTTCCTGGAAAATTCCTACTGTCCTTGTACTTCGAGATGGAATAACGTTCTTGCTGCAAGGCATGGCAGTGTTCTACTGTGTCTGTTTTTCAAATCCTAGCCTTTTATTTTAACGTGATTTTTCTTTATACAGTCTGTCAGAATCTCTTTCAATGCCAGTAGTCGTTATGATTTCTTGAAGAAACAAACCGTTTCCCCTTCCTCTTCAGAAGGAGTAGCAATCTATGACATTCCATTCTGGCTCCAGATACCAAAGCATAGCAGCCCTGGAGAGGAGGCAGAGAAGGACAAAACTTAAACATCGCAGGATCAGAGTTTGTCAGAATTGGAAGGAACCTCTGGAGATCATCTAGCCCAACATCCTGCTAAAGCAGTTTCACCTAGAGCAGGTTGCACAGGAATTGTCCATGTGGATTTTGAATATCTCCTGAGAAGGAGAGACTCCACAATGTCCCTGGGCAGCCTGTTCCACTGCTCTGTCACCCTCACACGAAAGAAGTATTTCCTCATGTTGAGGTGGAACCTCCTGTGCTCCAGTTCATGCCTGTTGCCCCTTGTCCTGTTGCCCCTTGTCCTGTTGCCCCTTGTCCTGTTGCCCCTTGTCCTGTTGCTGGGCACCATTCAAAGGAGTCTGGCCCCATCCTATTGATACCTGTCACTTAGATATTTATAAGCATTGTTAATGTCCCCGCTCAGTCTTCTCCTTTTCCAGTCTAAGGAGGCCCAAGTCCTTCAGCCTTTCATCATAAGACAGATACTCCAGTCATCTTTGTTGGACTCTGCAGTAGTTCCTTGTCTTTCTTGAGCTGGAGAGCCCAGAACTGGACACAGTACTCCAGGTGGAACCTCAATATGACAGAATAAAGGGGGAGGATAACCTCCCTCGACCTGCTGGCCACACTCCTCTTGATACATCCCAGGATATCAGTGGCCTTCTTGGTCATGAGAGCAGATTGTTGGCTTGTGGTTATCTTGTTGTCTACCAGGATTCACAGGTCCTTCTCTGCAGAGCTGCTTTCCAGCAGGTCATTCAATTAGCGTTTCCTGTTGTCTTCTTCACTTACAGTTGGCAGTTCCTGATAACTGGTAGCTGTATATGGGGGTGTTGGATAAGTGTTTGTCTTCCTACGGTTTGAGTTTTGAAGCCAGTGTCAGACCTCACCTAGTGAAGCCTCCTTCGGAACCTTCTTGTGGTCATCAATGGGCTCTCAACTCAAAAGGAAACATCTGCAGTATCTGATCCTGCTGGCTCTCTGACTGTGTCCTAGCCAGCACAACCCACAGGCAAGCACAGTGAAAGTCTGTGTGGAAGCCTCCAGATGGGGGGAGAATTTCAGTACATGGTGATAAAGATCCTTTGAGTTGAAATTTTACATGTCTTCCAGTTCATCATGTAGGGCTTTTAGTCATCTTGAGGCCAAGCCTTCAAAACTGTCTTGAATGGTCATATTCCATTACTTCTTGGAATGTATTCTGGAAAACCCTTTTGTTAGAAACTTGTGGTATTTAACCTCAGTCTGTATTTGCACCTGAAATTTCTGGGGGTTGTATCTAAAACTTGAAAAAGTCATTGCAAACCCTTGGTCATTGGGATGGGAAGAGTCCCTGAAAAAACTTAAAGGATTTGGGCCCAGGTGCTGAGAAACACACAGCTTGAAGTCAAGCCTATGAGCATAATTTAAAATGTCTGTTCAATGATTATGTTCAGGAAAGCTTTAATAATAAACTTTTAATCATAGTTGTATTCCTGTTCTGGGAATAATTAATTGCATAACTTAGTCTACCTTCACTTTAAATAACCAGTTACATTTGAGGATGTTTGAGTTGGAGTTATATGAGGGGTGGCCACAAGTCCATTTCATTTTGGAACCTTTCTAAGTGTCACTTTTGTGAGAAGCAGAGTGGCTTTGTGACTTGTCAGGGTCCTGACTGCTGTATCTGTGGTTGGGAGTGGGGGGATGTCAGAGGGAGCTATGCTCTTGTAAATGATCCTCCTGACTCAGTTGCTACAGAACAGTTGATGTTGGCTTTGACCTGCTTGTTTTCAGATTCAGCTGCTAATGTGCTCCATACTAGTCAAGCATGCCGGCTATGAGCATGAGCTGTGAGATCATTTGCTGTGGAGTTATAAAGCCTTTGGTTGAGAGGCTCTTTGGTCTTCAGTTGGAATTGGTATCATGATTTGCACAGGGCTGCAATTTTTGCAATGAGCAACAGAGCAATTTATGGTCATAGCCTTGTTTCTCTGTCTGTTAAGGCGAAGCTTAGCTGAGTGATGTCCAGTTTTGTGTGGAAACTGAATGTGGAAGGTGGACTTTTCTCTTGCTTGGGGAATTAGAGTAGTAGGAAAATTCAACTTGAATTTAGTATCCCTGTTTCTAAAGCTCTTGTTCCCAATCTCTGTTTTCATAGGTGTGGATCGTGTTGATGTCCTGTCTGAAATCTGGGATCATTATTTTACAGAGACTCTTCCTACCCTCCAGGCAATATTCTACCCAGTCCAGGTAATTGTAATTATAATTCCGTCTTCAGTTAACTAAGGTAATGTAACTGTAATGTCTGCTAAGGGCACATGGAAGCTTCTGTTCCAGCAGCATTGTTTGGCCAGTGGCTAAGCAGGTCTTAAAACCTTTAGACTAAATCTGGGAGGAAGTAGTTTGCTCAAGTCAGCATTAACAGTGTAAGAAAGACTACTAAAATCTACTGGGCATGCACAGGCTGAATTTTTGCTCATTTGTCTGCCCTCTGTCTGTGCTTAGATAAGCTTGAACACTGAAGATATTAGACTATACCTTGTCTGAACTGATGTTCTGGGTCATTTGTTTTTATAGTTCTTCCATTTTTAAATACCTAGGACTCTGTTGGTACAGATGACAACCCTGACAACTTGTCTTCAGAGGGACAAACCTGAGGACAGATCAGGAGCAAACGTGTTTAACTCACAGTAACTATTTTTCGAGGGCTTATCTCCTAATTGTGCCTTTGGAAAATCCTCTGTTGGATTTTTTTGAAGTTTCTGTAAAGGGGAAGTAAATCTATGGGTAGAGGAATAATGACCAATTTTATGTACAACCTGTTTACCCTAGGTATTTTAAAAACTGAGTATCCCATCAGAAGTGTTGAGCTGTTTTGGTCAGTGTTACCATGCCAACCCTTATTACCTCCCCACCCTATTTGGGTTTTTCTCTTACATCAAAGAAAAAGAAAATATACCTCGTAATGAGACTGACTTTCTTGGAGATGCTAGCCTTCATCCTCTTGACTTTTGCCTCTTCCCAAGACATGCCTTCCAGAACCTTTCTGAATTAGTTTTCCCTTTGAAAGGCGTCAGGTAAAGTTCCAAGGTTGCCCTTTTCCTGTAATCCATTTCCTAAAAGAGAAAGGACTTATGTGAAGACAAGACACTAACCTTTCTACTGTGTTTATTTTTATTCTTTCCTTGCTGCAGATGCTTAAAGGTGAGTGTTTGGCAGGTAAAAACTGCAAAATTGTAATATCCTTCCTTACTCTCCTTTTGCAAATAATTCTCAGCCATGGAGTGACTTAATGTATTTAAGCAGGGGCTTCTCTGCATTGCAGCTACCTGTGTACTCTGGAAATAGCTAAGCTAGCTGTGTCATTCTCACTGGTGCTAATAATTCTGCCACTTATCAGAGAAATCTTGTTTTCTGCTATGAAATGTCTCTAATGAGAAATTGAACCAAAGTGCACTTTCAGGTGCAGCTTTTGGAAGTAACTTGGTGGTAGTGGTGAAAGTGTGACTAGAGGCTGTTCAAAAGCATAACTTTCTTACTGTATTTGTCTTGTGACTCTGCCATTTTTTCTACAAAAAATATTTCATAGAAACTGTGAAGTTAGGAAAGTATTGCCATTTTACAGATGAGGAACTGAAAGGTAACAGGCAGCATAAATAAAGCTTTGTAGGCACCTAAGTCCTAAACAAATGTATGAATTTAAATGGCCTAAATACATCCAGGAATTTAGCTCTGAGTAAGCTGCCCTAGGCTACAACGGAGAGAGTTGCAGGTGCCTCAGGAAATAAGAAATTGCTCTTATCTTGGGTCAGTACTTCAATAACAAGAGTGGGCCCTTCCTACAAGTAGGGAACTGTATGTACCTATTTATACAGTGTGTCACCATATGTGAAGAGAGCTCACCTAGCAAATCTTTCACCAAGCTGTCATTCTTCATGCACTACTCTGGTAAATGAGAAAGTCAATTTGTTGTTCATTTCCCACTCTTTGCTGCAAATATCAACGTGATTGTATTTGATTGTGCTCTTCTTTGATCCCAGCAACTGCCCATTCAGAATGAAAGTAAGTCAGCTGAACTTGTGAGTGTATTTTACCAAAGATAGTAACTAGAAGTTATTTCCTATCTTGGCTGAGTATAAACCCAAGGCTCATAGCTGTTGCAGAAATATGACCTTTAAGCAGTTGTGTTGGTTAAATTGCTGTACAGAGGGAAACTATGTAAACAGGTCACTGGCTCTTGTGTTGTTGCAGCTGTTGATGTAACTACTTGATGGAAAAAGAATAGTAAATCTTATTTTGTTTGGTACAGCAAGATGTTTGCATTTTGAAATGTGGTATGGAGCTAAGGGGATTAAACTGCATGATGTAAATAAAAAGAGTGTAGCTGCCAAAATATAGTTCCGAGATATGTACTGGTCTTTTCTACATCTCCATGTTTTGAAACACACAGTGATGGTTTAAAAGAGCGAGGTGCTTTTATTGTGGCCAAGCTTCCCTTGAGATTATTGGCTTTACTTCGTAACTACATACTGTTAATTATGACATTAAAGCCATTATGGATTAATGATTAACTGCTGTTAATTCCTTCCAGCTAAGTATTTGCCATGTTGAGTGTGTTATGGAGACCATAAAATTGTTCCAAAACAGACCATGGGGCAGAGATCAATGTGTTGGGAAGAACACAGGGAACTCCTCAGTCTGGAAAGTACTGGGCAGGGCTGGGAGGACACTTTCTGCTTTCGAGCTGCAGTGGGGCAAGAGAAAGTCGTGCAGATGTTAAGCATAGCAGAGGGCAAAGATGTATCCAAAATGTCAAACGGACTCCAACTGTGTTTAAATATGCCAAGAAGCGTTGCACCATCTTATCTGTTCAGCCTATTCATTTGTGTTGTTGATGTAAAAAAAGAACTGGGAGGCCATGGAGCGCCTTGCAGTGAAAATCAAAGCTGTTGCTTTTTTAAATGAGCTCTGGTACAAGCAGTCTAACTTTTGCTCTAGCCTAAATCCTAAAATCCATAATGAACCGAATTGTGGATTATTGTCATATCAGCAGGGTCTGAAGTACAGACATTCTCTGTTTTCTCAGTTCTGAGTGGCCAAAGCATGAGCTTTTTCCATCCTGGGCTTTGGATGTTTGTCACCACATCAGATGGTAGTTGGGTTTCATAAATACATAGTCTTTTGGTGAAATACAGACATACTTTTGGCTCCTCTCCAAACATAGTGGCACCTCAAATGAGATGTTACTCATTTCAGCATTTGTGTAGGACAGAGACTGAGAGGAAAGTGAGCAAAGAGCACCATGAATCCTCAGCCTGGGCAGCTGTGGGGTGCTTTGCCACAGCAGCAAAGGGCAGGATAGAATCTATCTGTGTGTGAGCAGATGTATGTTGGTGCAATGCTTACATGCCCCTTTACTGAATCTTTTGCCTTGTGTGTTTTTTAGGGTCAGGAGATGACTATACGTCAGATTGCTCTTCTTGGCTTCAGAGACTTGGTCTTGCTAAAAATAAAGTTGGAGGAAAGTCTTCCTCTGATTCAGACAAAGCTCCCAGCTTCCATTGTCCAGATGCTGTTAATTCTGCAGGTGGGAAGACTCTGCTCTTCTTCATGACTTCCCTTGGGTATCTCGACCTCATTGAACTAATATGAACCCTGGAAAGGAAAGTGGGGAGAATAGAGTGTGATGAATTGGAAATAATGTGTGCAGCAGTAAATGTAGAAATGAGAGCTGAATTTGAATGTTCTAAGCTTTCCTGGGAACAGATAAAGATGTTGCCATGAAAAGGCATGAAAAGTTCTGTGTTTTGGTGTTTTTGGTTTGTTTTTTTTTCTTGGTAGCTCTTCTTCACAGCTAGGAATAGTCTCAGGACTCTGTCACATTAATTAATATCTCTCGGCTTCTCTGAATGCCTCTTTGTGTCCTAGTTCTCCTGGCTTCTCACCTTTGCAATGACAGAGCAAGTCTCCATCAAAGTGGACTGTGGAGTTTGAATAAGCTGTGGCTGCTGACTGCCCGGCACTGGGCCCTTGGCAGGCTGGGAAGCTGAGGAGTGCCCATGAGAGGAGGAATACCTTTTGGCAGCAGGCAAGAGGCTGTACATCTCCTGAGGGCCTCTCCCAAGTGACCCAGACCTTCTGTGAGGACAATCCTCGTTATCCAGACTTAAGGAGAATGTTTTCCAAGCATGCCAAATGCAGCCCCGTATACCAGCTGTTTTATCTTTTTATGTCACCAAGCCTGACAGTCCTGCAGAATATGATATTACATGAGGCTGTTGGGGTTGCTCTGACTTTTACTTTCTTCTTCAATGTGCTGTGTAATAAGTGGTGAGGGATGAAACCTTCTGAAGTACAATCAAAATTGCAAAGAGCTAAGCTGGTATTCCTGTATGCGTTCTCACAGTTCTAATGTTCCCAGAGACCCATACTGTAGTAGCAGGAGATACTAAAGTGATACCTCAATTTCCCTGAAATATTGTAATAAAAGAATCTTTAGGGCCAAGAGGGTCTCAAAGCAATGCAATTGAGTAAGAAAAGCTTATTGAGACTTTGCAGGAAGTTAAGTCTGTGAATGCTTTCTGAAATTACTGTTAAATTATCTACCATCTTCACAGCTGTAAACTGAAGTACAAAGGATGCTTTTTCAGAAGTTCAGTCTAGGAAATGGGAAGTGCTTTACCCAAGATTTGTTAAGATTTTTCTACAAAGAAGCATTTCCTGGTAGAACTGCCCTGGTATAATTATATCACTGTAGTTACACTGTGCAAATCCTCAGTGTGAGTGTACCTTGTACATTTTATCCCTTGGTCATAAAGACAGCTAGCTGCTTGATGTCCACAGGGTTATGACTATGACTTGAACAAAGAGGTTTACTTGAATGACACCAGGACCTCCATTTGGGCCTATCAGCTGTGCTTTTCCAAGTGGTCTTCTGCAATGGTTTGCGTATTCCAGTGTATATTCCATACTTGGCAGGCCCCAAGATTTACTCAAAAATCTTACTTAAAACTATGTAAGGGCAATGTTGACTTTTTATGTTTGAATTTCAGAGTGTCCATGAACCTACTGGCCCCAGTGAGGGCTACCTACAGCTGGAAGAACTGGTTAAGCAGGTGGTGTCACCATACTTGGGTTTATATGAGGATCACAGCTTCTCTAGTAGCACCTGCTTGCTTGGTAAGACATGCACATTGTACAGAAGCTCTTGTTAGAATGCACAAGTTGATTAATATGAGGCAGTGCACATTTGTGCTAGAAAAGGAGACAGTGCGTGATTCTATAAGACACAGAAATCAGAGGCTCAAACATCCTTGAGAAGGTCCTGATTAATATATTTCTCAATGTAGAGTTTTGTGATGGGCTCTATTTTCTGTGAGTCAACTATTACTGACCCACCACTGTTAGTGCACACACGCATGTGCAAAGTCTTGCCTCTCTCTGGAGATGAGCTGGGTTTTAGAACTCCCTGGTCTATGCCTGATGTACTGCTCTCACCCTGGTGATAGTCTGCACCTGGTCCTTTTTGCCTGCTCTATGTCCCTGCTTGCTGGCCTGCTTCGGCTGTCCAAATTCCCATGCTTGCTGCTGCATCAGCCAGCCTTCACAAATAGCAAAACTGTTGGATGCTTATTCTGAGGGATTACAGGTTTCTTTTCGCATGAAGTCTTCTTTCCATTTGAGGACTCCTTTTAAAAAAAATGTTTATAAATAACTGTTTAAACTGTAAGTCAGTGGGTCTAGGTGAGAGAACTGACACTTTATTTCAGGAAGGGGATGCTTATAGTGGAAAATCTTTTCACACATAATCTAGGAGCTCTGCTTACATGTGTGGCCACCCAGAAGAGACTGGGTAGCGAAGGAGGGGGCATAGTGATACTGATCTGATGGTCAAGATTATTTAAACAGAATAAATGAAGAAATCTCCAGTCTCCCTCTTTTTTTATAAGCTTTAGCTTTGTTGCAAATTGTGGCAAGCTGGAGACGTACAATGTGTCTTGTACTACACCTTAGCAGGACAAGTAAAAACATGGTCTTGCAGTAGAAGAATTTACTATGTCTCAGATGATCTCTGCCTCTAACAACCTTACAGCATCACTTTAGGCAAACTGTGGCTCAGCAGCTTTGCTCTTGCGATTGTTGAGCAGTTACATACCTTTCATGCAAGTCAATGTGGTTATATGGTTCAGCATTGATTAACAGACCTGATCCTGAATCTAAATCTAGACCACATTTTGCCCTGAAAGTTGAGCTTTGGAAGATTTGATTGTTTGGCCATTTATGGCCATCTGCATGCTGCTGAGATAGTTTGAAGGCAGCTGCCTGACCTATACTGAAGTTTCTAGCCCTCCTGGATTTCCACCAGCTGAACAAGGCATTAGTGTCATTGGAAAAAAAAATCACATGAACTGACCTTGTAAATTTTGTGCCTTAAAATCACTCTATCAATTATTTGTGTGTATTTCCTAGGTGGCCTTTTGCCCCTGCTTGACCCTGTGCAGAAGAGGAAAGAAAGAACTTCTGTTTGCATTATGACATTGCCAGCAGAGAAATTGGTATTTTCAAAGTGCTGCTGTGGTGGTGGTTTACTTTTCTTAAATCCCATTTCTAGTCAGATGTCTTTCTCTTCCTCTCTCCATATTTCTGTCACCATTTTGCTTTCACAGAACCATTTTCTTCTCTTGCTAGGCAGCCTGTACTTATAATGGAGCCTTGTAGGTTCCCTGCAGTAGCTTTTTGGAAATACACTGTAGGGCTTTTAGTACACTTACATTCTCAATGTATGCTGTGGAGGCCCAACTGCCCTCTGTTCTGAAGTCTTCAAGACAAATGATTGTGGAGAAATGTGACTGAAGGTTTCTGATCACAGCTGTGAATACAAATAAGGCTTCAGCCTGCGAGGCTGCTGTATTATAAACTTGGTTTAAAGTGAGAGAGGAGTGCAGCAGAGGTAGGTGTGAAAGGAGACAGTGCCGCTCACAGAGGGGATTTGTAGAGGGCAGTGTCCCCACCTGTTCTTCTTTTACCACCATTCATGCTTTGCCCATATAAAGTAGCCATAACCTGCATTACAAGGATTGACTATGCTGAAAGGATCCAGTCATCTAAGAAACAATGTTTAAATTTGGAACAGAGAAGAAAATTAAACATTTGCCTTATTCCTCCAGTATATTAAACCTAACATCACTGCTGATTTGAGTTTGCCTGAAAAAAATCCCTGAGAAACTCCACCCAGAACACAAGTTCCTGGCCATAATGCACCAAAAATAGAAATAAAATTTCTAGTTAAACTATGCATGACAACTCCCTTAAGAGACTGTCTTTAGTGGCCAAGAAAGCAAAGGGGGAAAAATAAAGCCTCCAGTGAATACTGGACCATTCCTGTGCTGCTGTGAAGCTAAGTAATTCTTGTGGCTATATCAGATAAATTTTAAGCACTTTGTCCTTTAACCTTTTTAGTCCTTCCTCCACTATTCCAACTTCTGTGAAATTTTATGGCCAGGGATTGACACAGATGATGGTCGAGGTTATCAAAGGCACTCAGATACATAAACAGTTAGGTTTCCAAATCCAGCAGTGAAGTGCTAGCATTGTCCTGGTTAGTGGGTAAAACTGCTGTAAGAGGAGCTGGAGGGGATTTTTAGTAATTTTCAAAACTGGCCTTTTCTGTCACTTGGTTGCTGAAGCATGCAGTGTCTGTTTGATCAGCACAGTTATAGTCTCAAAACTTCGTGGTGAAAAGAGCATGGTGAAATGCTGCTATTTCTGGGATGGAAAGTAACAGCTTGACTGTAACAGAATAGAAGGAAGAAGAGTTAAAGTTTAGTTTCTCCAAAATAAAGTGTGCATGGGGGATAAAGTGCTTGACTATGTGCAAAATATGCCATTTGAATGTTGACTAAATGTGAGTGTATTTGTAGCATAAATTTGCTTATGCTGGTAACCAGCTGCTTGGTTTAGGCAAACAGCAGCACAAGCCCAAGCACACACTGCCTGCGTGTCCGTCCAGATTCTGTGGTGGGTTTGTAACCTCTGCTCAGTTCTGAAATCAGCTTATTGCAGAGTGTCCAGGTTACAGTAGCTACTTCAGTATAGTTGGACTTGGGGCCTTTGCTTTATTTTTGCATACAGGAAGTGGTGCAATGCTCCTGTTTCCATGCTGATATAGATCTGAAGTGAAGAGTGTGGTCTTTTGAATCACTGTTGGCATTTCACTCAATACCAGCAGGTTGATAATCTTACCATAGGCAGCTCAAGGATGTGACAGAAAAGGACCTTAGGTTCTCTTTGCCTGTTCATGGGAAGGCAGGGTTGCCAGGCTGGGCAGGAATAATTTTATATTACTGCTTCCTATATTTTCATGGTGGGCTTTAATCTCCCTGGTTATCAGGCATGGCTCTTCCAGCAGCACTAAAAGTTTATGCACAGAACTGGCACTTTTTTTCTGAAGGGAATATTATTTATCTCTTAAGTGAACATCAGGCCATGGTTGTGATTTTAATTTTTCTTGTTTATCCTGGCTTTTGGGAAGGGCTACGGGAAGGGCTACAAACTGTACCTGTTTCAATAAAGCATATTTTAATTTTTAATATATTGTATGGAAACACAGAAGAAGAGAGACCTTGCCTGCAGCTGTGGTGTTTGGAAAACCAGCAGTGCTTTGCATGGCTCAGTTCTTTTTATCTCTTTAGACCTCTTGGTTAGCTAAGACCTCTCCATAGCTGAAGCCACTGAAGGTTAGATGTAATATAAATATTGAATCACAGAATGGGGTAGTGCAATGAACCATTAATTAAAGAGGCTACTGAGAACTCTTTCTCCTCTCAGCTCAAGTGCTGAACTGCTCTTTAAAGGTGTCTGACTTCCTAATGTAGACAGGAGATGGGTAGCTCAATGCATTTAAAGATGTCAACCTGAGCCAGTCACATGGCAGGCATATGACTAACCCCACCACTACAATCTTCTCTCTTTTGGTATCAATAATTCACTTTGTTCACAGAAGTCAGAAAGGAGGAAGCTCTGATAAGTACTAGCAAAGGTGGAGAAGCAGCTATTGCTAATGACATCAGTGGTATTTCAGTCTTCTCTGTGCCAAGGTAACTTTCCAAGACCTGAGCGAGGGAAGCAACAAAACACTAATGTAATGCATAGGGTTTGATTATACTGCCTGCTGCCGGTGGACCTGCAATGAGGGATGCACAGTAGAAGGATGGTTGTGGGGCTCCTTCCTTAAATTACTTTTTCCCCAATGTCCTTCAACACGCTGTGGCTTGAGCCGCAGGTAACACCTAAAAAGTAAAATTACAGCCTCAAAAATAATTTGCACATATTCTTAAACATGAAACAAACTATTCTGAATGAGTGTGTTACTGGCAGCAGTATGATGCAAGTGTTTTTATAGTTTGGCTGCTGCCGGTGCTAGAGTTTTGACTGCTTACCCATTCATTCCTACAACAATAGAGTTTTTCTGCTTTTGTTCCTAATGCAATTTCCAAAGCTTTAATAACCTGCAGTGATAAGTGCTTTGCTTTGCATCTTCTTTCTCTATCTTAGAATCATAGAACAGGTTGGGTTGGAAGGGACCTTAAAGATCATCCAGTTTCAACCCCCTGCCATGGGCAGGGACATCCCACTAGATCAGGGGGTAGCAGGCAGTGACCCCCACCTCCCCTCAGACAACACCCAACCCCCTCGGCCAGGTGATGTGAGAGCAGCTCAGTGGCCAGATTCCCTCAAAATTACTTTTTAGGACACCGGTGGGCTCACTGCCTCTCTGCTGCTGGAACTGTCTCTTTCAGAAAGACTGTATATGGTAAAATGTGAAAAAATACAATGCGTATTGCATTATGCTCTGCAGTCTTGGTGGAAGTGTTTTATATGGCTTAAAGGCTTCCAACTTTATCAAATTAGACCCTGCACTTCAAGGAAGTTGGTGAGAAGCAGAGAGACAGGTAGGGAATAGCTTTATCAGCTGCTTTGGGGGTAAACCATGAGATGTTTAATACCACGCGGCAATGCTGCATGGCAGTGGAAGACTGTGTTTGAAAAGTAACGCTGTCCTATGCAACCTGCTAGGGGAGTGAATTACAGCAAGTTCTTACAAACTCAGGCCCTTGCTTTTCTTGAAATTTTCAGTGTCAGAATTGAAATGATGCTTCATGAAACTGGGCTGGGTACTGTGCCTTGGGTTTGAGTTTTAAACCAGGCATTTTTACCTCTTAATGTTTTTGCCAAACAGGTCGTAGGCCCTGCACCCATCAGTTCTGTGTCATGACCTTCACCTGTGCTCTGCAAGTACTGCCTTCCTCTTCTGAGTCTTTCTCTCTGGGCTGTTGCTGTGCACTGTTAGGTGTTTCAGTGTCTAGTCCCAAAATCAGACAAGTTCTGATGTAGATGAAATGTTCTTTATCTTGCATAATCTTTAAATAATATAATGGGATAATGCCAGCAGATCTCCCTTTCCTTAGGCAGGTGGTGAGTGAGTGCTGTGTAAGCATCAGGAGTTTCTTATTTACACCAGCTAACAGCATCTCCTGAGAGAAATTTTCAAGATGAAGGGTTGGCAACTAATGTGCCAGCTGGATGTCTCGTTGGGCCCTCGTGTTGCTTTAGTGTTACTGATTTTAGTGAACCTGGATGTGAGAGCTCCTGTTCAGTCCTCACCGCTTTGGGTAAGAGAGGAGACCATCAGGATGCTGAAAAAAAGTCCCTTTGGTGTATTCCTTTCATTTTTAGTTCACTTCTCTCACAGGCAGCAGCAGTGTTGCATTACAGCAGGATGGGAGGTATCTCCTTAGCAGAGGAGGGGCAGACTTCCTTTCCAAACCCCTGGCAGTATGTGCTAATGAGCACCTGACTGTTCTCCAGTGGTACTGAGGTGGGGTGCTCTGTAGCCGCATATTGAGCTCTCTGTGTTCATTGAGCTAGCCTAGCAGTCTGGGTGATGCTTTGTGCCTTATTGATGTTCTTGCTTCCTTTTTCTCTTCCAGAGAGGCGGTATTCCAGATCCCGTCCTAAGACTGGTGTACTGAATTATTCGTCTCACATGGTGATGAGCCATCAGCCCAGCGAGATGGCCCTGACTCCACTGACAGAGCAGGAGGGTGAGGCTTACCTTGAGAAATGTGGTAGCATCCGTCGCCACACTGTTGCTAATGCTCACTCAGATATTCAGCTCCTGGCAATGGCCTCCATGATGCACACAGGAATGGTGATTGAGGAGTCAGACAGTACTGACAAATGCCTCCTCCTGCAGCCCAGTTTTAGCCAGAGGCAGTGCTCCAGTGAGCCGAGTATTGCTGATGGTCCAGAGGGAGTCCTGGCAGCAGACAGACAGGACACTGGAGAGCTGAACTGCACATTGGTCAGCTAGAAGAAGTCTTGCTGAGGAGAGAACTGTATACACTAAGGTGGACAGTGTCTTGTTATCCCTGCTGGAAAAAAAAAAGAGGAAAAAAAAAAAAAAAAGACTTCTGTCATCATTGAAACGGCCTGAAGTGATCTTATCTCTCTTTGGGAATGCTTTCTAGATGTGTTTTTCTTGCCTGCCTGGGATCATAGTTGATGGAGATATCAGGCTGCTCCCAAATGAGCACTAAGGGCTACAAAGTTTTTGCTGTTGAACAGTGCAGTCTTTCTTCCTCTACTAGTCCAAACCCTTTGGCTTTGGGTTTCCTTCTGTTTCCTTGGTGTGGTACAAATTAACCTCTTTCTGCTTTTCTCCATCTTTCCTAGCTTTGTGCTACTTGTTAGCTCTATTCCTGTCACAGAAAGTTCTGTGCTAAATGTTCTCTGCTTCTCGCACTGGGGTGGTGATGGCTGAGGACTGCCTATTTCTCTTTTAAAATGGAACTCAGAGATGAAACTACTTGTGTTCCGCAGAAAGATCTGCTCAGGTGGCTTGTAACAGAAGGAGATCCTTCACTTTTTCTCCATGGGTGCGGATGAGAAGTCCAAGTCCAAACAAATCAGATGTTTTTTTCCCCAGACCTGATGTGAACCGAGTACACACAGAGTCTCGGTTCAGTACGTCATATGTACTTTATTTGACTCCAGTCTGTATCTTTTGGGGGTGTTGGTGTATATTAGTTGCAAAAGTTGTAGGTGTGTAAATTGAGGCAAAAGATAATCCTGAGCATCCTGGCATTTAGTACCAATTTGTTTTCAAAATTTTAGTGGTGAGAGGGCTACAATGAAAGGAGAAATCTAAATGGTTTCCTTTAGGAAGGGGATGCTGGGCAGAGTCTGCAGTTGTGCTGGAGACATGAAAGGTGCTTCTCAGCACTGGGCCACCATGATTCCAGACCAGGAGGTGACAAACAGGATTTAATCCTTAGGCTGGTCTGGTACTTTCAGCACTTGCAGACTTTGTAGACAACCAGTAGGGATGTAGAAAGGAGTAGTGTCTTGATAAGTATTCATGAAGTGCTCCTGACCTCCTGTGGTATCTGGCTTGGTACAGTGTTTCTTTTACAATAAAGCAAAGGCTCCTTTCAGTCTTAGTTTTTGTTTTTATTTTGAACATTAGGAGTGGGTCCAGTCTGCAAGTGTCTGCTTTGCAGTATCACTTAATACTCAAATGCTGCTTCTATGGGAACAGAACCAATCTGTTTGAGCACTCCCCTGGGATAATTACAGGCTTAGAGGTAAACTGAAATGCTGCCTTAAATGTCAAATCACATTAAAAATATGGATATAATTCCACTGCCATTCAAATCTAGTCCCTGTGATAGTGACTGTAAATAAATCTGTATTGCCAAGGAAACAGAGGGTTAGGGTGAGGCTTCGGAATGGCTTTTTGCATGCTATGACTTTAACTGCAGAATTTGCCCTGATTCTTCTGGGCATTAAGCATCTTCAGCTCTGCTGGCTGCACCAAAAGTACAGCTCCAACCTGTGAGGATTTGGTCTTAGTAGCACGTGTAGCTAAAAGAAAGCAGATTGCTATTCGGTAATGAAGCATCAGAAATACCAACCATGAGCACAAGTCGTACGGCCTTTGTAAATGAGAGTGTTGCTTTGTCTGCTGTGGTTTGCAGAGGTTGAAAGAGATACTTGAAAGGGCCTGCTTTTTCTTGCAGTTGTTTAAGGCACCCTAGCTATTGGCCTTTGTGGAAATGCTGTGTTTTGATCACAGGCTGTGGATGTTCAAGAACAGAGATTTAATTATGCTGAGTGCCTCCTCTTTGGAGCAGGCACAGTCCACTGGAGGCCAGGAATCACAGAATCACTAGGTTGGAAAAGACCCACAGGATCATCGAGTCCAACCATTCCTATCAATCACTAAACCATGCCCCTCAGCACCTCATCCGCCTGTCTTTTAAACAGTTGTAAAGAACAATAAGGTCTCCCCTTTCCACTCAGGAGAATGTGTGCCTGTCCAGTCCAGATGCTGACAGTTTCCTAAGCAGAATGCTATGAGAAACTGTGTCAAAAGCTTTGCTGAAAGAAGATGTGGCTTTAAGTAATCTTCCCTTCAGATAGATGCTAGGATAAATTGCCCTTCTAGTCCTAAACTGGACTCTGGGCCAACTTATTTGTTTGCCCCAAGGTGGCTATAAGTTATGATGGGGCTTCAGAATCTCTGTGGTGACGGCCGAACCTAGTAGACCATGCTGGTCTCACCTTCACATGGTCCCTCTAGCACAGGGCAGATGGTGGCATCCTGGTCAAAAGGAATTTATTTGGCTTGCAATGATTTAAAGCCTCCTATTGGTCACAATGAGGCATGTAGGGAAGTGATCAGCTTGCAGCATTTCTCTTGGCTTTTATGAATGCTTCACTTCTAATTTTCCTCTAACCTATTGGTCTTCTGTAAATACCCAAACTATTTGGTTTAGTGAGCAGTACCCTCTTTCATGGTGAAAATTAGAATGATTTATTTATTTCCTGACATGTTCTTGGATCATCTCTAGGACTAAAAGGAATCCTGTCCTGATTTTAACTTGAATTTCTTTTTACATATATATGTACAATTTGAATTGTTTTGATTTTGTCTGTTACATTGCAAAAATTTGCACCAAGCCACTCTGAATTGTGCATTTCCCCTGTTGTTTTGGGTTTTAGGGAGAATTAAAGCTGGTGGCTTTAATTTGTAAACTGAAGTAAACAATACTTGTTCTGTAAACCACAGTGAGAGTTTGGTCATAAGCGCCACTCCTACAGCATTGTGAGGTGCACAAGACTGCAACCGTTGTCTTTTACAGGCAAACTGGGTAAACCTGGAAGTGGTTGGCAAGCTGTGCCCTGCAGCTTCATGTCAGCAGCGCGAGGCTGGCATTGAAGGGCCATGGGCGCAGACCTGTGGGGGCAATGCTGAGTGGTTGCTCTCCACTGAGGATGCTCTCAGCCAACAGAGGCTAAGTCCCCTAGAAGCAAAGAGTAAAGACACTGTCCCGAGGACAGAGCTGGGATGTGAAAAATGCTTGCATTTTGGATAAAGGGTTCTGGGTCTAGGGTTGTACTTCTTCGCCACTCACTATGTCAAACAGCCATGACAGGAACACAGGGCAGGTCTTTTCCGCCCTTATGGTCATCCACTTGTGAATATCTCGGGGAAGAGCATATAATTCTTTTAGGGAAGCTTCTTAGATCGAATGCTCATGCTTCCTTGAGTCTTCTCTGGCCGCGCTTTCACTTCAAGCTGCAAAGCAGTAACAGGAATACGTTTTCGTATAGGCGTGGGAATTGGGAACTAACTGTGTGTTCTAAGGCATTATTGCTAAATTAAACAGCTTGAAACATAACTCCCTCAAAAAAAAGACGCTGGCATGGAGTACATATGCTTGTTAGAGTGTTCTCTGGCAGCACGGTCACTGCAAGCTGCAAAGCATGACTAACAGAATGTTTTAGTATAGGCTAGTGAATTCTGACTTAACTGTGCCTATTAAGGTGCTTTAGGAAAATTGAATAACTCCCGCAGAGAAGATGCTAGCATGGAATGCTGCTGCTTCTGAATGTCTTCTCTTATTGCACTTTCACTGCAAAGCACGACTTATAGAACTTTCAGTGTAGGTTTGTGAACGGTAACATCACCGTGGCTATTAAGGTGTCACTTCAAAATTTTAGAGCGTTAAGCACAAGTAGCGCCCGGAAGCTGCTACGATCAGATGCTGGCTCTTGTTAGAGTCTTCTCAGATAGTGCTTTCACTGTAAGCTGCAAAGGACGATTAACAGAACATTTCAGTATATAGGCTAGTGAATTCAGACTTAACTGTGCCTATTAAGGCTCTTTAGCAAAATTGAACAGATGGAATCATAAATACCACATGTTGCGCTTTCACTGCAATCTTCAAAGCACTAACAGGAATACATTTTCGTGTAGGCTTTTGAACTAGACTTAATTGCGCGTTCTAAGTCCCTGTTGCAAAACTGAATATCTGGAAACATAACACCCACAGGGAAGATGCTGGCAAGGAATGCAGATGCTTGTTAGTGTCTTCCCTTGTGTCGATTTCACAGCAAGCTGCAAAGCACAACTAACAGAACATTTTAGTCTAGGCTTCAGCATTGCAACATCAATATGTCTATTGAGGTGAAACTGCAGAATTTTATAGCTTTAAACATAAGTACTGAAAGGAAGTTTTTAGGATCAAATGCAACCACTCATTAGAGTCTTCTCTGGTGGGGCTTTCACTGCAAGCTGCAAAGCACAAACAGGAATACGTTTTCTTATAGGCTTGTGAATTGAGATGTAACTGCGTTCTAATGTGCTATTACAAAATGGAATATGGGGAAGCATAACTCCTGCAATGACGATGCTAGCATGGAATGCAGAGGCTTGTTAGAGACTTCTCCGGTAGCGCTTTCACTGCAAGCTGCAAAGAATGACTAACAACGTTTTATTACAGACTAGTGAATTGTGACTTAACTGTTCCTAATTAAGAAACTTTAACAAAACTGAAAGCTGGAAAATTAAGTCCTGCAGGGAAGGTGCTAGCATGGGATGCAGATGCTTGTTAGAGTCCTCTGGTAGCACTTTCACTGCAAGCTGCAAAGAACGACTAATGGAACGTTTTAGTATAGGGTTGTGGATTGTAACATCTCTATGTCTGTTGAGGCACCTCTGCAAAATTTTAGAGCTTTAAGCGTAAGTGCTGCAAGGAAGTCGTTAGGATCAAATGCTGCCGCTTGTCATAGTCTTCTCATGTACCGCTTTCACTGCGTGCTGCAAAGCACGACTATTGGAACATTTTACTATAGGCTAGTGAGTTGTGATTTAGCTGTGCTTAGTAAGGCGCTTTAGCAAAATTGATTAGCTGGAAATAACTCCCCAGGGAAGCTGCTAGGAGCGAATGCTCCTGTTCGTTAGGGTCTTCTCATGTAGCGCTTTCACTGCAAACTGCAAAGCACTAACATTTTCATATGAATTTGTGAATTGAGACTTAACTCTGTGTTCTAAGCTGCTATTTCAAAATTGAATATCTGGAAACATAACTCTCGCAGGGAAGCTTCTTGGATCGAATGCTTATTCTTCCTTAAGTCTTCTCTGGCTGTGCTTTCACTTCAAGCTGCAAAGCAGTAAAAGGAATACGTTTTCATATAGGCTTGGGAATTGGGAATTAACTGTGTGTTCTAAGGCATTATTGCTAAATTAAACAGCTCGAAACATAACTCCTGCAAAAAAATAGACACTAGCATGGAGTGCACATGCTTGTTAGAGTCTTCTCTGGCAGGGCTGTCACTGCAAGCTGCAAAGCATGACTAACAGAACATTTTAGTATAGGCTACTGAGTTCAGCAACATAACATCGTTAGTTGAAATTAAGGTAATTATCAGTAATTATGATTAACATGAAATATCCACCAACCGTATTGCATTTAACAGCTTAGCTATCTGTATTTTTTCCCAGATATGAGTCAGTCTGCTGGCTATGTTTTACCCCTTAAAATTAATTCCATTTTATCAAAATGCAGCCAATTCACTCCAACCCAAACTCTTCTATAATTCTATGATTGTATGATTCTATGATCAGAAGGATAGAGCACCAGCCGTGCAGTTTACAGGCCTAGAGAATTGGATTGGTTTCATCTGGAGAAGAGAAGGCTCCAGGGAGACCTTACTGTGTTCAGTATCTTCCAGTGTCCAGACCTTCCAGTACCTGAATGGGGCTTACAAGAAAGCTGGGGAGGGACTTTTTATAAAGGCATGTAGTGACACAACTGGAAGAATGGCTATAAATTGGGGAGGGGAAGATTTAGACTAGACATCAGGAGGAACTTCATAATGGGGGTGGTGAGGCATTGGAACATGTTGCCCAGGGAATTTGTGGATGCCTTTTTCCTGGAAGTGTTCAAGGCCAGGTTGTATGGGGCCTTGAGCATCTTGGTCTAGTGGGAGGTGTCCCTGCCCATCGCAGGGTTGTTGGAACTGGATGATCTGTAAGTCCCCTTCCAACTCAAACCGTTCTATGATTCTATAATGTTATATGCAGTAATAAAACTCATTCTTACTGTAAAACATAGCAGAGAAATCGTATGCATTTTGCTCCATTAATGTGCATCTCAATTTTTAACTGAAGAATTGATTATGCATAATTTTTATTAACTGAGAACTGTACAGTTTTAGGTAATTTCATTTCAAAGATTATAACCTGAGATTTAAGAATGTGTACATTTTACTGCAGTAATTAAAAAAAAACCCGACCAATCCACTTTCTTTCCATTAATTTTTTTTGTCACCATTGTCTTGTACTGGATCAAAAAGGGAAGAAGAAGATAAGAGTAAAGAGAGCCTGAACCATGCAATATGTATAATTGCTTTTGCATTTTCACCCACTTTCTGACTTATAATTTCTTTATGTACCCAGGCCTGGGAGGGATACACAGAAAAAAACTATGTAAAAAAAGGCTAATTTATATATGTTCTGAATGAAAATGACAGTGCTTGAGACTACATGTTGTGTTCTTTCAGTGTTTCCTTTCAAAGCTTGTCCATTGATTTCACATTTTACAGCAGTCACAATATACAGCCTTGATGTAAGCCCCTGTCAGTCTGTGTTCTTTTATGCCTTTTTAAATTGACCATTGTTTCCTGCTTCTATCACTGAGACTCTCTGTTTTATAAAATTTGTTTATAGTGGTTCAAGTCTAATTCCCATATTATAGGCTTGTGTCCCATCACTTTAGATTTAACTACATTTTTGATTGCAGCCAATCAATTTAATTTACATTCAGCTATATCTTTAAGGTTAATTGTTCTAATTTCATCAAGATATTATACCCAAATATACTCCACAATACACAGAGTTATTTATTACGAGTGCTAGGTGAGCATTTATATTCATAGTTTAATAATTCTGTGTCCAGGCCGTAGAGAATATTTGAATCATAGAATCATAGAATGGTTTGGGTTGGAAGGGACGTTAAAGATCAACCAGTTCCAACACTCCTGCCATAGTCAAGGACACCTCCCACTAGATCAGACTGCTCAAGGACTCATCCAACCTGGCTTAAACACTTCCTGGGATGGGGCATACACAACTTCTTTGGGAACCTGTTCCAGTGCCTCACCAACCTCGTCATGAAAAATATCTTCCTAATGTCTAGTCTAAATTCTCCTCCTTCCAATTTAAAGCCATTCCCCCTCAGCCTATCACTACATGCCTTTATAAAAACATCCTTCCCCAATTTCCTTGTATGCCTCCTTCAGGTACTGGGAGGGAGCTAAAAGGGGTCTCCTGAGCCTTCTTTTCTCCAGGTTGAACGATCCTAACTCTCTCAGACTGGCCTCATATTGGAGGTGCTCCAGTCCTTTGAACACCTTCATGGCCCTCCTCTGGACCGGTTCCAACAGTTCCGTATCCTTCTTATGTTGGGGATTTCAGAACTGGACACAGTATTCCAGGTAGGTTCTCATGAGAGCTGAGTAGAGGAACAGAATCACCTCCCTCCACCACACTTGTGATGCAACCCAGGATACAGCTGGCCTTCTGGGCTGTGAGCACATATGACTGGCTTTTGTCAAGCTTCTAATAAACCAGAACCCCTAAGCCCTTCTCTGCAGGGCTGCTCTCAGTTACATCATTCCCCATCCTGTATTGAACCCAGGCATTGCCCTGACCCAGGTGTAGGACCTTGCGCTTGACCCTTTTGAATGTCATGAGGTTCACAGAAGCCCACTTCTCCAGCTTGCTGAGTCCCTCTGGATGACATCCAGTCCTGGAGTGACAACTGCATCACTTGGCTTGGTGTCATCTGAAAACTCGCTGAGGGTGCACTTGATCTCACTGTCTATATCATTGATGAAAATATTAAACAGCACTGATCTCAGTAGAGACACCTGCAGGACACAATTTGCCACAGATCTGCATCTAGACATCAAGCTGTTGACCACTGCTCTGTGAATGTGATCATCCAACAATCTCCTTATATACCAAACAGTCCACTCTTCAAATCCATACCTCTTCAGTTTAGAGAAAAGGATGTTGTCATGGACTTTGTCAAAGGCTTTATAAATATCCAGGTAGATTACATCCATTGACATTACTAATGAGCTCACTTGCATTGGTGATCATCACATCCAGTATTAGCATCCCCTCAGGTAAGGGTGTTTATTCCCTGGATTAAGAAGTTATCTTTGATGCAGTCAAAGAGTCTCCTGGATTGCCTATAGCTTGTTATGCTACATTTCCAGCAGATGTTCGGGTGTTTGGAGTACCCCAGTAGGACAAGAGCTTTCAAATTTGAAGTCTCCTGTAGCTGAAGGAAGAAGGCATTTGGTTCCAGAGTCTTCCCTAAGGTAGGTATATGTCTAGTTCTCCGATTTTGCAGAGGTGCTTTAGTACATCACAATGAGACCTTCCTCATGATTTTTTTAATGTTCATGGGAATCTGGAGGGGTACCAGTTCACTGAAAGCTTGCAAATGTCCCAGTCTTCAAGAAGGACAGCAGAAATGATCCCAGTAACTACAGGACTGTCAGTCTCACTTCAGTGCCTGGTAAGATCATGGAGAAGGTTATTCTTTGAGCTACTGAAAGACAACACAGTCATTGGTCCCAGCCAGCACAGGTTCATAAGGGGAAAGTCCTGCCACCCACCTAGTCGTTCAAGGGAAGCCAATTGATGTAATCTTTCTGGATTTCAGCAAGGCCTTCCATACAGTCTCTTGCAGTATCCTCCTACAGAAAATGTCCATCATACAAATGGATAAATACATTACCTGAGTGGTCAGGGTCAAAGAGTGACTGGGGTCACATCAGGCTGGCTAACAGTCACTAGCAGAGTTTTGCAGTGATCCTTCTTAGGATCAGTACTCTTAAATATCTTCATAACTTACCTGCATGTAGGACTCGAAGGTTTACTGTATAAGTTTGCAGGTGACAAAAAACTGGGAGGAACTGTTGATACTCTTGAGGGAAGAGAGACCCTGCAGAGAAATTCAGATAAATTGGATTGCTGAGCCATCAACAACTACATGAAGTTTAACGAGGGCAAGTCTCAAACCTGGGGATAAGACCTTTCCTTCACTGATGTATAGTGATCTATGCATCAAGGATGTTAACAGAGCCAGGCTGTAAAATTGGAAACATCTAATGATTGCTCCTTCAGGCAAGTGTGAGGAGGGAAGTCTGGTGCTCGTTAAAAACTAGTCCTGCTATCTCTTTCACTGCAAACAACAAACCATGATTCAGACTGCAGAGCCCAGCTCTAAAGTTGACACATCCAGTCATTTCTCCCGCTGGAAGTGTAATAGCACTCAAAGCTGCTGTTTGTTTCTTCCTTCTCCTGGTAGAGCTTTACCTGCAAACAGCAAAGCACAAAGAGAATAATGCTCTAGTTTGGAACGGTCATCTGTGGCTCGACTCTGTTCAGTAAAGCACGGCTGTAAAATTTGAGACATCTTGTCATATGTCTGGCAAGGAAGCTGCTGGAACTTAATGCTTCTGTTTGTTACTTCTTTTTCCTCATTGCTGTTTTACTGCCCCGTCAACACTGGGAATAAGCCCTTTGCTTCGCTGATGTATAGTGATCCATTGTGTCGAGGATGATAAACAGAGCCAGGCAGTAAAATTGGAATCATCAAAAGATTTCTAATGGATATTAATGTTGTGCAATTACTGAAAGCAGTCTTTGGGAACGTATTGGTGATATTTTCTATCCCTTTGTTATACCAAATTAAAGCATAGGTGAATGTCAGATCAACCGATCACAATCAGGTGGTTTTTTTCTCTCTTAAAACTTAAAATTGCTGCTCAAAACATGTATTTTTATCTAAATAAATAATGCATTTAACAAATTAAAATTATCTTTGTTGATTCAAAGAATATAAAACATTACAGAAAAGCCACAACAACAACTTGAAAATGAAAGGTAAAAACAGCTGTTATTCCATTTGCTAAAAGTGTGTGTATGCCAGTTCCCATGGATTATAACATGACCTCATATTTGGCTTAGGAGGATTTGTGATGCTGTGTGCCATGGTCTACATGTATGTCTCTCTGAAGAATATCAATCTTTCTATACAGTTTTGAACGTCCTTTTTTCTGTTCAGCACTGCACATTTATAATTTCGTGGAAACATTCTAAATGTTACTCACTCTACAAAAAGAGAAATTCACTGTACTAAGTACTTAAACTTGGCAGAAGTGGTTGTTATTCTGGATAACTTAGTCAAGGAACAGAGTGATGAATTTCAGTTTCATGAATGACCTTAAGTGTAGAAATTCAATACAGCAGTTTTATGCCACGAAAGTGGATAAAAATAATGGTAAGAATCTCCACCAGGACATTGAATTTTCTGTCTTCAGTGGCTATGTAGACAGGTTAAATATCCCTAGTAGCCAACTAAATCTATTCAAGCTGGTTTTTATCCACTGAAAATATAAAATTCATGTATGTTTCATGCGGTGATATTTGTATCCTCTGTTCTGTTCCCTGATGAGCATCAGATACTGGGTTTGGACAAATTGTCCTGTCTGTTCTCCATGGGACTTCAAGATTTGCTGCACAGTCTTTTACCTTTTGGAAGAGGAATGAAAAATAGTCTGATTTGAGATATTTGTGTGGTGATTGTGGCATTTACCTGGACTGCAGGACAGGAGATTCAATCACCTCAGCAGTAAATATGCCCAGATACATCCTAGGTGAATGGTCTGACTACTAGAATGATATGCAACAGATGCCCTGTTCTCATGATCCTTTGTTGAAGTAACTAACTCTACTGATACTATTAGTATTACAACATATAGAATTGAGTATGTTTATATAATAATGATAGTTGTGAGGTCCTCTAATTACAGAATGAATGCTTTGTCAAATGACTGCATTTTCATTACTAATCTCTTCATCCTTCTTAATAACTTATACAAAGTTATGATCAAAGAGGAGGTGGTCAGAGCCTTGCTAGCCCGACTAGACACCTAGACACAGTCTATGGGGCTGGATGGGATTCATCCAAGGGTATTGAAGGAGCTGGCGGATGTGCTGGCCAAACCCCTTTCCATCATCTTCCAACAGTCCTGGAAGACTGGGGAAGTCCCACTGGACTGGAGGCTGGCTGATGTTGTGCCCATCTACAAGAAGGGTCAGAGGGAGGGCCCAGGGAACTATAGGCCTGTCAGTCTGACCTCAGTGCCAGGGAAAGTCATGGAACAGGTGATCTTGAGTGCTATCATGAAGCACATACAAGAGAACCGGGTGATCAGGCCCAGTCAACATGGGTTCACAAAAGGCAGGTCTTGCCAAACTAACCTAATCGCCTTCTATGACAAAGTGACTCAGCTGCTGGATGAGGGAAAGGCTGTGGATGTGGTCTTCCTGGACTTCAGTAAAGCCTTTGACACAGTTTCTCACAGCATTCTGCTTCAGAAACTGTCAGCCTCTGGCCTGGACAGGCGCACACTCTCCTGGGTGGAAAACTGGTTGGATGGCCGGGCCCAGAGAGTGGTGGTAAATGGTGTGAAATCCAGCTGGAGGCCAGTGACAAGTGGGGTTCCCCAGGGCTCAGTGCTGGGTCCAGCCTTGTTCAATGCCTTTATCAATGACCTGGATGAAGGCATCGAGTGCACCCTTAGCAAGTTTGCAGATGACACTAAGCTGGGTAGAAGTGTTGATCTGCTGGAGGGTAGGGAGGCTCTGCAAAGGGATCTGAACAGGCTGGACCGCTGGGCAGAGTCCAATGGCATGAGGTTTAACAAGGCCAAATGCCGGGTCCTGCACTTGGGGCACAACAACCCTATGCAATGCTACAGACTAGGAGAAGTCTGTCTAGAAAGCTGCCTGGAGGAGAGGGACCTGGGGGAGTTGGTTAACAGCCAACTGAATATGAGCCAGCAGTGTGCCCAGGTGGCCAAGAAGGCCAATGGCATCTTGGCTTGTATCAGAAATGGTGTGACCAGCAGGTCCATGGAGGTTATTCTCCCTCTGTACTCGGCACTGGTGAGACCGCTCCTTGAATACTGTGTTCATTTCTGGGCCCCTCACCACAAGAAGGATGTTGAGGCTCTGGAACGAGTCCAGAGAAGAGCAATGAAGCTGGGGGAGGGGCAGGAGAACAAGTCTTACGAGGAGTGGCTGAGAGAGCTGGGGTTGTTTAGCCTGGAGAAGAGGAGGCTGAGGGGAGACTTCATCGCTCTCTATAACTACCTGAAAGGAGGTTGTAGAGAGGAGGGTGCTGGCCTCTTCCCCCAAGTGACAGGGGACAGGACAAGAGGGAATGGCCTCAAGCTCCGCCAGGGGAGGTTTAAGCTGGACATTAGGAAAAAATTCTTCACAGAAAGGGTCATTGGGCCCTGGAACAGGCTGCCCAGGGAGGTGGTTGAGTCACCTTCCCTGGAGGTGTTTAAGGCACGGGTGGACAGGTGCTAAGGGGCATGGTCTAGTGTTTGATAGGAATGGTTGGACTCAATGATCCGGTAGGTCTCTTCCAACCTGGTTATTCTATGATTCTATGATTCTATGAAAATGTAAGATGACTGGCAGATGTTCAAAATTCTATTAGTAAATCAAGCCAAGAGTATATTATGCAGATGTTCTGCTCAAGGGACTGTGGAAATATATGCATTACTGAAATAGTCACATTGTTCTGTTAAGTTGCTGTCTAAATATTATGAAATCAATATACATACTTAGTAATGCATAAACGCGCTCCCATTCCATCCCCTAGAACTAATATTTTATTTTTCATTTAGGAAACTCAAAAGAACATTGGGCCAAAATATTGCCTTACTGCATGATTTTTTGCCAAGCTTTTATATATATTTTTGATCCAATATATAAAATAAAAATCTAACTTTAATAAAACACTAGATGTGGTTTTCCTGGTACTTCCAAGGACAAGTAAAATTTACCTTATCACAGCAATTCATATTTATTGTAAGGCCTGATGCAGAAGTGATGAAGTGAATTTAAAAAAAAACCCAAAACATATGAACAGAATATACTCCTGAAGAGTTTGAGTGAACTGTTATAATAGTGCTATTAACCTTGAGTTAAAGTAGAAAACAAATAAAAGACAAGTGTTGTTGCTAAGGTTTTAGCCAGATTCAAATAATATTTGTTTTGGCCATAGGAAAAGAAAAGTAGCAAACCTGGAAATAAGAGTTATTGTTACAGTTAGAAATAAATAGATATAAATAAGATTAGTGAAGTAGTTTAAACAAAATAGCGAAGAATGGAATCAGTCCTGCATTATGACTGTGAGGTTATAATTGAAGGCAGGGGTTAGACGTTTTTGAGTTCCTTCCTTAGTTTCCTCTGTTTACGCTTTTGGATTGATTAGCTGCTTCTGTTTCTAACAGGGATGTAGTGTCCACCATCCAATTTAACTTCAGTTCTCAAACAGAACATTTTGAACATAAAACATTCTGAGGGGTCTCATTCTGAGTAGTTTTTTATCAAACGCTCTAGTCAGGAATTTAAAGAACTCTGCTGCACAGGATTTTCCCAGGGTACACTCTGAAAAGATTTTGCATATTCAGACTTAAGAGTGTGGTAGCATAAAACTGTTTCGTAACAGGTACGCTTATTTAAGGCATTCACTTCACTGACTGAGACCCAAGGTTCCTGAATGCTCTAGGACTCTGAAAGCCCTTGGGACGTTCAGAGTAGTATCACTGGGGGCTCTACCTACAGTCTTCCCACAATCAGATGCAGTTTCCTCTTTGTTATGTTTTGTTTCTTTAGTTTTCCACGCTGCAAAGGAAAATGTTCTCCCCATTGCTTTTATGTTTTTTAATTTTCCTTTTTTTTTTTACTTTTTCTCTTTCACACAATGAAAACACATATTCTCGAATAAACTATAAAATATAGGCCTGAGTTTTCAATAATAGAGACTATGGACATAATCAGCTACTGTATATGCTTTACCAACTTCTTGCTAGTCGTGTTGTAACAAAGTAATTTCAAGGCTGTTTCCACTCCCTCACATGCAAGATGAAGCAGGACACCGAATGAAAGACCAGTATCTGTGAGATGCAGAATGATTGGCAGTAATACACTTGTTTTATTTTCACACTAGACTTTCACAAAGGAAATGTTCTAGAATTATTTCAACAAATGTTATGCTCTTTTGCCTCATTCTGTAATCTAAAAGGAACATTTCTGTGTGATGCTCTTTCTCTGAGGGCTCTGGGTTTTCAGCTATGTAATTTTTCTTTTGAAACCATGACTTTCTCTTCAAAACAGTCAGACTCAGGGAAGATCAGCTATGTCACTATGGACAGTGTGGCTTCACATGTTGGTACTGAAGTAAAGACTTGATGCACTTCATCATTCCAAGTGCACACCCATACTTTTTAACATGACATTGGAAGGATATATCACAACATTTGTAGGGAATACTAGCAGAACACTACTAAGAAGTATTCAAAATAGACAACGATCACGTAGCTATTAACTACCTTTTGCACAGAATGTTACCCCCCTTTCACTATTATGGATGCCTCCATGATTATTGAAAAAAAAAGCATTTAGACACATATTTAGTTTTCTTTCAACATGTATGGGCCAGTCTGAAAGCAGGACACTGAATCATGTTTTCCAGAATTAATTGGAGGTGACTCCTTTGGAGACATAGTTTCAATATTGTTCTATTCAGTCACTGTGCAGTCATGAAAGATGGTGGAAAATGACACTATCCAGAATCAATGTTAAATGAATATTCACAATACCGCTAATTGTCACTGACATCTCAAATATCATCATAAGTTCTGTTCTGCTTAACACTTTCTCATACTTGCAATCAACTCATCAGTATGCTATTTAATTACTGGTGGTTAATAAAATACAGATCTGAATTTTTTTTTATAGAATACGGTTTCCTTGATATTTGACTTTTAAATACCTTGGAATAAACTGGACATCGAGCAGTCACAAGAGCAAAAATATTAAAACCCAAATCACCTCCAGAGATGTGATTCTTTGTGCAAATTACAGGTAGAGGCTATGATGGATATCTCAGATAGGTATGTCTACACTTTTGATGTCTGTGCTTAGAGGAATTATCACAAACCCAAAAGTCCCATTTAAATCCAGTTAAAAAATTTACCCTTATGCTAGCCCTCCTCTGTTCCATTTTTTCATAGAGTTCATTACAGAATCAGAGAATCTCAGGACTGCAGAGTGGTTGAGGTTGTTGTGGACACCTGGAAATCCTTCAATCCATCACCTCTGCATTGTATAGGGTCAGCTAGAGCCGATTGCCCAGGGCTGTGTTCAGTCGGGTTGTGAATATTTTGATGGATGGAAACTCACAGCCCCACTCCAAGTAACAAATTGCTTTCTTATGTAGAAGTGAAATTCCCTAGATTTCCTAGATTTCCATTTGTGCTGATTGTCTCTTTTCCTTTAACTGGACACTATGGAGTCTGACTCTCTCTTCTTTACAATCCTCCTATCAAGTACTTACAAACAGGGATAAGACGCACCTGAACTTTCTCATCTCCATTCTATATCCAAGCTCTCCGTATCTCCAAGCTCTCTCAGCTTCATGAAACAGATGCTCCAAGCCCTTAAACTTTGCGGTGCTTTGCTGGACTTGCCTTAGTATGTCTATGTCTCTCCCATACTGGGGAGATCAGCACCAGACACAGTACTCCTGGTGTGTCCTACCAGTGTTTAGCAGAGAGGAAGGCACCTACCTTTTACCCGCTGGTGACGTTCTGCCTGATGCAGCCCAGGAGGCTGTTGGTCTTTGCTATAAGGGTGCTCTGCTGGGTCATGCACAACTTGCTGTCCGTCAGAACTCATAGGCCTTATTCTAAAGCTGCTTTACAGTCAGTCAGCCTCTAGCCTGTACCGGTGTATGGGGCTATTCTTCCTTTGATGCAAACCCCTGTATTTTCGTTTGTTGAACTTCACAAGATTAATGCTTCAGCTCACTATAGCTGTCAAGAGGTCAATTAATCCAGTCCTTATGTCATGTCTACAGTCAACTAGAAGAGTGAAACTGCTTCAAAGGACAATTCATCCCTCCATTCCACTAAGTAAAGCCTGAGAGAAGGTGATATTTCTCTCTCCCCACAAGTGGCCACTCACAGTCTGGACAGTATTTGATGTTTTCTTTATGCTGAACACGTTTGCTTGCATCACAAAAATTCACTCTTACTGCCTTGTGCTTTTTCATCTCAAGAGAATGTGGATACTAACTCTCTAGTAAATATGGTTGTGATAGTGTTTAGCTCTTTGATCTATAGTGTCTAAAATGCAGATGCTTCACAAATGAGGGTACATTCTTACTTCCCTCACATCTGTGCACTGTACTCTACTTTCCTTACAAATCCATGTAAGCACTTGCCTGTCATTGCTTCCACCTGAACAGCACTGATCAGTTAAGTGTATTTTTACATTACTTGTTTCCTGTTTATTTTTTAAATCACAGTGACACCCATGGCTGCAAAATTTGAAACGCCTAGTCATATGTCCCGCAATGAAGCTGCTGGTACTTAATGCTACTGCTTGTTAGTTCTTCCTCCTCATCACTGTTTCACTGCCCTGTCAAAACTGGGGATAAGCCCTTTGCTTTGCTGGTGTATAGTGATCTATGAGTCAAGGACGCTAAAGAGAGCCAGGCTGTAAAATTGGAAACATCTAATGATTGTGCCTACAGGCAAGGTGTGAGGAGGGAAGTCTGCTGCTAGTTAGACTAGTCTAGTCTGCTAGTCCTGCTATCCCTTTCACTGCAAACAACAAACCTCTGTTTGGCTAGAGTTTTGCTGCAGTTTTGCAATGCGCAATGAACAAAAGGATTTGCTGTGGCCACTCATTTCTGTGCTGCTATTTAATTGTTTGGTCATGGTGTTCAATGATTTGACCTTCCCTTTCCCAACAGTGGTGACTTGGCTTTCCAGACTGTTGTTTTCTACCCTTATATAAGGTCTAAACCTCTCCCAATGCCAGAGGATCCCTACCCTTGCTCTGTGCCAAACTTTTTTTTTTTTTTTTACAAAGTCCAGGTGAAATAGCTGAAGCGTAACAAAGCAAGCACATCATTTACATGAATTTTAAATATTTATTTGCTTTCTGAATTTTAGCTAGAAGGATGAGAACAAGTATGTGCCTATTTGAAGAACCTGGGCATGAAGAAACCCAAGTGTTAACCCAAGGAGCTGTTTGTAGGACATGAGTCACATTGGAAGCACTTGCTTAGGTAAGTCTAAACTCCATACTGTGTGAAGTTTATCGCACCTGGGTGTGACACTGAAACTGGGAACACTTGTAGGTGTCACTTTTTCTTGGCAGTACTTTGGTTTTTTAACACCCATCAGCAAAGCCCAAGTTCATATCTGGCTGAAATTGTCATTTTATTAAAGACAGCAGCTGAAGCAAAGTTAATTTTTGGAGAGAAACATGTCCATACATGCATGAATGAATACCAAAATGGAAATAAAAGTGCCAATGTCTTGTGGACAAAAGCCACAAAAATACATACATATGGTCCATGAATTCATTTTGCAACAGGCTGACACCTGTCAGGTCTGGCTGAGCCCTGTCAAACCAGCTGGTACCTCAGTGAGACGCTATCAGCTACAGTCCTCAAGACTGTGAGTAGTCTAGGGGTTTTTCCTTCCTCAGGGGCTGTGTGCCAGCTGAAATAATGATCCACAGTGGGATGGGAGAGCAGCTAGCTCCAGGAGGCAATGAACAGCTGATCAGGACAAAGAAGCAGGGTAAATTTGATAAATTAGGAACTTCCATGGGCTGCATTGCCTCAGATATCAGTCAGAGCACAAACCAAAGAAGAAGGAGGCTCATCAGTTGAGGCTGGGACTGCAGCTAACAGGGAAATTATTTTTGTACTTCAGACTCCTCTTGCACAATTTCAGAAATTTTCCTATTCCATCCAAAAAGGGAGGATCCCAACGACATCCAGTCTTTCAGAGCTGTTGAACCCAAGCACTTTCTTCAGTGGAACAAACGAGTTCAAAGAACATGACTGCAAAAAGACAAGGTAGTGAAGCAAGGTCCTCAGTTTTCAGCAAAAAGATTATCTTCATCCTGCTGTATCTCAGTTTTTGTCTGCTCCTCCACCATAAAATAGAAAGGTAAACACATTTTTAAAATATCACTTTTTTTTTTCTTTTTTTAATGAGATAAAATTGCAGTCTTTCAGAGGTGATGAGAAGCAATAAGAATAACAGTTCTGCTTGGAATAAAATACTAGTGAGGGTGAACTCAAGCTGTGAGTAGTACTACAGAATCTTTCTTTCAGGAAAGAGCAAATGAAAAAAAGAGAAAATAGGAGAGACAAGGACAATTCCGTCTGTGAGGTTTTTTTTTAATTGTTGTTTCTGAGCTGGAAAAGATTTCAGAAGTAGCACAAACACGTCACACATTCTGAGCCCTGAGAAACTTAAAGTAACTGTTAAATGGCTTCCTCTTTACTCAGATACCTATATTTTTACCGAGGAGGTTAGGTTTAATCAGAAAAAAACCCAGAAAACTAGTAAAGGAAAAAGACATGAAGGCCACAGATCCTGAAATTTTGTATTCTAGGTCACTAAGACTTTCAGATTGTGTAATGTTGGTGGTGGCACCAGGGTCCAACCTGGTGAAGCCACTCAGAATATTTAGTAAGAATATACTGGTCCACATCTAGTTTAGCAATAGAGAGACTGGTTTGTTATTTTTTTTTCCAAGAAACATATGGGTACATGAGACATTTGTATTTACATGGGCATGAACATAGAAGATGTCAGCAACATGAAAGTATTTCTGCAAGATGACCTTCATTCATTTGCAGCTGCATATGTCCATTTTTTCTCTTCTAAACAAGCCATTATTACTCCAACTTAAAAATATGGAGCATCAAAAATGCATTAACACAACAGATAACTGGTATCTGAGCATGTTTTCCTCTCCATTACTCATGAAAGCTGTTAGGACCAATTTGGATGAAAGATAAAGTCATCTGTTTAAAAACAGATTCAGAATGTCTCTGTGGTTGAGATAAATTATCACATTACCATGAAGCCAACACCTATTTCTCCTTTTGACAGAAGAACTCCCCTTTGTTTTCTGCTTTATCGTGCACAAAGCTTCAACCCATAATTGGTTTTGTGACAAACATGACAAGCAAGCAGAACGTGGCCAGAGAGGCGACACGTGCCGTAATTTTCAGAGCTGCCTCTTAAATTACAGTATGATCATGAGAACAATTAGTCTATTGTCAATTATGCTAGCTATGTCTTTTAGCAATTAATATAATTATTGCTATCCTTTATATATAAACAAGCATTTTTTATCTTTAAATGTATTTCTTGCTTTCTTGGTACTGTATGGTACATGGTCTTCTTCATTAAAACCCAGCCAACCCACAAGACAAAGAAACTACCACAGAGGTCATGTATCAGTTAATCTTTCAGAATATCGCTCCATATGAATAAAGACGCAAGATACATGGCACAGTTTAATTAGTTTATTTTTTTAAACCGTGTCAGAAATACAGCTGTGCGTTAATTATGAAATATATTAAACCATCTATCCAAGGGAACAGGAATACTTTCATTCTGTTCAAATGCAAACCAATACAAACCTTTAACACTGGCCACAGAATAATCTTTTGCATCCATCATCAATACATGTGATGGGAAATTATCGCTAAATAAGAACAGAAAGGCCGCCCTGATTTTATTGTATTAGCAAATTTAATCCCTTGATAGCAAGCATTATCAGGCATATCATGAGACCACTTAAACAAGCCTATACATCTCACATGATCTGAGTTCTCACATATACATATCAACGTTTTTAGTAAAATAATTTTCCCTGCCCTGCAGGGGAAGACTTTTCAAGGCAAAAAGAAAATAAATTTGCAATATATTATTTGTAAAACTCGTGCCACAGCAGCTTTATAAATATACACACTCAGAGTGGCTGACTTCAAACACATTCAAGAGAACAGAAATTTGGAAGGGAAGCTAAGAGACTTTCTAAACCACCTTGAGATCCAGTAATGCTGAAAAGCATCAAGGTTTACAGAATTTAAGAATCCCATTCCTGAAGAAATTACACAGTAATCTGGTTAAAACCCCATATTTCTTCCCATTTGTTTTAGAGACCACTCTTGACACTGCATACCTTTCTGCTTCCATCTAAGTAGTTCTAGCAATTGTACCTCAATCCAACATAGTAAAACAATTTCTCAAAAGAAAAGATCAGATTTGGATAAAGGACAAAAGAAAAAAGGCTGCTTTGTTGATATATTTTCACATAGAAACTGAATTTCTTCGTGCTAACCTGACAAAAGTTTGAAAAAAGATAATATTCAAGAAGACTATACATTGAGCTGGTAGTTAATGGAAAAACTTACAAGTCTACATCGTTGAAGATGTTGTCCATATTTGTAAGAGAACGCTCTGGAGCTGCGGTTAAAATGAAGAGTAGCTTGGATGTTGGGGGAAGAAAGGAGAAAATGGAACAAGTATATGAACAAACATTTTAACATTACTAACTTTTCATGACAGAAAGATTTAACTGATATTTAGCAAATTAGCTGTGAAAGTCTTCCATGTAAAACTCTGGCACTACAATAATTTGGCATCAGAGTTTACCTTGTAATATTAAAATACAGAACCAGTAGAATAGCAGCAGTGAATAAAGCATTCATATTACTGTGGCCAATACAGTATGATACATGCAGTAACTTTCTATTGTTTTGTGTTATTGTACAGCGTTAACCTGAATAATTTAAACTCCTGAACCTTCACCGAACTGAGTTTCTTCACAAGTAGATCAAACATACCAGATAAGGCTCAAAGCAAAAATTCATTCCATAATAATGCAAAGCTTCAAAAGGAAAGAATGTATTAATGCGCTTACTGGGTCTTGGGTTTAAGCTTTTAGAAGGCAGACTAAGGACACTGTTGTTAATTTCACTGTGGTTGAGAAAGGAACTGTGGCAGGAAGAAGCGTTCAAATTACAAGCATTTCTTCTGCCGCCTTCCCCGTCCCCTCCCCCCCCACCGAAAGAAAACAGAAGAGAAAAAGAAAAGAGAACAGTACTCTTTGAGTGTCTTGGAAAAACATGGAGAACTAACATAGCTGGAAAATTGTTGGAGAATCAGTGCACAGTGCCTTCTGTATATAATGGGCCTGGGCACTGTCACGTACATTAAAAGCTTCTCGTTAAGAATGGTTTAACTACTTGGAATGCTCTAACTGAAGACACTGAAACAATTCAGCTAATAGGATGAGACTATTCAGTATAAAAACTACTTGAGGTTTAAAAAGGCAGTTAGTTTTCCCTTTTCCTGTTTTGAACAATATATGCCTTCTAAACACATAGAATACACTAAACAAGTCACAGACTGACTGCATTTACCATTAGCCAGGAAGGTCATGTTTCAGTAGTGACAATATTCCACTGAACACAATCCCTCTTCAACTAGTACACTCTATCTGCAAAATAAATTTTACTCATCTGGATTTGATGAACAAAGTGGTAAGCTGGAACTTTTAAATCTCATGTAGGCAGGCAGAGTAGCCACCCTAATCAATATACTATAGTAGTCTTTCATTAAAGGCATGTACACTTTCTCCACTGAAGATCACCATGGGATTGCTTTGATGAAGCTAAATATGAATAGTTGGAATACTCTTCAGTATTTTTAAGTTGCAGTGTCTCAAGTCTCAAGTTGTTTCACTAGCCTGGAGAAATATACGTATGCTTATGTATGGCTTAGCTCTTTCTTTGGTGTCAGATGGTGTAGTTAAATTATGGGGTGAAAAAAACCTTTTCTTCCCTCCTTTTAAAGCCAAGATTCAGAACCTTATCAAGCACCATTACAAGTTAAAAATTTTAGCACCAGTGAACTTGAACCAGCTTTGACTGGTCAAAACTAACATTTATATGGCATAAAAACAACCAGTATAGAAAACAATAATACATGCAGCTTTAGGAAGCTCATGAATTCTTGATATAGTGCATCTAGTGTTTGGTAAATCAGTAACTATGAAAGCCAGATCTTTTCATAAGGACAAACAGGACTGCAATTTTTCCTCACACTGTCTAATTAGTAGGTTTTTCTTCCCCTCCAAAGTGTTGAGGGTGGCCCAGCTCTTGTTGTCTAATAGGACAAGAAATACCCACAATAGCTGGATGTTGATATGGTCAGATCTCCATTCAGAAGTCATAGGAGACAACATAGGTCATACATCACACAGAACACCAAGAGAACACTCGAAGAGACGGAGGTCACAAGTTCAGCTTTAGTAGAACTTCAGGTTTCTACAAAACAAATTCTGCATTATCCTATCTAGTCAGTACATGCCTTTCCTCATGTATCCACTCACAACCTGAAAAATGTCCAGCACTAGACTAGAAGGAGATCCCAGCAGCACAAAAGTCAAATGCTACATTTTTATCTCTCTGGTGATGGTGACTGACATTCTGGGCCTGATGCATAGACTTGGGAAAAGATTTATCAAAATAAAGAGAATTGAGGGGCACTTTCAGACCACATAACAAATATTTCTTCAGTGAATTCATCTTAGAGTCATTTAGCCTTCTCAACAGCACTACCATATCTTTAAGAAAATATAGGATCAACTCTACATCAACGTGCAACTTCCTGAAGCTAACTCTGCAGGAGGGAAGAGTCAAAGCATACCTTGACCTTAGATGATGTGAACAACGTCTTAACCTGACTTTGGATATCAAAAGAAGCATAACCAATTCAAAATTGTACGTAAGTCTCAACTTTCCCAAGCTCTGTGAAAAACAAACAGAAGCCCCTTTATTAACTTAGCTATTTCCCGGCTACAGTATCTATTCCAAGGCACTGACATAAGTTTTTGCAAACTGAGACATTCAACAGGATCCTCCTGTAGGTAGTTTTATTTAACAATGCTTCATTTGTTTAGCTTGCTACAGAACCAGCTTAATACTTTAATAGAGAACAACATCAAATATGTCAACACATGAACTTATACAGAAAAAAGTATACCAGCAACAACAAAGTTCTATTCAGGTGAAGATCAGCTATGTTAGAAACTATGATCTTTTACAAATGCAGCCTATATGGACGATGAAGCACACTTGTAATCTGTGGTGGAAGAACATGAAGAGTGGCTCCATTCCTTTGGTTAAGACTTACACACTACATAGCTCCATCAGTACTGCGAGCTTGAAATCCTTCTCTGCGGAAACTGTTTAAATCTAGACGTGTTAGAACTTCACAGCGCACTAGAAGGGTATCATCCTTTATGAAGGTTCTTTGTTTCAAGGTTTGGAGGTGCATGAAAGTCACATAACCAAAACCTTTTGGATTGCGGTGAATTGTTGGTCTCTGGAAGGCTAGTAATTCTGGCTTGGCTTCCATTACTTCTTCATGATTCTGCCTTTCCGGGCCTTCTGATTGATCCAAAATAGAAAGTCGTATAGTGCCTTGGAAAGGCCAAGGCAGATGGCTGTCATATTCTCCTTGCATGGTATGGACAAACAGAGATATAAAATTAGCACAACGCTGAGCATTTGGTAATTGGATATGCAGACGCAAACACAGCTTGTAGCCAGGCTTTCCAGTATAGAAGCCAGGACTGTGCATCACAACAGGTCTCTCTTCTTCCTGGGCTTTCTGAAGTTCACTGAAGTTCTCAATCTTCCAGATATAAATACCATTACATTGCTGTGCCTCCATTTCAGTAATCTTTTCCTCTAAATTTCGGATAGTACGTTTGAGTTCTGCAACGTGAGTGTTCTGAGTCTCCATTTTAGCAATGAGTTCTCTGATTTGGTGATCTTGTCTTACCAGACGACCTTCCAACTGCTGAATAGTTTCTTTGAAGTTTTCAATGTCTGGATTACAATCATATGCAGTATGTGAGACATGTGAGAAGAGGGCAGGATCAAAAGGTAGGCCACTGATGAAGGGTACAGGATTTGTAGCAGTAACACTGATATTTTGAAAACTCTGAGCCATCATTCTCATGTGAACCTGAGTGAACTCCTGCATATGTCGTGCCAGTTCATTCCTTTGCATCTAGAATTTAATAGAGATGTCATTAAAACATATCAAAAGTACCTGCAATTACATCTTAAGTGTCACTCTGAAGAAAACCAAACCACTAGTTGCTTCTGTTACGTGAGAAAAATTAGAAGGTGAATCAAGGACAGGTAACAAAGTAGCACTTCACCAAGGGAGAGTTCCAAGTTTAAGATCATTGTTATGACAAATGAAAAGAAGTTAAAATGTCAGTGGGAAAATACTGTTCAACTTGAAATAGTGACATGGTGGAAATGTGTTAGCAATAAACATTTAGTATTTTTCTATGTTATAAGTCAGCACTGCATTCCCCTTCATCAATTTGCTAAAATGCTCCAATGTACCAAATACAAAGATGTATTAAAACTGGTTTGGAAATGATAGAGAAAAGGTTCATTTTTACAAAAAGGTATTAAACAACTAAAAATAAGAGTATCCCGAATAAATAATTTTAAAATTTAATCAAATTTAAAGCACTATCAGGTTTTCTTTTCAGTAAAGTCTAAAAGCTACAACTGTATTTGGTCACAACTTGGAAGAAATGCTAGAAGCTACTTTATTGACATGAAAGTTGAGAAAACACTAATAGATTAATAAAAGCAAGTTCATCAAGCAAATAATTGACACCCTGTTTTAGAATTAAGATACCTCAAAAAACCCCCAAAACAATAAAAAACCAACCACAAATCACTGAGGATTTGGACTGGTTAATGAGACATGAATACGAAAACATATTAAAAAAAACCCAAACAAAATTATACAGAAGGTCTGCAATTCACGATTCTGATAAAAGGCTTACCTTTTCAGGACATCCAAAGGCACTGTAAAAACATGGCACTGGGGCAGTGGGACAATCATTGTTATAATGGTTAGGCATCTAAACCAAATCAGATTTAAAATTAATTTTTCCATCAAGAGTATTCTTTTATAACATCCTAAAATAACACAGCTGGATGTACTCTGAATATGTACTGAAAATCAGATCAGTTTATACCTATGTATTTTTTCAAAGAAAGGTGGAAGTTTTGAACAAAAATGTTAGCTAATTATAAAAACTCTATATCCTCTTTGTATGTACGCTTTAATAATTCATTGTCTTTGTTCTTATGTTAGGCATCAGAAAGCATTCAGATTTTCTTGCTAAAACAAATGCCTTTTGTTTCCAGCATATCCTTCAAGCTAGATCACAGTTCATTTCCTTCCCTTCTGAAGCACAACTTGTATATACTTGCATCTCTCTTGATTATCTTCTTCCTCCAAAAGCTCAAGATACTTCAATTTTTCTTATGGCTCATGTTTTCCAGACCCAGTTAACTCACTGGCCTAGATCTTCTCTATCCATTTCCACCTCAAAATCGGGACAGATTTAGCTGAGGCCTTTCAAACCCTAAAAGAGCAAAGTATAATTCTGATTTCACAGGCAACATACCTGTTTAATATAAGCCAGTATGTTTGCCTAGTTTAACTATCTTGATGAATCAGAACACCAGAGTAATATAGATCAGCAATTATTTCTAAACCATTACCTCATTTAGCATTCTGTTCCCTACTTTTGCAGTTCATTATTCCACCTAACAAGACTTTTGTCTTTATTGAACTCAATCCTGTTTCTTCAAAGTATTTCAATTTGACAAGACCCTTCTTTATTTTAACACAAGCCATTAACATAGTTGCTACCCCATTCAAACAGGGATAGGCTGCAAATTAAGCAGCATCATTTTCCCATTAATTACATAAGTTATTGAATGAAAGAAATATAAAGGCAATTACAATAGTAATGGACAAGCAGAATTCCACCCAGTATCTATAGTTTGATAGTGAATTTATAGCTACTTTCCAAGAGTGGATTTCCGACAACAAATACACTCCCTCTCTGTCCAAATCAAAGCCTTGTCTTCTAAGGGCAGCCATAACAACTCACAGCTGCTTGGTATTCTTTATCCTCCATTAAAGATCAAAAACATGCAGCATGGCTTCTGTCAAGAAACAGTATAGCTAAACAATACGATTTGCAGCCAAAAATCCCAGTTTACCAGACTGCAGTTGCAAGCTGGGGCAGCATTTAACAGAGTGTTACATCCGTACTGGATGCAACACTTTCAGAGAGAGACAGATAGAGATTTATTAGCTAGAAGACAAACTGTTTCATCTCAGATTAATTTCAGATAAAGCAGCCGTGAAAATACAAAACATCCAACCTAGATTAAATACAGAGAGAACTAACCTCTTACCTGCTCTCTAATGAACGCTGTGTTGCAATATTCACAAAATACATTGGCGAGCGGGCAGGTTTGGTCATGAAGCTTAGATATCAAACACAGAAAAAGAGGAAAGAACAAAGTTACACAATTTAAATGCTAATCACCTCTGATAAGACATCAAAGTTTTATTAACATTTCAAGTTTTGCATTTAGCTGTTTGCAACTGGAAAGAAAGACAATCCCCTTACCCTGAACAGCACGTTTTCTGTAATTACTGTTTTTTCCTGGACTCATGCAGGAGACTCAAATTTGCAGGTATTTTATTTCCTAAGGTTCTAATGCTCCGAAGGTGTCTGAATTTATCCAGAGGTTTCTCAAATTCATGTGCAATTACAGTGGAAATACATTGAGGGTTTTTATGTATTGTCAGAGTATATGTATATGAGGTATTTTTGTTTGACAATTCATGATGTGATATCATAAAATTAATAGCCCTCGAGATAAAACACATCCATATACAGATAAAAAAAATGGAAGCTCAAAAAGGAAAGGACTATCTTCACTATGACCCAAGTGAAAAAATGCAGAGCCAGGAGAGTTGAGAAATTATCTTGGTCTTCTGTGTTAGCAAATATCCTCAAAAGATACATCTCCTGACACATCCTTTCTGCCAGGCATAAAAACTGGAAATGCAAATATTGTTTGTGTGTTACTTTGGCAGTAGATACTGGCCCCTCTCATCATAAGGCAAAAAAATCAATGGTTCTTACTCAAGTCTTCACACTACAGGGTTCCAAGGAAGTTGGTATGTAAGCACAGTTTTCCCCAGATTTTGCCTGTACTAGACCAATGTCCTGAGTTTACACCTTCTCATCTACGCAGCACAAAAAGCTCTCCTAGACCAAAACCAATTTTTTTTTTTTAAAAAAAACACCTTTATGTTCCATTTACAAGCAAATCCACACAAATGAAGGTTGAAAAACTGAGGTTCTTGTGAAGCACCTCTTTATCTTCATAGGCCATAGATGTGGCACAGTTTGGACAGCAGACTTGACGCCTTGGACACTCCTGCATCATGTGCTCTTTCAGGTGGTTCTTCTGGAAGGCTCCTTGGCACTGTGGGCATTCCACAGTGGAAAAATCACACTGCAACTGGTGGTCCTGAACAAGGGCAAAAGAGGGATTTGATACTACAGACAGGTACTATTGTCTTATCTGTTTTCAAGATAAAGCACAGTACAAGAGGAACAAGTTGCAATCCTTCCTTAATGTAAGCAAATCCTTATACACTTACACTGACTTTACCAAAGCCCTATTGTTCTCCCATTACTAAGATTAGGATTTCATGTATTCAGAGCTTTTAGAATACTCTCAGGTTTCTGTTTATCCTTTTAAATTTGTATATTATTTTCTAAAACAACTATTTCAACTAATACATCTAGCTGTTTTGAGGAAATATTAAATTGACTTCAGGGAACTTCAGTGAAGTACAAATACAGCTGATGAAAAGACAAACATGAATGACCTTAAAGAGAAAGACGCGTTACTACAATCTTCATGCACTATGATGTTCACTTGAGAATCTCCTAATTAAAGACTCACCAATAAAAGCAAATACACGTAGCTGTAGTCTCAAATGAACAACATATTGAATTAGCATAAACAGGTATCAGGTATGATCATCTCTTAAGTTATTTGGAACTTCTACTTGTCCATGAAAACAAGGTTCCATATTTTCAAAACTAATTCTCACCTCTAAATGTCTCAGCTCCATCTTCAAATTGCAGCCCTTGTTGGGACACTTAACTATTAATGAAAGAATTTCTCGTTTAGCAAAGTTGTCAGGAAAGAGCTGATTTTCGAGCAGAATTTCATTGTCTACTGGACACTTGTGACCTGCATCTCTGTAATACAGAAGAGAAAGGAAAAAGAGATTCCAAGATTCCTTTGACCATGATTTAAGATATTTTTACATTAGCAAGATATTAATGGTCAAGTTATAATACACTAAGAAAGTCTGAAAACAATGGCATTTCTGTAGCAATTACCAGAAAGTATGCAATATACATCAGAGAAATTTACAATACCCAAGTTTCACTAAAGGTGGCATGACTGGGAACATCACTTTCCTAACTCAAAAGTTTTCATTTGGACAAATGCCATGACAGATAGCCTGGAAATAAACTTGAGGAGGATGTAAAGAAACTAAAAACTTGCAGTCCTGTTTCTTTAAGTACTTTACATAGCTCAAACATAAAAGAATATTTCATATACTATTTAAAAATAATTCTTTAAAGATTGTTGGACCTTTCCCCCTTTTGTCCTTTCTCACTTCACATACAGCCAAAGTGATCACTGCTGAGAGAAAAAGCAAAAAAGTCTTTTTTTTTTCCTCCAGATTCACTTCATCTATTTGGCATTACTTTTCATATAGTTCCTTTTGCTATATTTATTGTACAACCATTTGATCAGTTGGTCATCCTTCAATTCATTTATTTACACAGCAAAGGGTGAAAAAGCTCCAGACCCAAAAATCACTAATAACTATGAAAATTACACTATATTTAGAAATGAGTGTTGTATCTGAAGCCATTTTAACAGCAGAGTGGAAGTCATTGCTAACTGGTGAGAGTCTGATGCTGGAACATGGGTGCATGCAACGCATACAAGAGAACTAAAAGCCTGCTGCGCTTTGTCAGGTTCTTTCTACCTGCATTTAGACACAACAATCATTAGAAATTGAGGAAAAAAGGGATCACCTCCATCAAGTCTTCCTTTAACAAATATCCAGTATCAGCTCATTTCTGAAAGCAGTAGATCAACATAGCTATTCACAATTAAGTAATATAGTTAAAGAAGCATGAGGGATCAAAGCTTCTGAGCTGAAGTGCTAATGGAAACAGCATTAGAATGGAAAAATATATGGGGCAGAAAAATGTCAGAGAGCACTTGCGGTGAAAAGATCAAAGGCAAGATCATTGTAACTGACTGCAAGTATGAGGGGAAGTAGAACCTTGTGGGCTGTGGAGACGAGGAGGGAATTTTTTGGTCTTTGTTGGATAAGGAAATAATCGCTCAGCAACTCTTTCACCAGTAACACTGCTAGAGGAAGCGAGTGTAATGCTGAGAATTCAGAAAGAGACAATGAAATTCCTTTCATAGGTTTTGCTTGCAAGAACTAGCTCACCACAAGCCTGATAGACATAGACCTTAACAACTGAAAAAAAGAAAATACCTAGTTTGCAGTTTTGCTCCATAGCTCCCTGGTTACAGTGTGCTGATCTTTGTCAAAACCCAAAAAGTTCCCTCACTTCACAGGCAACCTAAAGCAAATCAGTTTTCACAGGTGTAACCGGATTACAAATACCCTGTTTAGTGAAGTATAATGGTAGTTCAGTAGGACTGCTGGTAAGATAGCAGCTTTATTTCTACACAGAAAAGCCAACTGTGTAATAACAGACAACAATAGACTACCAGATTCCCAGTTTAAATAACTGCAGATAAAGGGTTAAGTAAGAACGAACAGCAATTTTCAAATGATTATGGTAAGGAAAGAGCAATAACTTATTGTAGTATATTAAACAGACTTCAAAGGCCATGCATAAGTATTTGGGTTACATTTAAGAGGCTACTTAGATCCACCTACTGAAAGAGATGTTACTACACATTTCTTAGCACAGAATTGAGTTCAGGTACCCCAGTTATTACTTACATAACAGCGGAGGCTTTCCTATGCTGGAATTTTTTATCACATTGGGCTGCACCACCCACAACCCTACCTGTGAAACAATAATCATCTGCTACAAACCACAATGAATATCCTGTAATTTCCCTTGAAATTAAACTACAGGTATGAAAAGTAAAGCCAGAATAATTTTGTTTGAAGAAAAAGCCTGCTCCATGATTTTAGCAACTGAGCAGTTTAGCCTAGAAGCTGAAACAGTTGGCATACATACTAACTGCAGTCATGGCAGCTATTTGACAAACTGCTAGCATCTGATGCTTTCCTTGTTGCCCCTTGTCAGTTCATAATTCTGCTTTTCTAACAGAGGTTCTGATATTTGGCAAAATCTACTACAAGGCCTAAGCCAGCTTTGACCTGATAGAAGAAAGACTAGAGTGAATTTTAATTAGCTACTGCATCTGAACTTAGTTCCTCTAAAATTTCTAATCAAGTACTTTGTAGACAATAACCTCTGTAAACTATTATTTATTGTTACTTAGGTAGATAAGCTTATACACTACCATAAGCCATAGTACTTCAAAATAGCTTTGTTTAAAAAGTCTTACGAAGTCTTCCTGGGAGGCAAACATTTACTGTGATCAAATCCATCTGGTCTAATAGTACCTCTCCCATCGTAAGATCTAAGACTCCAGTCTTTAAAAGCTTTTTAAAATATTTTCCTGCTTGTAGCCACAACTTCTTCAACGTGGACAACTACAGTTGTTTAAGTCATAAGAAGCAATTACTCAAAACCTGCTTGCCCATCCTTCATCATTTAAAATTTTAATCTCTATGTTCACTTGAGCTAGACAGCAGGGATATAAGGAATACACAGACATATTTTTTTCCTGATCAAATAAAGACTGTGACAATCATAGAGAAAAAAACCCAGCACTTAAAAGAATATAAAAATCACTTTCCTTTTTCATTTTAGTTTTGTAGAAGCTTCTCAATGACATCAATCAATATGGTACTATAGACATGACATACTCCAAATCAATATTGTACTGTAGACACTACGTATTCCAAATCAATAGCTTGATCCATGGATCCCAATCAAGCATGTAATTCAGCTATTCAGGGATTCAGATGGGTCTGGCACTTTTAAGCTCCTTGCTCTGTTTTCACAAGCATTCACTCAAACTGCACTCCAAAGCAAGATTTCACTGGGGAATGAACTTCCAATGACACTCTTGAAATATTACAGTGATAATCTATAGTCTCCAAGGTGGAAAAATGCTTTCTACTTGTGTTCAGGTGTGAAGCAATCAAAACTATCTATAGAAATTAAGTACAGTAAGGAAAGAGAAACCTTTTTCCATTGTGTGGGGTTCAAGAAGGAAGTTTCTCTAACTGCTATAAGATGTTGTGTTCTGAGTGTGGGTTGCCTGCAGTTCCCCATTCAGTCCTGTGATAAATTCTAATGAATGACCATAACTGTGTAGCTTGTCAGCAGAAGGATGAGAAAACAATAGTGTTAAGGATCTGAAGGACTGGAAAATGAGACACACACTTTTTGTAATATTAAGTTTAGTCATTTCCCCATCAGTTTTCAAGCTAGAAATTCTGTTGTCTTTGAAAGGATTGGTGAGTAGACATTTCTAAAGCCTGGTGTAATTAAGTACTGACTAATTTACCTTCAGGATTCATACTCCCATGAAGGTTTAAAGTTTTCTTTTCTTTCTTCCAGAAAGTTAAAGAGGAATACAAAACCGGCTACTGCCAACAAAAAAAAGGAAGTTCAGAGAGAGCAAGTAAGGAATTCCAAAATGTAATGGCCTTTAACTAGCACAAACAGCTAATATAGTGCTTACAAGCATGCTCAAAATTATGTACATTAACCTTTTGAAAGAATTCAGGTTGAAATGTGCAAAACAAAGCCCAGAAAGTGAAGCCAACTGCTTGTACCTAGGGAACTGGATTACAGTCAGAGCTGACAGGTTCAGTTTTGGGGTTTTTTGCCTTCTTCCATGCACCCAGCTGATGCAAATAGCGTTAAGTGATACAGTTGGGTAAGGCCTGATGAACTTTTTTTTGCAAAGGTAGGAACATAGTGAACAACACAAACGACTAAGGGAGCAGGGTGATCTCATGATATGATTAGTGGAGAACTGAACGTCACAGAATCACTAGGCTTGAAAAGACTCACTGGATCAAGCCCAACCATTCCTGTCAACCATTAAATCATGCCCCTCAGCACCTCATCCACCCATCTTTTAAATACCTCCAGGGATGGTGACTCAACCACCTCCCTGGGCCACCTGTTCCAGTGCCCAATGACCCTTTCTGTGACAAATTTTTTCTGATGTCCAGTCTTAACCTCCCCTGGTGGAGCTTGAGGCTGTTCCCTCTTGTCCTGTCCCCTGTCACCTGGGAGAAGAGGCCAGCTCGCTCCTCTCTACAACCTCCTTTGCGGCAGTTATAGACAGCAATATGGTCTCCCCGCAGCCTTCTCTTCTCCAGGCTAAACAACCCCAGCTCCCTCAGTCGCTCCTCAAAAGACTTGTTCTCCAGCCCCTCAGCTTTCTCTGCAGAATCCACAGGTGAGTCATTACTCATGGGTAAACACTGGTGGTATTCTGCATTTTCCTGATAATAAATTTGCATCCTCTTGTCAGAAATATTGATGAAATGAATGTTAATAACAACTGTGCTTACAAACAAACACAATAAATGTATGCACTCATTAGAAAGAAAAATAGCTTGCTCTTTTGCTATCATAAGTAGGGGATGTGAAACCATTTGTCTTCTCATACTCAGCTCCAACATTCCCCTCCTGGATCTAAAAGGGATGCCATGAAGAAATATAGTAGTGTCAAATAAAACTGCAACAGAAACTACAGAGAAGCCCTCAACTCCCCCCCTGCCTCAAGTACTGTATTCAGAGAACACTGGTGCTGGCATACTATTCACTTAGTGAGCTACAAATGATGCACCATGGAGAAAAAGAAACCGAATAAACTATGAATAAATGGTATGGAGAAACCATCAAGAAAGCTCTATATTTTGCATCCTCAAAAATAAATGCCTGGGACAAACAAGGTTGCGTAGTAACACTGAAGAGTTTAACGATCTTTACGCAAAGGTGAGCAAAATAAGGCCATTACATTTTGGAATTCCTTACTTGCTCTCTCTGAACTTCCTTTTGTTGTTGGCAGTAGCCAAATTAACTAAATCTATATGCAGGCAACACAGAATTAAATATTTAGATTCCTATCAGAATACTGCAACACTTAAGCTAAGTGAGCAATTGAGAAGAAAAAGTCTGGTTTATGCTGAGAAGGAAAAACCCTACAGCGTAATATCTAGCCTTCTATCAGTCTTTACCGGCATACTTTCTTGCCCTTTCTTGCTCTTTCAATCATTTTTATGACCCCAGCCTGTTCTTGCCTACATATCTCATTCCCACTCCCCTACACGTCACCTAGTCTTCTCTCTCAGTTCAAGACTATGCCCTCATTACATTCTCTCTTCCAGCTCAACAAGGAAGCAGCTGATTTCAAGTAATGAACTGGAAGCATGAATTGTCATATCTGCACCAAGAAACCATGTTGTCTGTAGCTGCTTGTAGTTATCAAGAGAAACAATCACAGGGAAAAGACATATTTTATAATCCTGAGCTGAAAATAGAATTTATTTGGAAGACTTGGCTTTTTTTTATTTTTCATACTTATTATTTAATGTTTACTCAAACAAATTTTTAGACTCATAACCTGGGTAAATTTGTATAAATGGCAAAATATCTAAAGCTCATGCAGCCTCCAAACTCAAAATATTTTGGCCATCCATGGTGTTTATTAGGAAACATCTTTGGTGAATTATAAATTCCCAGAATTCTATTAAGACTCACTGGTAAAATACCTTAGGCAGTTCTATTCAGTTTACATTGCTCTTAAACTGCTCTGCTTTTGTAAGTGAATTTCCTCTTAAAAACAACTTCCATAATTTTTTCTTTACCTTATTGATTTCAGAATGCAGCCTTTGCAGAAACGGTGTCCACATGGTGTCTGCACTGCCTCCCGAAGAGCCATCAAACAGATTGGACATTCATATTTACTTTCCAAGGGCGGATCAAACTCCACATCATATCCTTGTGTTTCCTCTGTGAAAGAACTTGGAGGGTTTCCAGTCCCAAGGCTGACAGTTACATTGTCTTCTTTCACTCCAGGGCTGCAGGCACTGGCCATAGCTGCACAGCAGGCGCTTTCTGCGTCTTGGGCTCCACAACTGTTATCACTATATAGCAAGCTCATAGTAGCTAATCAAGTGCTACACAGAAACGCTCTGCAAGACGATACAAAGATGTGTTAATTTTAAATATCCCCAAGACCTTCCTTTCCAGACAAGAACAAATTTTAGTGGTGCAGGTTTGGTTCTACTCAAAACAGAAACACAGAAGTTATCACCAGGTATAAGGCAGTATGAGTGAGCTGAGGGTTACAAAGCCAGACATACACAAAACAAGCCCACGAAGGCCAGATTTGATCTGGGATGGAAACCTAAGGATTAATCAAGAGCTGAACTGTGAGGATTGTTGATCTGCATCACTACTACCAGCTCTTGTGGCAGTGAGGGATGCAGAATGAACAGGCTTACCTTGACCACAAGCTCACATAACTGAATTTTTTCCTGCCTTTATCAGAATTT